>NW_027210689.1:0-352500 GCF_029030835.1 Brachyistius frenatus | reverse complement strand
GCAGCAATAAACAGGAAAATTATCCTTAACTGTAAGATGCAAAACTATAAAGCAAAGCATCCTTTTTCAGAAATAAAGAACAAAACATTAAAGACTAGAAATAATAGCAAAATGCATGAATTCAAATCCAAAAGCAAATGAAAAACTGAGCCAAGTTGTGCTCCCGCTTTTCTGCTGTAAAGAGAGAAGTTATTCTGATGTACCATAATACCTTCACTACATATCTCTGGGCAACAAAGCCCAGATCTCGCCACAGCGTTCCTGTGCCAGGGTTGCCACACACCGGTCGCTCACCACCGCCAAGCTTTGCCGCCACTAGACCACTGTTGAAATGTGCTGCTAAAAGATCAGCCATACCATTTCCTAACTCTGCTACCATGCAAGGGAGCTCCAACCAGACTCACATTTCCACAACAAACTGAAAGCAGACAGAAATCACCACAGAAAACCACACTGCTAGAGGAAGACAGACGGCCTGGTAGTTACCATTTTGCACTCTCATCATAAATTTGGCACAGCGTTTAAAGTGAAAAAAAAAAAAAAATCTCCTGCACCAGTTTTTTTTTTTCCTCCCGCGCTCCCCAATGTAAAGCAAGTGCTGGTTTGGCAGGGTGTGGAGAATTAGCAGATGAAAAAAAAAAAAAAAAAAAAAAAACTTGGGGGGGATTGTAAAAAAAATAATGAGCAGAATACTCTGCTCACTGGAAACAGTGGGCTAAAGTTGAAAACCGAAACAAAAAAAGCCCAAGATTTTAGAGAAGAGGAAGATTCACTGCAGTAGGACCCAGAAGTTCATTAGATTAAAGCAAAAAATGCCAAAAAAAAAAAAAGACAGATGAAAACTTGTAGCAAAAAAATTATCAGGTAAAAATAGAAATGTCAACAGTATTGCACAATGTTGAAAGAAAAGAATTCAACAACACTGATAAATGCACTTAAAAAAAAAAAAAAAAAAAAAACGTCCTTTGAGATTTCCAAAATATTAAAAAAAAATGAACCTTGGGAAAAAAAAAAATCCTTGGCAAAGTATAATTGGTAGTGGTGTCTGTTCTGATCCTTGGGCCCGGCGCAAGACTCACACACACACACACACACACACACACACACACACACACACTCACACACACACACACACACAGATGGGGGGGCCAGGGAGAGCAGAGCACAGAAAAGGGAAAAAAAAAAAAAAATACAGAGCCGAATCAATGTTGGACGAACGCATACGACCGCTGGCAAAGCTGAGTGCTGCTTCTTTTTTCCCCTTTTCTCTCCAACTCTCTCTCTTTCTCTTTCTGTTTCTCGCTCGCCGTCTCTCGTCCTCTCCGCGTTCTTTCCCTAACCATTGCTTGAGCCTTTGCCAACACGAGTAGGGCCCACCTATTTGGCAACAAGATGCCTGTAGCCCAGCCAATGCGTTAGCTTCAAGAGCTGAAAGGGAGGGAAAAGAGAAAGAGGAGAGGGTGGGGAGGGGGGGGGGGGGGTGTAGTGGCAATGAGAGGGAGCGAGCGAGAGCGCGCAGGGGAGAGAGAGAGAGAGAGGAGAGAGGGAGGGAGGGAGGGAGCAGGTGGGAGTGTAAGAGAGCGCGCAGCCTTGTCCGACGCTGCACAATTTGCCAAATCGACAAGTTCCACTCTGACATGGAGGCAAAGTTCAGGGGAGCAAGTCTTCTCCTGCACCAATCCCCACAGCCCTCAGCCAGCCTCCATCTTTACTATGGCCGCCGCCACTTCGTTTCCCTCACCCCCCCCCCCCCCCCCTCTACCCCTCTCTCTGCTTGCATAATGCCACCTTGGCAGAGGATGGCAAAGAGAGGACACACAGCTTCAGAGTCCCTCCAGACCCCACCACCGGCAGCTGCTCATGGGTTTACCACAGCAAACAAAGGGGGAGAAACAAACCCGGGCAGCCACACTCCTCTCGCCGCACACACAGAAATGAATGACGAGATGATTTAGAGGCACAAACACACAAACGGTTACAGAGTTGAAGGGGGGAAAGGCGTCAGGCAGAGGAAACAGAATTCGCCTCAGCTGTTTCAAAACAGCGCGGCAAAGCAGGAGATGAACGATGAGCAAAGAGTGTTTGTGTCTCCTTACGAACCCCCTCCCACCTCCCACCATCCCCAAATGTGCTCCGTGCTTCCTCCTGAGCTCCCCCGGGAGGTTTCGGCGGTCTGTCTGGGAGCGGCGACGACTGCCATGTTGCCTCATCGCGAAGCACGTCATTCAGGGCTGCTGCACCTGCTCGGCACACAGCTCGTCTGAAGTGCTGCTGTGCAACAGACCAGGGAGACCGGCTTGCGACTCCAAACGACAACGACGGACGCATCCTGAGAAGAGACACTGTCGTCCCAGATCCGAGGCAACGTACCCCTTACAAAATATCACAGAGAGTCTCGCTCCGCAATCACATAAGTCGGCAAGAGGAAGAAGAGCCGAGAAGATTGGCTGATTAATAAATGGGAAATGAATTGGCAACTAATTATTTCAGTCATCTTTCAAGTAAAAAGGCATTTCCTCATTCCAGCTTCTCAAAAAGAAGAATTTGATGCTTTTATTTGTAACATATGATACTAAAATGACTGTTTCTTTGAGACCGTTTGTTTAGGAAACACAAGCAGTTCAATATTTTTGGAGACATTTTACACGCGTTTGTGGTATTTAATGGACAAAAGATGAATTGAATGAAGCTAATTGATAGTTACAGCTCTAAATGAGTGTTTTCATCAATAATTTGAATTCAGAAATTGTTCGCAGTCTTCCAAAAAAAAAAAAAGGTGCAGTCGCAAGATCCAAAAGGACCGAGATCAGACAACGCTCAGTCGGAAGTTTAAAATAATGACCGAGGTCATTCAAATTCTCATTTCATCCAAGACAAATTACACACGCAAACAAAGGCACGCAAACTGTCAAACACATACAATACCGCCATTCTCTCACAGATAAACATCGCGGCCTCCACTCAGAAATGCATTGCAGCTTCATCACAGAGCCATGAACACTAATGAAACACGGACTGTCACCCATCATCTGTTAACACACTGACGGACACCACACCTCCACACTCGCTCTCAGCCGCTGTGTGTGTCGTTGACCGATGCCAAAGTTTGATGTATGGTTAGATAACGTGACAAAGAAAGCTGGGAGACTCATACTCTCATTGTGGTGTGTGTGTGTGTTTATGAGAGAGAGAGAGAGAGAGAGAGAGAGAGAGAGAGAGAGAGAGAGAGAGAGAGAGAGAGAGAGAGAGAGAAAGGTGGCATCGGAGCCGAATCTATTTCTGTTTCCATCACCACCTGCAGAAACTTAGTGCAGCAGCAGAAGATAACTGGCACTTGAATGTGATTTCCTGTGTGTCTGCTTTTCAATATGAATTAAAGCTTGTCTGGGTGACCCTGCCAAAATGCAAATAAACCACCATTCAAATGTCAGTGGATTTCTGACGTTGAAGTCATTTTCCTTAGCTATGCTATTTGCCTTCCATGGGCTGAAAAAGTCACATATTTATTTTCCAGGAATAACTGTTATGCAGATTCTTTCAAATTGCCAAATCTGGAGGGAAGAGAAGCGATCATCCCAACTCTCCGTGGGTGAGCCTCACTATAGATTTGCATGTCTGCACTATCTGCTGCACCACACAGCCTATATTATATAATGCTCAGGTTGCTATGTTGAAATATATGCTGTTTTAGGTTATCCAACCGGCATAAAGCCATCATGGAAGGCGTCTCTCCGTTAATCTCTTTACCTGGAAATTAAACTAAGGCCAAATGCGCTTGGCCTTTAGCTTTAATTCGGGTTTATTATCAATTAGCAGTCGGATCTGTCGCGTTTTCTCTGCGATATGTTCACAAGCAGCAACGTGCGAAATACACGGTCACCTTAAACACAAGGCTGAGCACAAGTTTTCGGCGTTACAACTCATTACCTTCTCCTTAAAGGAATCCCCCCAAAAATACCTACCCGCTGCTGTGACCAAAGTGCGTCCAGTCTGCACATGCTGCATGATGGGTCATTATTAAAGCCCCGAAAAAAACAAACAATCCCTTCGCGAGTTTCACTATTAGACCGATATTCACCCAATTAAAGTCATGGGTTATTTTCCAACCAACATGTTTTTCTGGCTGATTCCCTTAAAAAAAAAACATCCAGGCCCCGTTAATAAGACCAAAAACCTCAGCCAAGACTATTAAAAATGCACCATCACTTCTTCTTCTCTTTCTTCTCGCAGGGCACTTAAAAAATGAATACTTTAAAAAAAAAAAAAAAAAAAAGAGAGAGTGAAGACATCATAGATGGACTGTGCCAAGAATAACATGGAAATGAAAAAGCTGGAATAAGAAGAAAAAAAAAACGACGGGCTGGCATTCCCGCAAGCGACACATTTGTTACACCGTTACTAAAAGCCGACGTCAATTAATACCGAGAGAGGAGACCCCAAAACACATGCAAACATGCATTTCAAATCTACTCTCAAGCAAATGAAGTGCCAGTGAGGCCTGAACGACCCGGGATCCAGACCAACATATGAAACTGCGTGCACGTCCTCTTCTTATTGTTTAAATTAGATTTGATAAAAAAATAAAGTTGGTGGAATGGTTAACCCTTAATAACATCTCGTGTTAAAAAGCGTATTGTTAGTCTGTATATATTGTACTTTTAATCAAAGATCATAGTTAAAGCTTAAAACCGCTTCACCGTCACAAAGGCATCATTTTTATTTTTCACAAACTTGCTGCATGAAACGCTCAGCTGAGCAGAAAGGCTATGACGAGACAATAGAAATTATTTTTAAGTCCTTTATTTTTCAATTCTCCGCACGTCTGACCGAGACTGAGAGGAGTTGGCTGCCAACTTCAGATTAACTCTTTCAGCGAGGAGAGAAAAGGCTCTTTGCTGGAAAAAAAAAACAACAACAACAACAAAAAAACAGCGGAGTTTAATTCATTAGTGCGTTTTTCAGCAACAAATTGAATTAGCAGAGTCCATCATTTCAAATTATTATATCTGTTTATTATTGAATTTGCAAGAATAGCATTTAAAAATGATCCTATTATGATCCTGTTATTAAATGCAATTGGGCCATTTAATATTAATTTACATTTTATTGTTTTTAATCAAAAAAGATGCAGAAACAATATCACAATTTTATTTGCAGTCTATAGTGTTTATCAGAATTAGGGTTTTTGTATTTTTCAGCCACTGTGAGCTGATCGGTTATCAGAAAATATACTGTATGCATTCATGCTGGCTATTTGCACGTTAGTGCTGTGAAAATGCTGCAAATAAATGAAGACATAATGAGCGTGGTAGCAGGAGGCCGTCCTGCCCGCTCACAATACTCATTCTTTCCACATCTTGAGGCAAAAACAGGTTGAACGTATATATAATAGATCGTTTCTAGTTTTGCGTCAGGCAACCTTGTTTGACTTTCCAAGAAATCATGGAGGTAAAAGTGAGCTTTGCACTGCACTCCAAATTCTCAAGCCAAATAATCAAAACTCTGGCACACACGAAATGTTTTTTTTTTTTTGTTATGATAAATCCCTGGCTTAAATGTTTTGTTTTCCAACTAACATTTAACTGTTTCATCTAAATGATTGCAGCCCTTATGAATGCCTAGAATACATCACATCACTTTCTCTTAAAAAAAAAAAAAAAAAAAAAAAAAAGACCAACAAAAACTCCCAGACAGTGATAAAAGTCCCTGCCTCTCTCTGATCTAGCAGCAGGCCTCTTCATCCTGTGGTACCTGACCTCACTGAGGCTTTGCTGCATCTCATTAGGCCAATTAAACCAACGGTCTGCACGACCCGAGGGCCTCCCAGCCGCCTGGCCCTTCATTAGTGCAGCTCTGTGCTGGCGGAGCTCGCCTCCGTCCTCTCCTGCCCAGCTGAGTGTCCCTGACCTCGGACGGACCCCGACACCGGCTCCCCCTGACCCCGCCTCGGACCGCTGACAGAGAGCCAGGGCGTGAGGAGGGTGGCGAGGAGACGGGGAAGAGGAGATTCAATCATTTACTTAGGAGTGCAGAGATGTGAGGAGGCCGGTGAGAGTGAGGCTGAGACAGTCAGGTGTACATTCAGTCTGGGAAGTATTTAAAAGAAGCATCCTGATTCTTGGAGTTCAGGATATTGTATTTGTCTCACTCTTCAGAGGATGTTTGTGCTGTGTGGAACATTTGACACAACACAAGCTGTTTCCCTGATGCTATAGAAACCATGTCGTCTTTAGCTTGCTGTTGTTTTGGACTGTAATCAAAATGAATGACCCTCTGCTGTTGTCACACTCATATTATTTATGAGAAATGGAGGGGGGTGGGCACAGTATTCAGTTTTAAAAAGAAGTACAACTACCCCACAACGCCCCACACTCCGTGTTACTGTGGCAAGCAAATGATGCGTAAAGATCCACGGAGCTCAGCGCCCTGCGTTGGTTGCACTTATCTGAGTTTACAAACCGGCACGTTACTATGTGTGAAAAATCTGCAAGCAATTTGCGGTGGCTGCGTGCTAACGTGCCCGGGGTGGACTGTGTGGGGTGGGGGGGCCGCCGAGGAATAGGCACGCACGGCACATTCCAGTCCCACAAAGCCGCTCCGCTGCCTGGCTGCACTACAAAACGGTCCGGGCCCCTTCCGAACCTCTGGAGCTCCCGTTCTGTCCAAAATCAGCCACTGTGTTCGATTTTCCAGCAGACACATTAATCTCACACTTCAAATCAAAGTATGCAACACAGACACGAATATGCACAAGAAACACTAGGGGTGGGGAGTGTAGAAAAAACAAAACACTTACCACCTCCAAACTTATCTGTAAGTGTTCTTCCTAAAAGCAGTGAGGTCAAGGTGAGCTCGCTGACTTGAAGCTATTTTGTTTTTGTGATTCTCCTTAGAGATTTTATAAGACAATATTATTTTGTTCCTGCTCCAGGAGGTGTAATACATGTAGAGACGTGCAGATGTACTTGGATGAAGATGACAGTATTGATGAGCAAGCTGGGAGGAGTGGAGGAGCACACTAATCATACTGTGTCTTCCACTCTAACTTAAAAAGGAGTGTGCTGGTAATCACACTGCTTAATGACATGGAAGGGGATACTGATGATGTCACGCTCTGGACTTACCTATGAAATTAAGTCGCGGCCTGAAGCCTCGTGATATTTTTTTTTTTCTTGCTCACACACACGAACACACACATGCTCAAAAAACCTCTTCCCTCAACCAGAGCTGCCTGCTGCTGTCTAGAAAGAATGCGCTGTTGGACGAAGGAACCGCCCTGCATCTCACTAACGTGTGTGTGCGTGTGTGTGTGTGTGTGTGTGTGTGTGTGTGTGTGTGTGTGTGTGTGTGTGTGTGTGTGTGTGTGTGTGTGTGTGTGTGTGTGTGTGTGTGTGTGTGTGTGTGCAACCGGCCATGCTGGGACAGGCCGACTCAGCACCACAACAGACATGACTGAGTGTTTTCTCACTGTTCCAGCCAACACACTACTGCTGCTCACACTGCTGCCAGTGCAGACCAAGTAACGGTGATACTACCGACCGGACTAAGACATTGTGCCCTTTGTGTTGGTTTCACCTTATCTCTTAGACATTTAAACAAGTAAATCAAAAAAAGGAAAAAAAAAAAAAAAAACGACTAACGGCTAATTCCCAGCTAATTCCCAAAATTTCACTAAGATCCAAATAAAAGGCTGCCAAAGTGGCTGGTAGAGGAGACCAAGTTACAATCCACAGCCAGCTTTTAGCAGCATTTGGCTGGTGGCGGGTGTTAATTTTCTACCCTGGTAAAAACCAGCTCTGTAATCGGTAAACACGGTGCGCCTGGCCTGCAACAAAGAAATGCATTTAGCAAATTCATTCTCTTTGATCCTGAATTCCTATTTTGGTTTGATGGAAGGTGATCCATTTTTAATGAGCGCGTCAGAGACATTCACCACATTAGAAGTGAGATATCATATTGTTTGAACGGTATATAACCAGCCAGGAGCTGGGAGCCTTCGCTGTATACCACATTATCTTTGATCTAGACAGTCTGGTTGACATGCATCACAGAGAATTACAAGCACATTGATTTGTCAATAGGCTCAAAGCAGAGCGATGTTACACCATCACCCGCCTCTCATAAAAAGATCCCTTTGCATTTAGAAATAGAATTTCAACATGGCCTGAAATTAAAAGGATCTTCAGGTTCATGTGTTAACTTGCCGCTTAGAAAAGCTGTAGGGCTTAACTCCTCTTTTCAAGGAGATGAGTGTGAATTGCCAAAGTCAGCCTTTCACACACTGTCGGAAGAAGAAAGTGAGCTGAAACAACACGATTGTGTTTTCAAACGCGAGACAGATAACGCACTCGAGCAGAACGCCGGTGTTTGTCGCCCGTTTGAAGGTAAACCCGACTGCAAACAGGAGTGTTGTAGCTCTAACTGAGCTTTGATACGTCCTCTCCATTTCCTGAAAACCACAATTAATGCTCAACTTTGCAGTTTGGGAAATGCTCCTGTGAGGTTGGAGCTCGGTGTGGTTTGAGTAACAGGGCTTTGTTTCCACCCTCCGTCACCAGGTGCACCGCATTTAGGTTCACATGGATTTACGAAACAGCACAAGCGCTCCTCAACGCCACTGGCCCATGTCTTATTGTATGTCATATACAGTTCAGTGTTATAATATATTTGAATGCGTAATCTTAAAGCCAACTAAAGCTGTCTAACCTGAACTTCAATCTTTCATCACACCTGTTTGTGATTAGTGCTGAAACAATAATCACATTAAATATACAGATTTCACCTTTCAAGTTCACAATTTCTTCAGGCTTCCTCAACACAACAATCAGCTGCCTATATACAAATTGAAACAGGTTTTACTTGCGTTCATCATTTCCCCTGTTTAAACCGACCTGAAGTGATTGCTTTCTAACGTGTTTTCAATGGAAGTAAAGTGGGATAAAATCTACAGAATGTTTTATGCAAAAATAACAGTTTAAGTCTGAGTTAAATCAATAAACCGGAAAAGTTACAGTATTCCTTGTAAACTTCCTCTTAGTGTCTCCACAGTTATCGTTTCCTGGTTGAGCTGCTGAGGACTGTTCACAAAAAGAAGCCATTTTGTATAAGTATGTTCTCAAACCTTTTACTGTATATCAATATAAAGAGTAAATTTAAAAAAATTAAAAAAATCCTGCTATCAAAATCTTGATAAAGTAAAACTACAGAATTATTATCATTAAATTACTCAATATATCAAAAGTAAAAGTACGGTTTGGCGACATACAAAGAGAGTTACTGATGTTGGATTATTATTGCTGAATCATAAATGCGTAAGCAGCATTTAACAAGTCAGTGAAGGTTATTAAATACTTTATGTATGTTGGGAAATGAAAGAGTTTGTGTTTGTCCACCAAAAGTATGTCAACTGGTTTTTAATTCACATGAGCCTGTGAAGGAGCTGACCAGTACTGTACATGGTAAGCATTCAATATAAGGCTTGTTCCTGCAGCTGGAATTCACACAAATTCATTAATTTAAGAAAATACTTAAACACATGAATGCGCACTGAAAACATGATGGATTATTCTAACTGCAATGGTAGATCTTTTTCTGTGTTTTAAATTAAAAAAATATGGGGCGAGGACACAACTGTCGAGTAGAACATGAGGGAGATTTCTTCTTTTTTTTGCAGGAACAGATGCAACATAATTTAATTGGAGAAAAATGTCAATTAGTAAAATAACTAGCTATCGCATTTATATGTAGTGGAGTACAACGTATACAGAAACATGGAAAGGAACACAACTTTGTCAACATTTCTGAGAACATTATTGAAGGAAACATTTGCATTAGGAAGGGATCTCTTAATGGCCTGTGTGAACAGGAGGGATCGTGGCACCAAGTAAAAGCTGACTATTATAAGACAGACTTGAAACTTGAAATTGGGCATCTTTTATATTTGAAGACAACCTCTTATTTCACACAGTATCAAATGCTATTTATTCCATATTATCTTGTTTCAGTTGTTCATTGAAGCTATGACGTTTATACAGAGGTAACTATATTCAAAAATAACTCACTATATATGAAAAGCACATACTCCGCTATGTTTGCTCAACAGCTGCAGTTACTGTTCAGATTAAGACTTAAAAATTATAAAGTTATGGAGTCGCAGGTCAAATTCCACTTTAGTTGTTGGCTTTTCTACCAAAGACAAACTGTTCAACCAGCTGCAACAGTAAAACGCTGCTTACAGGTTAATTCATCAACGTTGATGACCAAATATTCAAATGTACAATATGATATATTAGCTGTTTAATAATATAACAGTCATGGCTGCAGTTTTCTAGCATAGTGAATAGTTTTACTTTCATACACTTTGTTGATAAATACTTCTTCATTTTTTTTTTTATAAATTCTGACTTTGAATGCAGGACTTTTACTTGTAATCGAGTACTTTTAGATTGTTGCATTGGTGCTTTTACTGAAGTGTCACAATTGGACCTCTCATGTCGTTCATGGCCGATTGCATCACCCCGACCAAAGGAAATATTCTGTCTTGTGCACCGTTTTGAACGCATTTCTACAAAATATAATGCGAATAGAAGCGCTGAGCTCCCTGCTTTGTTGTTTGAACAATGTTTGTCAGCACAGCATGTGTTTACAATGACTGGCCCACCTTCAGCAGAAAAACTCCATTCATCAGATAAAATGGCTTTATTGGCGCAAAGATATTCAGATGCAAAAGTAGCAGGCATTTGTCTGCTGCAGCGTCTTAAATATGACTATTTTTTTCCACATTTCATATTAACTGAATCCCATCAGATTTTTTGACAAAAGTTATAAACAAAAGCTCTCTTTGCTTACAATATGAAATTTGTAAAAAAAAAAAAGTCTATTGCCGGAGTAGACAGTAACATACCATGACTACTGATAATTAGCACCCACAGGGCCCTAAATGAAAAGGGTTATTGAGGTTTATGGTCACAGTTAGTTTGCAGGCATCACACTCTTCGTGGTCATAATGGCTGCGGGCGGCCTGCTATGTGGAGAACGAAAGGCTCTATATAAAAATGGCATATGGACTCCAGTATACAGAAATAACATGCCCACACTAAATAATTGTCCCTTTCAGTCCCTGCTACCATCACATCGCCAGAACCACAGTCGGCATGAGGGGAACAGCAGTGTTGTGGCTCTGAGAAACAGAAGGTACGAGACACACACACACACACACACACACACACACACACACACACACACACACACACACACACACACACACACACACACACACACACACACACACACACACACACACACACACACACACACAGATAGACAGAAAGCCGCTGGCTGCCTCTCCACAGTTGTCTTCCGGCCCGTATTTATCTTTGAAATTACATCTGAATATGGCATCAAGTTAAATCAACAATGTCATTAACCTTAGTGGGAAGCCTGCGGATGAAGGGTGGAGCCTCGATACAACAGACAGGTCAGAAACTTTCTCAAATTGCCTGATGCACTGATTGCACACAATCTAAACTCCGAGACATATGTGTAGCGACAATCACAGAGCAGGCCAAGGCAGAAAAACTCCCTCCTGAATAAACGCTCCAAGAAAGTAAAGCCCACTACTAAAGCAGTGTTGAACGCTTTGCAATCAGACAAATAAAGGGGCAATCTAGCACACAATCAAACTAGAGATTTAGCCTGCTCTGCTGCCAACAGCTAGGGACCTCCTCTTTCTGAACAAGGGATGCACTATTGACTACACCCCCCTCTCTTTCTGTCTCTCTCTCCAGTCTTCCCTCTCTGCCAGTCTGAAAGGCGTGATGCCAACCTTTTCCACCACTGGGCATGCTGCCCTGCCCTTTATGCAAATGCTTTGCCGCCATCCCTAACTCACAACCCCCACTGTCTCACCCTCCATGTCTGCGCAGCCCCCTCATGGCCTCCTGTCTATATATTCGTTTTTTTTTATCTGTATACGTTTATGTTTAAATTAGCCAAGTAACTGAGCTGTGGCCATAACTTATTAATTAAACCTCGATGACGTGATGTCCTACGTGTGGATCTTGAATGGAGCGAAGAGCTCCTCATGCAGCCCGTAGGCCTGCACTTTGTTTTGTGCCCTCAGTGGGCAAAAAGCACCAACCAGGGGCGAATATTTGACAGAGGTGTGGTTGTATGTGTCTGTACGAGCCCTGATAAAGAAGGACATCTCCCAACAAAAAGAATAGAATAAAGACAAAGAGCAGGAGGGAGGGAAGGGAAGGAGGCAGGATGAAAAAGAAGAAAAGAATAGGTGAAATAATTCCTGCAATTAGTTGCTGCTTTACACATCACATTTGCATTCATTAAAACGTCCATAGAAACAGATTTAGTGATGGCTGCTGTCTTTAACTACCAAGGTCACATCACTGCAAAGAAAAGAGACTATGTCAGTACACCACCAAGAGTCCAGCATATTCATATTCATGAAAAACACACAAAACACCTGATTTTTAGGGTCTGGCAAGATGCTGAACTGGAGTATAATGAGGGGTTAATAATCTTAAATGAGAAAGAAAGGGTTAATAATGGGACTTAAGAGAAAGTCAATTATGGCTGCCACTGACAAGGCAGTGTCACAAGTTAGCAGAGGGGCTGAATAAACAAGGTTAGTTGTAAATAGAGAAGAACGGGAGGACCGAAATAGTTAACAAAGACAGGAGAGGATTTCAGTCAGGACAGAAAAACATACAGAAATCTTCATCTATAAACTAAAACAAAAGAAACAAAGGCCAATGAAGGAACACTGAGGGGACTATAAAAAGAGAGCATGGGGACAGACACAGGGTTAACAAAGTGGGCTGTAGGCTGAAGGAAGAGCCCTGCTAATGCTGTTAAAGCAGAGCTTCCGCTTCTGCCGTGAGGCGAGCGTCGAGCAGCACAAACAGGGCGCAGGGTCCACACAAGCTGGACGGATTCAAGCTCACACACACCACAGGAAAGGAGCTGGGACCATAGGCAAACACAGTACGACCAGATACACACACACACACACACACACATATTTAAACACAAACGTCTCCTTACATGCCCCAAGAATACCAGGACATGCGGTCTGCTAAGCTCATTATTCCAAGCGTGGCACAAAAATGGTCAGAGTGGATCTGCGCATTTATTTAAAAATGCTAATAAATGCTGTTCAGTAACTACATTTCACTGTGACATTTTATTAAGTGAACAGGTCTCCCCTGCAAAGGAAATCTTGATCTCAGTTGCATTTAATGGGAATTTTTTTTTCCAGATAAACAAACAAAGACGTCTAAACCCCAACAGTCTAAACCAATAATGCAGCACCGCAACAATCTCCAAATATAAACTCAGAAGCCTTATTTCCCAAGCCTCCACACAATGGCTGTTCTAATCTTCTGAGAGAGGATAGACAAATAAACAAACCCAAACAGGTTGGTGGAGGGAGAATTAAGATTTTAACACCCTTTCCTCTTTTTGATGAAAGCCATTACAAACACACACACACACACACACACACACACACACACACACACACACACACACACACACACACACACACACACACACACACACACACACACACACACACACACACACACACACACACACACACACACACACACACACACACACACACACACACACACACATCCCTTTCCCCTCTTCCTTTGCGGACTTCCTTGTCTGAAGTTGTTGTAATAAAGTTTTCAGAAGCCAACATGGTGCCAGTAAGTGACGGCAGGCAGCGATGAAGGAGGAGCGGGTAAAGAGGGTGAGAAAGACACAAAGGAGGTAGAGAAGCATCACCCACACTGATGCTTTAAGCAATGACTCTGACAACACGGATGAATGCCCTGATTACACCAAAGTCTACCTGGTTAGCATTTATAAAAATGTAAAAAAGTAGTTCATAACACACATGTCATGCAGCTGTAAGCAGATATAAGCATTTAAAAAACTATAACTGATCCTGATGGCACCCATGAGTGGTGACTGGTGTGTAAACTTATAATGAACGACATTATAGTAAAACACAGCTGTAATTATATGTCTTAGAAAATTGTGTACGTTAATAATGTATTAAAATCTCCTGAAATTGGCTTCTCTACATAATGTTGCGTTATAATCATGAAATGCTGCTCAAAGCTTTTGGTTTTTATACATAACTGTTACGTGAGTGTTATTTTGGTGTACATGGTGTGTCTGCAAACTGCTGATCTAGCTCTTTTGAACCTTAGATGGCACTGATTGTTACTGATGATGTCTGTCTACTGCAGTTTTGGATGTCATTTTGGGGTTTTAGTTTAGTAGAAAAATCAACACTAACATAAAAAAAAAAAAAAAAAAAATCCAACAGTAATATAAGAACAATACTGCTCACTGGTGCTATGTTAACCCAAACTGGGTTGATTTTGACCCCCGGATTTTTATTGTGTACGTGCGTCAGTGTGCCGTTTATAACACTGAGCTGATGGCAGCGTATCCTTACAACATGTATGTCTTCAGCATCAATAAACTTACAACAACAATAAAACGTTACAACAGCAAGAAAAACACACATCAAGAGAAATATCAGGATGTATTGAAGGATAATTAGCTTCTAAAAGACCAAACCCAATCGCAGGGAAAAATAGAAAAGTGTATGTGTGTGTGTGTGTGTGTGTGTGTGTGTGTGTGTGTGTGTGTGTGTGTGTGTGTGTGTGTGTGTGTGTGTGTGTGTGTGTGTGTGTGTGTGTGCATGTATGGTGGAAGGAGGGAGAGAAATGAATGAGGCCTTTTCTTACAGCAGGGCCCAGATCAGAGCTCCTAACTATGGGATTTGGTGCTGTTGCCTTTCTCCCCCTGGAGGGAGTAATTAGGTTAGGGAGGACAACTGCCGCATTGTTTTAACAGAGGAGGGATTGTGCAGGCCAAAGTCCCACCAGCAACATGCTTCCCTCACAACAAAAATGCCAAACGGATTCTGCGGCGCTCAACGCACACAGACAGAGAACCATTTTTTGGGGGGGGGTTTGCTTCTTTAAGTTTTTCACGGTGAGAAAAAAAAAATCCGTCTTTTTATGCAGCGCAGGCCTCTGTGCTGTTTGTATCCTATAAAATGTCAAATATAGTCCAACAGTGTCAGATATCCTCTTCTGTTGTTGCAGTTGTTGAGTTCTGGCTCTTTTGTGGGACTCGGTTCCCTTCAGAGTAACTGCGTCTACTCTCCCCTGTATCCAGAGGCTTGGCAACATACACCGCTCCTAACTAGTATAATATGGTTATGATGCATTTGCATTCCTTCCAATCCCCGAGGAAATACAATACGCCTATATCGTCTGTTTTAATCACGGTCTGCTTCCAAGGAAAGTAATAGGAGAATACAAACAGCTACAGCTATAAAGAGGCTTTCTCAAATATACTTCAAGTTCGTTTAAATACATCCTCTGCTGATTGATAGAGAGTAAATCAAACAAATCATGCTGGGAGAAAAAATAGAAGGACATGGAAAGCTCCCCAGTCTACTGTATTTACAATACAAACTATGGCCTCTTTCAATCCCGCCCATTTCCCTCTCTTCTTCCCGTCCTTTCTCTTTGTCTTCGTGCTGTATTTTTTTCTATAATCTTTCTGACGTGAAAGAGGAAAATAACTCTGCTGTCATTTCCCTTCCTCTCCACTCGTCTCATAACTTTCGGCTCCTGCAAATATCCCCCAAAATGTTTTTTTTTTTTTTTTTTTAAATGAAAAATAATAGACCATAATATGCACCTCTGCGTACCCGCCCACACCATCCCTATTCACTTTCATCATAAATCTCCACATCCTGGCTGCAATATACAGTCAATTTCTGGTCCCCATATGAGCCTTAACTCTGCCTTGCAAAAACAGGGGGAAAAAAATTAACACAATAAATAGAATAAATGTGTGTGAATTAATATGTGACTCTAACAGACAGGTCCATGAGGCCTGCAGGAGGCTTTTTCTCCGCCGCAGTTTGCCACAGGTGGTGGAGATGATTGCTCTTTATTCCAGATGATGACCATAATGAGGCCAGTTTTGAGTTTCACTGTGCTTCTCTCAAGACGCCGTGCGTGCTGGAGAGACTGACAGCAGCTTGACACGTCAGACAGCCGACCGCTTTCAGGTCCGCTCCCTCCACGTCCCGTTTCACCAGAGCTCCAAAAACTGCAGCCACAAAAGAGGAGCGGCGCACACTACTGTTTCTCCATTAGGGTTGCAGGCAATCACATCACAAAGAGCGCTCCTATAAGAATATTGCTCAGAGAATATCTAGACCAGATAGACAGTTTAATGACAGGAAAGCAATGAGCTGAATGCTGCAGGGAAGTGAATTTATAAACTGTCATAACGAGTGTTTGAAGAGCAGATTGTCCCACTCGGTGAACTCGCAGAGTAAAGTTAAATCTGGCCCATCTGTGTTTTATATTTTCACAGTGACATGAAGTCCTCATCCTGCACTGAATTTTCCAGTCAGATATACAACTTTCCATGTAACACACACTAATCCTAAAGCTATTTCTCTGAGCCTAAACAGAGCAGAAAGTTTATATCTGAATTCCCTCACAGAGCACGCTGCAGCTGTAGTTGGGATAGTAGTTACTGGCTGGCTGGACCAAAAGGAGAAGCCACAGAGTTGTGTTTGAGTCTAACCCCGAGCACTGCTTGGCCTCGATCTCCTCTCCACGCTTTTCTTTTTTTTTTTCTGACAAAAGGTCTATTCGACTCTACTGTACTCCGCTCCTCCGACAAGGGGTTTCAAACGGCCTCAGGCCGGCCGCACCGGCCAGCAAACACAACTTACAAGAAACATAGAGCGCGCACTCATAACCAACACATACACAGACACTTCCACACAAACACAGTCAGTTAATAACACACAAATTCCCGCCCTCCAGCTCTGTTTGCTCACAGCTGCCAGGCCTCCTCAGAGTTCATCTGAGGTAAAGATATGTTATATTATGCAACCGAGTATAGATTTTCCACCCTTGGCGCCGTGCCAACTTCCTGCTCTGAAGAGCAAGCTCGAGCGCTTTGTTCCCTGGGGTGACAGCTATTCCTTGCCGGACGGGTGGCCGAATTAGATACACAGACAAAAACAGAGAGAGAAGGTAACAGGAAGAAATGAAAGTGAACACAAGCAAGCAAGTAAGAAAGAAAGTCAGAAAGGACAACGAAAAGAAAGACAGAAAAGCGTGGAGCTTTGCCAAACTACGTTTTTTCTGTAATTCTTAGTCTGTATTTTAAAATCCTCGTTCCAACTTCTACTCTGTCTTTTTTCCCCAGCTCTTGAAATCAGGTCACAACTGTTTTCATTACTGTTTGACTTGCGGGCTCATAAGCCTCCAAGCGTCAACGTTCCTCCACCCACCCCCAAGACAGGAAAAGATTTTCCCTCCAACATTAACCCAGTAAATGCCTATTAAGCCTGATCACAACCTTAAAGCCATGTTCCCCGTGAAAAAAAAGAAGTCCTGGACACAATAACTGCTGGGCTCATAGCTGAGGTGAATTACACTCCTGCATGGTCATTGGAACAGCACACCCAGGACACGGCTAGTATTTTACCTCGGCTGCAGCGCGAAGTAATGCAGCGCGATGATGAAAGAAAGCCTCAGGAAATCTGAGGTACAATCAACGAGCCAATTAATGTCTCTTTATCCATCCTCGACTTAAAGAAGTGTTGAAAAGATGATGAATGCAATGACATCATCGAGCGGCATCACCATGTGATGTCATCCGTCCCTGACACCACCATCACCTCCCAATTAACTGTGGCCTGATGAAGTCTTTGTCCTCACTGTTGTAATTACCTCCCCCGGCCAACCAGGTGGGCAGAGATGTTTCTGGTAATGAATGGATCTAGAATGTGTGTGTGTGTGTGTCCGCTGTACATTTCACACACACAGTCAGCTATACATTAACAACACACCAACAGGTCAAATACAGCAGGCACAGAAAGCAACGTGATTAGTTTTAGGAAAAGATCATGGTTTGGGTTCAATTTGACACAGTCACAATTTGTTTAGATTTAGACACCAGAACTACTTGGCTGCAGGAAAAGATAATGGTTGAAGTTGAGATAAAAAAAAAAATTATACGTAAGTAAGTTACTTCACATATGTGAAATGTTGACTTTTGTTTTCTTGCGTACTTAAACATCAGTCTTCTGGGTGATGAATAAATAATTGATATAGTTGCAGAATATTGGAAAAACAGTTTCAGGTGCAGCTAAAGGTACATTTCAGTTTGCTAGAAGTAATGGATGAAGGGTTAAAATAGTTAGCTGGAAGTAACTGTGTCACTGTTAGCCTACTTGTAGCGCATAATAATGTTCCTTAGTTGACACCTCCTCTGCTTAGACAACTTAACAGAATACCAAAAGAGTGGAGGATAACTTTCTAACAGGTCACAAGTTTTTAGTGCAACTTTATGTAGCGTTGTTTTCAATATTCACAAAATGTCAGGTTAGCAAAAGCAAGAACAGTGAGTATTTTTTTTATCCAAAATTCTCAACTACAGCAAGCAACTTCGGCACCATTACGGAGATATCCTGCTGTGTCATGTCACATTTTACAATTGGCTGAAATAGAAAATAATCAATGAATAATTATCTAAAATGACTCAAAAGCTTGCCAAAGCAAACACACAAATGGACATAGCGCAGCTAAAGATAAAGAAATTAAATAAAGTAATTGTGTAATTGATGAATAGTTAAAAAAAAAATAGCTACAATCAATGGATAAATTAGCTATATCTAAAAGCTTGATGGTCGATGATGTTGGGTTCTAATGGATATAAAACATATTGCAATAATTTTCACTTTTACATCATTAAGGTGTCAATTAGTGTTCAAGTGATTTAAATGAGCACATTTGGGATGTGACATCTTACTTAAAGGGAACTTAAGTTGTTTTTTTTTACATGGTTGTGTGGCCAAACCAGACAAAAAGCAGTGGAAACCGCTGTCCTTTATCACACACAGTCTACTGCTGCAATAATCGGAACTGGTGTGATTTTTTGTTTCCTGAAAAAATGCACACCTGCGCCTCGTGTGATTAATTATGTGCAGGTGTGTAATTCATGGAGCACCACACAACATAGCTTGTATTCATAGTTAGGACTGAATTCAAACAGACGCATAAAGAAAATGTAGAGAAGGATTGTTTCTGAATGGGTGAACCAAATGTGGCTATAACTCCTGTCTAATTCATGAGATGATAACGTCTACGCGTGTGCCATGTTTGTGTGAATGCCTGCATCTGCCACTTTATTTATTTCTTTATTTTTTGGGATAGTGCGCGCATGTCTGAGAGACCGAGTGAGACGGAAAGTCAGCCTGTGAAGAGAGGCTGCAGTCTCACACACAGAGGGAGAACGGTGGTCAGATTTCATCCAGATTAATCTGGAAGCTTTGTAATGAGGGGTCTACTGTATATATTTAGCCGGAGCAGTGAGATGTAGGTCAGACAGACAGGCAGGACAGGCCAAACAACATGCCCAGATTGCCCACACTGAAGTGACCTTGAGTGGGACGTCAATGATCCGCAACAACAACTCTCTATCTACTCCTGTTGACCTGTGACAGACTGATACAATGACTTTGCACGCTACTTGTTCTGCCTGGTCACAAGTGTGAGCCCCCAGGTTCCACTTTGTGAAACACAAAAGAAGTGAGACATTCAATATCATACCGCTTGTTCTTTTACGGAAATGTTACTCGTTGATTAAAAAGAAAGAGCAGAAAATGAATTGCTGTCAACGTTCGCTCCGTGTGTTGATACTGGCACGTGTTCAAATTTACTCAATGCAAGAACAAAGCACGCTCAGAAACATTTCTCAGTCTGTCCTCTGTGGCTCTAGACACGAAACAAAACTAACTAAACACTGCGAAATGTACAACATTTTTCATTTTACAATCTGCAACATGACTTTATTGACTGCAATCCTCTACAGCAATGACAGTTTTGGCTACTGGACTCATTATGGTATCTTTGAAATAAATAAATAGTTGGTGTATGACTCTCAATTTAATTTGCAACCATAAATTAACATGTGCAACATCAGATTAAGACAGTAAAACTGATATCTTCACTCGGTACCAAGATGTATGAGCTTCACTGTGCGAGATATATGTGTACAGTTTGACATTCAAACCCATTTTTTTTTTTTTTTTTCGCTCCCCTTAAAATGGAGATTGAGACATAAAAGCATTGCTTTGTGACATCACAGCTTCTCTTGAAGCCAATTCTTGTTCAGTTAGGAACTTGAAAAATAGGGAGCAATTGTAATTTTCAGCCTTTTTAACAAGGTAGCTGATTTTTTTTATATGTCTTCAAACAATTCTGGAGGGGCTCGTTAAGTTACTGCAACAGACTCATCAGTTCTAAATGAGACGCCACTTTGCAGTTCAAACGTTTTGCCCTTAAAACCCACTCTAGTGTGAGCCAGCTGTGACAGAAAAGGGCTGGAATTTGACATGTCTCTGGCGCTAATAGATTCACCATCAATTCAAAGCAACCTGAAGAAGGTAAAGAAAAAAATATGTATCTCATGATGTATCTGTGTAAACTCCAAGCTACCACTCCCTTTCTCTCTCTCTCTCTCTCTCTCTCTCTCTTTCACACACACACACACACACACACACACACACACACACACACACACACACACACACACACACACACACACACACACACACACACACACACACACACACACACACACACTTTTCAGTCTCATTCTTTCACACACACACACACACACACAACACCACATGTGTGCCACTACAAACACCTTTTCCTCGACTGCCCTGTCAGATCGGTTGTCATAGCGTTCCTAATAGGCGCACAATGTTATTGAATTTAATGAGTCAAAAATCAAAGGAAAGAACACGCTGTACTGATGTGTTGAGCTTAGCAATGACAAATCTCTCAAATATTCACCCAATGCATCTCTGTGTTTCAATCATGGCTTGTTCTGGTAGAGGCACACTTTATCTTGTTGGTTTCTAAATTGACCCTCCCCCTCCACCACCCCCCCACACACACACACACACACACACACACACACACACACACACACACACACACACACACACACACACACACACACACACACACACACACACACACACACACACACACACACACACACACACACACACACACACACACACACACACACACACACACACACACACACACACACACACACACACACACACACACACACACACACACACACACACACACACACACACACACACACACACACACACACACACACACACACACACACACACACACACACACACACACACACACACACACACACACACACACACACACTACACTCTATCTCCCCCTTGCCTTTTGCTTTCCTCACATTGTACACTAAGTATTTTGTGTTCCTCTGTATATTCTAGCTCAATTATGTAATTTAGCACCCATGTGTGTGTGTTCAGTAGCCATGGCAACAGCACAACATATCGGCGACCACAGAACCGCACTGGGGCCACGGGCACTGCCAGGGTTGTGCCAAAGACTAATCCATGCCAGAGGTGACATGAGCAAAGGAAAAGTGAGGCGGGTGGAGACAACATGACACACACATGCAAAAATCTCTCACACACACACACACACACACACACACACACACACACACACACACACACACACACACACACACACACACACACACACACACACACACACACACACACACACACACACACACACACACACACAGACAGACAGACGTGTGTGCACACAGAACACACCAGCATATTCCTCTCCCCTCTCCTCTCACTCCTCGCCTTCCTTTTAAAACACAAGCACACACACTGGATATCCTCCCATTCTTCTTGGCTGGAGCTTCCCATGGCAATAGCAGTAGGAATCCATTCTCCACGGATGCTGGGACAGCTGTGCTGATATTGAATGGGACACAGTTGGTTCTGCCTCTCTCTGCATGCAGCTCGAGATAAAAACTACATGCTACTTAATTCAAATCTATATTGCCTGCTGCCAAAATGCGCCCAGCTCATCTCGTCTTTGTATCCGCCACCAAAGACAGCTCTGAATTTCTTTGCAAAAATTGCCGTAAATTTTGCTCCTGCTGACGCATGGTGGCCCCCAGTCACCAGCTGGCAATAAACAGAAAATTTATGATAAAGACAAAGCCATTAATCACAGAAACCTTCTTAAGCCTCTCAGATATATGCCTCGAAATACAGCATGTCCTGAGAATGCCAATAATCCACAACATGCTACCGTGTTTTTATGAAGCTGCAACAAAAGCTCACATTTGAATCTCTGTGATGTCAGAACAACCTCCTTGTTTCAGGCTGTGGCCTTTTGGTGGCACCGATGGAAGCAGGGCACAAATAGACAAAAATTCCACCTTAAATGAGCCAAGCAAGAGTGTTGTGTGTGTCATATTTTTGTCTTTTAATGGTTGTGGTTTTGGAGATGGATTGGCCTGCAACTGGTTTTCGTGTTATAAATGGAACACAGTGTCCCAGGCAGCGTCTGGCATTATGACCTCCTGGTGTCCCGAGAAGAGAGGGGAAAAGATCCGGCATCGCGTGCACAGCACAAAACAAGCAGCACAGCCAATCAGGCACTCTGATTACACGTGCAGGCACACATCTCAACTACGAGAGAGCACAATAGATCAGCCCTACCTGTCAATCAAATGGGCTCTGAGTTCATTCTTCTGTCTGATGGCCAAAAGCAGAGTGCTTTACTGGCCGCCGTGTCACTTTTCCACACAGACATCCACACAAGTTAACTTATTCTTTCTGTTTGGCATCACTGAGTCAAACTAGGGCTCAATTAAAGTGGTGTGCAACTCAACCAGAAACCCACAGTGATATCACAACTTAACATACCTATCAGAGAAATGTAATACAGCCAATAAGACCACTCCCCAACTGACTTTGCTGCTTGCTTTTAAAGAGAAACTGCAGCGAGGACTTTTTGGAGGTGAGGGACAGTGGCCTGGAAACTGACCGCTCACAGGCCGAACTGGCATGAAGACATTTCATGGCAACGAAGGTTTTAGGTGCATGTTTTCATGTCCTGTGCGGACGCTTACGCACACGCACGCACAAGTGTGTCTTTATTTCTCAAAAAGTCCAACATTTTCTGTTTATTCAGACTACGCTTCCATTCGCTTTTAATCCTCCAAACAGCTGTTCCAACTCATTCTCCAGACCATGGGAAGAGACCAAAAGAGGGGGGTGGGGAGTGGGGGTCACCAAATATGTGTGAATGTAAAGTTAATGCTTCAAAGTCCAGATATTGATTACATCAATTTAATCAGATTTTCACATAAAATAAACTAGCTCATGCTTTTCCCCCCTTGAAAAATTGCTTTGATGTTTTCACTGAAAATAATGCTCTCTGATAATGGCTGATAACGACCGGTGGTGACGTAAGAAAAATATAATACATCCTCTTGGAGAAACATATAGCGTTGATAAAGAAAACTGCAGCATTTCAGGCTGAGAGGAGACAGCAATAAGTCATGGAACTGAGACAGTGATCACAAAGCAGCGGCGACTTCTGACTATTAGATGGATTAAGAAAATAGACCAAGGAATTTTTTTTTAATAAAGTTCATTAACATCATTGAAAGTGATCTGTCCGATAATTAGCCTACACTAAAACAAACAGCAAGTTACTGAGCATGAGGAAGGAAAAGTGCCGTGCGAGGCAGTTTGTACTGATGCAGTTTAAATTAATTTCAAATACATTTCAAAGTGGCATTAAAATAGAAAAAGGAATATTTGTAATGTAATATATTTTTCTGTTTTCATAACTAGGATCTGATTTTGACTCTTCAGACATTAAAACACAATGCTGCCGGAGCTGCAGACAGGTTTTGGTCCATCTGCTGCATAACTGCTTTGTACCAGAAAAAAAAGGTCTGGTCTGACCAAACAGTTTCAAGAACATATTGAAAAAAATGCAACATTTCACTAAGTGTGCAAAGCAGTAAACGAATTCCCTCTTTCTTACTCGGTCTTATAATAATTCCGGCTGCAGGTCAGCGAGAGCGACACAAAAAAAAAAAAAAAAAAAAAAAAAGAAGAAACATTTTCTCAAGATGGAATATGTACAAAAAAGTAAAATAAGAAAAAAGAAAACACATACACCTAATGCTGAATAAATAGGGACTAAATAGGACTTACCACTAAGGCATTGTTTAGAAGGTGAGTAGGGTAATACTTTAGTGTTGAGAGGGTGTTAAGAGGCGAGGAGAGCAGGGGTCAGCGTCCAGGCGGGCAGAGGGGGCAGAGGGAAGGAATAAGTTAAAATGTCGCACCAATGAAAACAGTCTGAGATGACAACATTATGAGCTGCATACAGATTTCAGCACATTTATAAATGCAATAAAACCAAATAGTCCATTTGTTTTACGGTGCAGATTTTTGCTGCGTCATTGTGGCCTGCAGGGAAAGGGCACTCAAGTTTGGGAAAAAGCGATAAAAGCGATCAAAATGTAAAAGAAATTGTATTAATGATCAAAGATTTTAAATATATATACTACATACTAATATATATATTTATAGTAACTTTTTCATTAACTATAAAAAGTTGTTTTCATCCCTGACACACTACAAGTCGCACCATCGTGTCCTCTCAGGGCTTTCTCTGTAATTTGCTTCCACTCCGCACCGTCCGTCACATCCCGCCACACTGCTTCTGCAGCGAGGCTTTTATCACGGTTAATAATTCATTCGATTGTTTACAATTGTTGCCATATCCGAGGTCCAAGTTTGATTTTTTAATTATTAACAGCAATTAAATAAACAAAATGTGCCTTTCCGTCTGCAGACGGAGCTGCAAGGGAATACTGAATGAGAGTATGAGAGAGAGAAAGTGTGTGTGTGTGTGTGTGTGTGTGTGTGTGTGTGTGTGTGTGTGTGTGTGTGTGTGTGTGTGTGTGTGTGTGTGCGTGTGTGTGTTTGAAGAGAGAGAGGAGGTTGTTTGCATGGATAGCAAAGTTGTTTTTGCACACACATAACAGAACAAAATTATTAAAAGAGACAAGTAATACTGTATGAGGTATTATTCATGCTGCAAACACACCTCCATGGTTTTCATGCTCGAACAGTGACACACTACAAGTTATCATTATGTGCAACATGTGTACTACATTACTCTGTATGTGCTTCTGTTGCCACTTAGTTTTAATTAAGGAGAAATTTATGCAGGTAAATAAAAGCTGCTTTTGTTACGGGTTTATCTGCTATAGAAGAATTTTCATCCATTGCAGATAAAAGTCATCATATCTGAAAGGCTTGTATGGAAACACACACCAGACACTTTTGAGCTGAAAGCATCTTTAAAAATATATATATGCGTGTTACCATTTTATACACAGAGCAAATCTCGATCTATAAGCAATATGCGTGATGCATGTAATCCTATTTTACCAATCTGTTTCTATTTCCTTTCCATTACCAACTCAGCTGCCCCCTCGCCCACCCACCCACCCCCACCCTCCTCTGACTCTTAAAGTCAACACACTAAGTAGCCTTTAATAGTTTCTTCAATAAAAGGAAGAATTAAAGGGAAAATAATAAAATCTCCTTTCCCTTTCTGGTGTCAATGAAAGTCTGACATTATGATCTGAGCTGCTAATGCTTTTAAATGGAAACCAGACATGACTTGTGCCCGCATCAGAGGAGCCGAGAACATCCTCTCAGCCTCTGGTAGCAGAGCCGTCACATGGCATATGATGGGAGAAAACCTCTTTTAATAAAACCACTGTAAAAATCAGGAATGAATTACACATCAAACGGGGGCCCTGGCGGTCCACTGTCAGACGAAGCCAATGAGGGATAAACAAGTCTGCTTTATAGGAGGAAGACTTCCAGCAGCTGTGGAGGTCATTGCAAGCGGTTAGCTTAAATAAAGAAAATTAAAACCTTAGAAATGTAAAAATAAAAATCCTCAAGAAAAATATTTAAAAGTCAAGATTTTTTTTAATTTGGGATTTTAAATTTTGCTATTTTTATATTGATTTGTAAAATACATGCTGGTGACAGAACTAAGGAGACTTTATTAGCATTGCATAAAGCTGTCTCCTCCCTTTCTTCTGAAAATTACACTTTTAAGCAGACATTTTAGGCTAAATATGGAGTTTTACTGCAGGACAAGTGTCAGCTAAATGCAAGTAATTATGAATGAAGCAGGAAAAATATATTTGAAAAGAGTTCAAATCTGACTCATAAGTCAGAGAAACAATAAAAATCTAGCAGCTATTACAGTTTATTACAGTGCCATTTTGGTGTCAGAAACGCAGTGTGATAAGAGCAATGTACTGCAACAGTGTCCGTCACTGCATGGTATCAAATTTAAAAGAAAGTTCAAATGGCTTCTCAGTTTGAGACATCTCCTCACACTGATCTTTCCTGGCAACAACAAAAGAACAAAATATTAAATATGATGTACAATTCAAGTTCTAAGAAATAGCAGCCCTTTATATTTTCTATGTGAATAGCAGGCAAAAGACAAGACAATAGTTTATGATCGTCACTATACCTAAGGCAAGATGTCAGTGAAGGTTATTTTACTAAAGCTATTAAAATATTAAAATATTGTCATATTTATTTGATAAAGGTCGTCTAAATTTACTGCAACACAACAAACCAACACAGTGCTGACTACATGTAGAGGAAAGAAAAAAAGAGACAGAGGCTGAAATATAAAATCAATATCGTCCCTGGATCTCTATTAGCCGGTAACTGCACGTGTTCACGTGTTGCAATTCCAATAAAAAAAAATAAAAAAAATAAAAAAAACTTGTGAGACACACGAGTGGTGCAGCAGAGCTCCAGAGAAACACCATCACAGAAGATGCATGCAGGATGACTGTGCTGCTCTTCAACGTTTATAATTACACACACACGCGCGCGCGCGCGCACGCACACACACACACACACACACACACACACACACACACACACACACTAGAGGCTCAAATCTCTCGCCTCTCCCGGTCTCAGTCCCACATGAAAGCCGCTCACACTCCTCTCACCGGCCAGAAACTTCAGCGAGCCTCCACACTTGGAAAAATCTTAACAGCAAAAATATCAAACTCCGCTCCATGTTCTGTCTGTTGCTGCGCTGTGCTTTCTCCTCCTCTCGCAGGCTCCCCTCCTTTCTTTTTTTTTCTTTTTTTTTTTAATATGAAATACATTTCGGGAGAAGCGCCATTTTCTCTCCAAAACCATGTGCGGTGGAAATGCACAAGAAAGTTTCATGCGGCAAAACGCGCTTCCAGCCGCGACGAGCGTCACAGAGTTTAGGTGAACTTTCAGAGGGATTCCGATCCAGAAGGACGCTCTAACACAACTATAACACACATGACAAATAATAAACAGCGGCAGCGCAATAAAAAAAAAATAGAAACCGGCGTCCCCACCACCCAAACAATGAAAGAAGAGAAGAGAATTTACCTGTGTCAAGCAGTACGGGGAGTACATGGTTATTTTTAGAAAGGAGAATTGGAGAGCTTATTTAAGTTGGATGGAAGCTCGGTACAGTGCTGCATTGCAATCGCTCGCCGTCCTGTTTCTCTCACTCCATGCTGCTGCAGCTTACAGTAACCCCGCCTAGAAAGTGAAAGCTTGCACAAACTTTCAGAGAAAAAACTTTGTCTCCCTCCCCTCTCCTCTATGCTGGACTTTTATCGCTCTCCTCTCTGTATCGAACTCTCCCGAAACGCGCCATTGTTTTATAATTGCGCGGATTCATCAAAGGGATATGAGCATAACTTTTAGATCTTGAAGTGAGATAAATCTTTCTTTTGATGAACCTTCGGTGGGGATCGGAACCGCTGCGCGCAGCCGACGGGCTACATCCGCGCTGCCCTGCGTCTTTCACACGGTTTGCTGTGCTTTAGTTGCGTTTACTGACTCCTGCATTCCATATGAACATGCAAATAATGATCAGCGGGCAGATGAGCCGTTGATTAGCATATCTGCGGTTGACGTAAAGGAGACCCGTAAACGCATCATCAGCGTAGCTCAGAGTGAAACGAGTGAAGAAGCTGCACATCCATTTTGAGATTTGTGCAACCTTTTTCGAGCTCATGTTTTCAGAGCGCCTCTGATTTAACTGATAAAATACTAAATCAATACTGCCTGTGATGGACAAGCCAGGTTTATAAATCAAACTGCATTTAAACTTCTACAATATTCTGTTACAGCTTCTGATGTGAGGATTTCTCTCAAGTCTTGCACATTAAAAGCTCAAGTTTGCTTTGGATTATTTACATAATTTCATTTGCAGGCATTTGAGTCAATGCATCATCTCATCACAGTTGTAAAGTTAAGTCTATTTATTTACTGAACCATATTTGACCCAGTCTGGAAGCCACAACTGTAGTTTAAAAACCAGTGAAGTGAGTCCAAGCCAAACAGTTACTGCAGCTTCTACTATGAAGACGAAAACGCAAATAGTGAAGACAGATATATCTCAGCATCTGAGCTGTATCAAAATACTAAACTGGGGTGTGTGAGGACACAGGGACTATGTCTCTCTCTCTCTCTCTCACACACGCACGCGCACGCACACGCACACACACACACACACACACACACACACACACACACACACACACACACACACACACACACACACACACACACACACATAAACAGTAGTGAGTGATACACATATCACATAAAAGTCCTGGAATAAGGATTTTTGGACCAGATCCCAAGTGTGGTACAGTGGGAATTTGGGCGGGAGTGAAGTCATTGTAAAGAAGCCTAGCTGAAATTTTTAGGCCTGCCATTGGAGTCCCATGGATTTATGAGGCCTACTGCTTGTGCATTTCTACCGCAAGCCTCTGCAGGCGAAACAAAGAGATCTGGGCTCTGTGTGGCCAATTACTGCACGCGGCCAGATACGCGAGCCAGAGACGCAGGCGGGGAGGGAGAAAGTGTGCGGTCAGGAGGGTATGCATGCCACAAAACTGTAACCTCCTGTCCTCGCCGCCGCACAAGGTTATAAGGACCAGCATTCCTTTCTGTGAATCTGATACATGACTAATATGAAACACACATACATGGACACACCCTGTGACACACACACACACACACACACACACACACACACACACACACACACACACACACACACACACACACACACACACACACACACACACACACACACACACACACACACCTTTCGGTTCCCCTTTAGGCAGGTGTATTTACTTTATGATCACTGTTGGCTACTTTTGGGGGATCGTCTTTGTTTTTAGCTCACTTATCATTAAAAGCACAGTGAGCGCAAAAGGTTACAAGTGAGCTCTTATGCAGGGACCCCCCCCCCCCTCTCTCTTCCCAACACCACCACCTCCCCTCTCCCCTCCCCTCCCCCCCCCCTCCCTTTATAGAGTCGACTTGCATGCAACACACGCAAAACCCTCCTCTGCCGTGGCTCCTTAAATGAGCCACACATTTAGTGGTCTGTGTGAGTAAATCTCTCATTAAGTAACACATGGTAGAGCCATATGCTTTGGTTGGTGGGTCTGCTGCGGCTCTGCTTTTTCACACGCTTCAAATATACATATTTACCACTGCTCCAGAGTGGCCAGCGCTGCGATGACTTCATCCAGCAGCTCGGCGCTGTTGTACAGTCGCACCAGAACTGAGGCTCATTAAGAAATGATCAGAGAAGTCAGTCCTAACAATCCTGCAGCCACTCTGTCAGCTACTTCAGGGGAGCTCAAGGGCTCTGGGTGTGCAGAACAGGTTATTCAAGGATGAGAGAAACTGCCAAAGTTGCCTTAAACACACACACACACACACACACACACACACACACACACACACACACACACACACACACACACACACACACACACACACACACACACACACACACACGGTATCACATCGCAGCCGGTGTTGATACCACACCTGTCTGTAGGGTAGAAGGAGATGGGATAGAGAAAGGGGAGATAAGCAAGAGTGCGGTTGTGTTGTTTGTCTGAGCAGATGTCAGCTCAAGCAGCACATCATTACAGTGCACAAGCAGGGCTTTACTTAAAGTAGTGGAAATCTCCTTTAAAAATCTCCGTCTCACTAAGTCTGTTCCTGCATGTAATTTGAATCCAATAGAAACCAATTTGATTCAAGTATTTTCAGCCAGCCCTCTTCTCATGTCTTGTCACAGACACTTAAAGTAGCAACAAGTTGATTTTTTTTTTTTTTTTTTTGTAGAAACAGACCAAAAGTATGACTAAACTTGTCGATTTTTTTTTCTCGTTTTTTTTTTTTTTTTTTAAACAAGGTTTATTCAGGAACCTGACTTTTGAGGTTGAAGGAGCTACAAATATTGAACTGACAAATTGACTGTCATTTACAACATGAACATATTAGACGGGTGATAATATTAATACAAATTTGATTTAGAACAAGATACTACATTACGCATTTTACTGTTTAACATCCAATCGTCAGTGTATATTGATAGACAAATGATGGTGACACTGATTAACTGTTTACACTGATACTGATGTCTTTTACCAGCTCAGATCATTTATCTGTATAATTCTAGTTTTCGTGTTTAATCGCAGATAGAAATGCCTTGATAGGATGGAGATTTTTAACAGAGCAAATACACCTCTTTTTCAAAAAAAAGATTTTTGGTCAAATATATGATACATATTTGACCTCTTCAGGCCTTTTTAAATATTCTCAATGAAACAAAGCAAACTGCTCATACCGCTTATTCACAACACAACCACACTTCATTTCTCCTTTTAAAGGGATGCCAGACAATATGGTTGTGGTTTAAAGCATTGAAGCGTCTCAGGACCATAGCGCTTTCAAAGTAGGGTGTTTAATTCATATTTCCAAAATATATATTGTTTAAAAAGTGATGGCATTGTCATCCCTTAGGAACTCTCAGGGCGGCTCTGACATGTAAGCAGAACACAAAAAGACGGCGAACGAAGGGAGTCGTGATGCACTTTCTACAACACGGAGCCCTGACGGCAGACCTCCTGGTGAGAAGTTGGAGGTGGACACCCTCCTGTGGATGTTCTTGAACTCGCTGCCCCCGGAATCCAACACAGCCACAGCGACGCTCCTACCCCTCTCCAAAAACTCTCTCCTACCAGCCGCGCTACTCAATTACAGCCATAATGGTTCATTTCTGTACCCCGAGACACACGATACACTGTAGCAACCCAGATTCTCTGTGAGACTTGGCCAAAGTCTTAACTCTGGGAAACAAAGACTGTAGCCTAGAAAACTGGCTCCCACCTCATTAACAATCCCATTTTCAGTCATCTACAGACCCCCCACCCCTCTATCACCACCACCACTTTCTCATCTCACCCTCCCCATCTCCACTCCTCTGTTTTTATTACCATTTTATATCACGCCGATCGTTGTAAATTCTCTGAGCTCGCTGGGTGGACCGCTCACTTTCTTTAACTTTCTACTCCTTTTTCTTTTTATACAACGAGGCATGCTGCACATTATCGTTGCAATTTTCACTCCCATGAGGCGGGGGTGCTTCGGTGAAGTTGCAAGGCCCCGTTTTTTTTTTTTTTTTTTTTCTTAAATGTGCGTGTGGAAATAATAATTGTAATGGTTTGCAGCTGAGTAGAGGGAGCTGTGAATGACATTATGATTGTGGTGCAATTACCAAGAGCATGAAAACAGACTGTCAGTCATAGTAATGAGTAATGACTCCAATAACACATTTAACACCAACACATTAAATAATAATAATAACAACAATAACAATAATAAAAAAAAATAATAATAATAGATGCATACCCTGTATGAATCTGATACTACAAAGCATTCAGGCATCCCAGGACCTCTGGAGGGTTCTTCGTTCAACAGAAAGGTTTCGGTTGCCTGAAATGTTAACACAACAGTCATAGATTCATTAGTTGACACCGTATTTAGGATCAGAGAACTTTAAACACACAGAAAAGCTGTTTGCAAAGCTGCAAAAGCAGATTTTGTACGTGAAAATCCTCCTCATCCTGTAGCTTGACCTATTTAACGATCATCCTCAAGTCCCATCACCAGATAACTACAGGAAAACAGCATCTTTCATTTTCATCTTCATCTTTTCTCTCTCTCTCTCTCTCTCACACACACACACACACACACACACACACACACACACACACACACACACACACACACACACACACACACACACACACACACACACACACACACACACACACACACACACACGCTCACACGCACAGCTGATGGTGTGTGCTGCCTGCCTGCGCCCATATGCTGTGCAGGCCTGAGGCCCGGCCCTGCCAGTCACCATCACTTGAATGGGGAGCAAAGTGTTTAGCTGCCGTACCCGCACACAATACTCCAACACAATGGCTTTTCCTGTCCCTGCACCTGCATGGTCACTTTTCTGTCAGCGTGCACTGATTCAGCACAAATCATTCACGCACAGTCACATACTACACACATTGGGCACAGACTTGCACATACAGAGGCCATACGTCTGCCCACACACAGACAAACACAGGTCACACTACAGGCCCTACGTTGCATTCGCTGATAGATGCAGCTGAAGTGTTTATTCTGAGTGTTTGTTTCTATTCAGCGCAGTTCATTTGTATGCCGTGGGACGCGCCAGCAGAGACTTGGGCTCTGAATGAGCATCCATTGCAGATTTGCTGTCAATTGAGGCAGCCAGGCCAGACAACATGGAAGGGAGCGAACCACAGACTGAGGATCTGGATCGGGATGGGAGTTCTGCCTGGTTTGCTTCCCCGTGGCTATTACGTTTTAGTCCAAACTGGTACAAATTGGTTTTCTCCAGGCTAAATATGAATGTCTGTTTTGGAAATCAACGAAACCAGAGAGACGAAGACTAAAAATTGCTAGGTTAATGAAAATAACTCCGGTTCCGTGAGTTAGGGGGAGGAAGTTTTACTCACAATGGGTCTCGCAGACTTATATTTAGTTGCAGGATAGCGAAGAAGAGGGGAAGTAATCCCATTTTCCAGAACTTTACATTCTTATCTCTCAACATACCTTAAGCAGAAACGAACACGCACCCAAAACAGGAACAAACATCACTCGCAGCCAGCAAGAAAATGTAAAGTTACACTATTTAAACTGGCATGTGAGATAAACACATTTTTAGGAAAGTCATACAGACATTAGGTTACTTAAGCATTTACATATGCACACAAATGCACACATGTACAGGGTAACATGGGGTTGCCCTTGAACAAATACATGCAGAGACACATGCATAAACACACAGCACTATAATAAGTCCCAGACTTGGGCTAACTGAGCTGCGGCTGGAGACACAAGCTATTCATATCCTTCAGAATGAGCGGTTACAGCTCAAGTCTTTTCCCTTTCCCTTTTACTGTAACACAGGAAGGGCAACTGTGTGAGTGATTTCTCTCAGTGTCTGTTTCTGACAAAAGTTCTAGCAGGCAGGTTGATTAATAGAAGATTAACACCGGGTTTGTTTAGCGCAGCCTGTCGTGCTCTCGAGACGTTTAGCATGTGCCACGTGAAGCTCTCACTCGGTTAAACAAAGTTAGAATTCAAGTCATCCGAGTGACTAAGAAAACAGCACTCGTGGGGTTCGGCCTCGGCGTCCAACCTCTGGCCTGTCATCATTAATATGTGGGGAAACACTGGAGGAAAACCATTTGAAACCATTTGTCCCACTAAATGGTGCCCTTGTCAAGCTCCCTGGGCTTTCTGTTAAGCTCTTAAACTGCCCAGTCCAGCTGAAGGATATATTTTACTCTGTTGATAATCACAGAGTAGCGCAAAACATGGCACACTAGTAGTTCTAGCTGCCGCTTGTTTCTGACACGTTTTAGTCGTTTAAAGAAGAAAAATGATTTGGACTGCGCACACAGTGGAACACTAAATACTAAATAAATGGAAGGTTAAAAAGGTGGGTGATTTAAATGAATGAAGAGTCCACATCTTTCCACCTCTCTGTATCTCCAAGGCTCAGAGCGGGGCATCGTTTGTTTGATGCTGAATGTTTGATGTCGCTCCCTGCAGCACTGACCCCCTTTTCCCTGTATGTCAGTTTTTAAGCAGCATGGTATTAATTATATATGTATATGTGTTTTTCTATATATATGCGACATATGCCCGATCCATATGGCAGGCCTAGAGCTCCAATAGTCGCACAGCCTACTGTGATTAACACTTAAAAAGCTCTTGAAGCCATTTGATGTCTGACATGTTCACTTTTCTGGTGACCAACATAGAGTGTCACACAACAGTGAAATGGATTTTATCGATGGAGGGAGAAACAATCACAAAGTGGAAAAGAGGATGAGAACACTTTGCAGCCGTGAACCAAAAGGAGCATCGGGGAGTTTCATAGTTTTGGGAAATTTGCTTATTCACTGTCTTTCTGCGAGTGGACGGAGAAGATTAAGATAAATCTCAAGCCTGAGTACAAAGTGGACCCATTTGTGACCTCTGACCTCAGTTAACCTTACAGGAAAAATCAAAGCCTTGTTTGTTTGTATGTTTGTCAGTTGCTCGGTGGTATATATAAAACATATTTTAGAGTTTTCGCAAATTAGCAAAAATGCCTTGAACTAGCCATTAATAATTTTTATAACAGTGGGTCATATGACTATTTACATATACAAGTCAGCAGAGAATAACCACAGAACTAGTTCTACTCAGCCCTATGAAGCTTTTTAGCATCCTTCAGCTCCCTTTTTTGGTTTCACAGCGCTGAACTTTAGCATCATTCCGATCTGTTGTCCGGCTTTTCCAGGAACACCTTGAGAAACTAAAGGGAGAGTAAATAATGGACGTCGTTATCGAGAAGCAAAAACGACAACTCCAAATGTTCACCTTGTGTGTACAGTGAAAACTTGAGGATACTGTGTCAGCATCACTTTTTGATCGCCTATGCGTGAAAAGTACTCGCATGGATTACCATAGGCAAAGAAGGTTCGTCATATAAGACGTTTTTTGTGATGAAGGTCGCGGGATGGAAGTTGTTTGACAAAGTACAAGAGTGACAGTCTGAGTAGGGAGGTAGGTCAGGAGTGGTTGGACAGATCAAACCCAGGACTTGCACCCAGGCGACCAGGGTTTGAGTCCGTGAAAAAGAAAGAAGAAATATTTTCTGAACCCTAACCACGTAGTTTTTTCCAAGACCTAACCCGGTTGTTTTTGGTGCCAAAACCTGAGGCACCTTATTTTGTGAGAGGCAAAAACATGACACTGACAGTATCCTCTAGTGGAATGACGAGTGTATTACTCGCTTTGGCAGGCTACCGGGTTGGTAAAGGGAGCTAATTAAGCTTGCAATATCAACTTGGACAAAATGTCAGCTCTCACTGCCAAAAAACTGTTCTTGCAACTTTTTAAGATGTAAATTTCTGCTGGATAGCAGGTGAAAAATAAGGTTTGGATTTTACCCCATAGATGGCCACATTTGGAGGTGGCCTGAACAGATCAGAGCTCAATGCTTCCACCTGTACTTTTGCCGGCCACTTCTGGTCCGATCACAGCCAGGTCGCATATGTCCGGATTGATGTAGCCAAATGGAAACAGGGTCTTTGTTAAATAGTGAGATTTAATAGTGAGATGTGTTAGTAGGCATACATTTTAAACTTTGGATAGAGCCAGGTTAGCTGTTTATTTATTTGTTATGCTAAGCTAGGCTAAACTCAATCTCAGAAAGAAAGCAAATGAGCAAAGTGGACTTCCCAAATATTTGGATATTCTGATGTAAATATTTTTATATCATGTTTTTTTAAGCAGTTGTCGAACCAGCCAGATGACCAACGTACTCTTTGGGGCTTACAGAGAATGAGCGTCCTGTGGCTGAGCAGTTAAGTTTTCTGAGTAAAAATATAAATCCTGATACTGCTCAACTCTCTCTGACAACCACATATACAATAAATCAGATCTAAAAGGGGGATGGACGCCTCAGTTGGCTGCCTTTCGTGGAATTGGATTAATCGGAGCACACATACATATTGCCCACCTTCCTCACCAGCACAGAAACCACCTGGGTTTCCAAATTTCTGGATACCCGGCGGACTACAAGGGACGGGTATCTTCTCAGCCACTGATTAACGGCCTTCTGATCATCCCACTGTACCGTCCTAATCATTTGCAGCCTCGACTCTGTGAACTCAACAGTTTCTAGAGCATCGCATACTTCAGTTCTGTTGCGAAACATAAGTGACATCCTACCCAGTCCCGCTTCATGCAGCCTTAATTGTATCCTCATTCTTCACCTGGTAACAAGCTAACAAACCTGTGCAGATGTGGCAAGCACATCAAAGAGAGGGAGGGATGGGAGGGGGAACTTGTTTGTAGAAAAAAATGTGTGGGGGAATATGAAAGGGGAAATTTACGTTGTGTGAGTCCAAGCCAGCGTCACCTCAGGGAGAAATGCTGGAAAAATGTGATATTTTACACCTGCATCTCAGGAGGTGCGGAATAAGAGACACGGAGCGGGGGAGGCGATAATTAGAGGAGTGTGTGTGTGTGTGTGTGTGTGTGTGTGTGTGTGTGTGTGTGTGTGTGTGTGTGTGTGTGTGTGTGTGTGTGTGTGTGTGTGAGAGAGAGAGCGTGTGTGTTTATAAAGGATTTTTAGTATGTTTCTGGGGCTTGCCACTGGTTCTTTTTCAGCATTCAATTTGGTACGATGCATTCGATGCCAGATTATTAAAAATGCTAAACCTGGTTACGAATGCTGAAAAAAAAAAAAAAGTGTTGAAAATTTAAACAAATATGCTAATATTGTTACAGTGATAAATAGCTGGCAAGCCCTCTTTAATGAATAATGCTATTGGCTCTAATTCCTCATTAAGGCCCTAAAGAGGAGAGTGAAGACAGAAAATACATGTATTGTTGTTGTGATTTTTCTTCTTTTTTTTTTTTTTTTTTACATTAAACTCGGAAGGCAGAAGATACCAGCACCTTCCTAAATTAAGTTGATTCAAATTACTCGGTTCCACAGCTGGTGTGCAGTCTGGGGTGTCTTGTGAAACCAATTAATGTGAGGGTTAAGTCTTGATAAAGTAATGGAGGCACAGTTAGAAATGAGATGGAAGAGTTAGGAGTGTTAAGTGTTCAGATTGAGCTTGATAAAACAAAGTTAGGCTTCCTTTATACTGCAAAAAATATCCAGCATCATACTTAATATGATCTGTCAGTGTTGTGTGATGTGTTCTGTCATGTCCTCAGCCAACTAATCTCATCTCCTCTGGGGTTTTAATTCAGACTATCCTCATAAAGAGTCTGCTTTAATTCAAGATACGGGTATTTGTTCAAACTAATAAGTACGATTATCTCATTTTGTATATTTTCAGTACTTAAAGAAGTTAAAAACACCGGTTGGAAAGATGATCCTCCTACTTTTACTTGGAATAACATACTCTCCAGAAACAAGTTCATCATAGTGCTTGGAAAGAAAAAAAAAAGACTATATTTTTTCCAGAGTAAACGCTCCAAATACTACAGATAATAGGAGCTTCCTGTCTTTGGAGTGTCTTCATTAAAATGCATGTAAAATTATAATACATGCCAAATACACTTCAGTTTGGAAGTATTTCAGGATGACAGTAATTTGTGCTTACCTGCAATATGGGCAACACTATGGCTTTATACTTCTTTATGTTGGCTTCTACCTCATAATTTTTTTTTTCCAGGTGCATGCATATATAAAATTTTAGATATAAAATTAAAGGCCCAGCGCACTCTTACATATAAAGGTCAGTTTCCTTGCCATAGAATTATTCAGCCTGTAAAATCAGTTGTGTAATGTCTTTTGTGGCTCATGAAAAACTTTTTAGTCCCATTAAAATAACTCTGATCATGTCACAGTGATGTCAGAAAGGCTCTCTTTTATCGGACTTGAGACTTCAGATATTTAACACAAAACTGCATTTTAAATGTAGGAAAGGTATAAGATGTGGGCATCGAAGGTTTAATTGAAGATGCTACTTAGTTGCATTATGGAAAATGTATGATTCAGCTTTTGTGAAGATCAACTCACTAAATGTCGGACTAAAAGCCTAAATATCTGCTTTTCACCAAACTTTTAACCCTGTCTGTCATCAGTCCTCCAACTGTGCACAAGTTCGAGAGTAAATCACTGGAGTATCTCTGTAGTGTTTTCTTTCTGTGTCTAACCACACTTTAATCATCAGAAGTAACACTCTTTCCTTAACATTTTTTTTACACTTTAGGAAGTCACATCAAGAAGCTGAATGCATCACATGTAGCCTCCCTGCTAAACCATGTTAAAATACAACAGCTTAAAAACCAATCAACCTGACAAGCACATCTGAGCTCACTGCCCTAATATTTACGCTGTTTGACCCGATATCAGAGTTTCCATCTTTAAACTGCAGCAAAAGCTTACACACCGCATAAGCTATTACAGCCTGCTTGAAGCCTTATTTATTTTTCCAGGGAAATGTCAAGGCCAGGACAAACATAATAGCATAATATTCTGTATACAGCGAGGGATGACATCACTGGCAGCAACAGCCAAGAGGGAGATCACACAAGACTGGAAAACCGCTTGTCTGATCGTCATGTGGCGGACTGCAGCACACGCACACGTACACACACACACACACACACACACACACACACACACACACACACACACACACACACACACACACACACACACACACACACACACACACACACACACACACACACACACACACACAAACACACACAAACAACCAGTGTGGGATGCAATTACCTCAACTATTTACCCAATTATAATTTTTTTTTTTTTTAAACTTAACCTCCTGTCTCCATGGAGAAGCCAGTGTAAACTTTTAATTTATCTATACATTTAAAATTGCGTATTTTAAAGGTTCAATATTCTGTAAATCATAATTAGGGACCTAAAATGTTGTTTTAAATTCTATGATGATAGGTTATACCACTCTCACCTATAAATCCACTGACAAAGATCAGCATTGGCCTCATGGGAAGCTAACTGAATCTTGACACTGATTGATTGACAGATGCCTCCAGTGCCTTCTGACTAAACTAACAGGCAACTGAAGTTTGGCACAAATTCACAATGAAGCCTTACTGAAAAATAAAAAAAAAAAAAATTAAATTAAAAAAAAGAGGTGAGTTTCTGCTATAAGTAGGAGAATAACAAGTTAAGATAATCCCATGTGAGGCCTGTCCTGAATTCTGTATCATTTTTACTGATGAGCTTCTTGGACAGCTGCCAAACCAGCAAGGATGCTCGTAAACAAATAATTATTCATACTAATAATCTTCCATATTCATGTGCAAATAAGAACCCTTCCTGGTATCGAGACGCTTCAAGGTTGTATGTGGGAGGTTCCCCTAACTATTGCCTGACTTGATTCATTTCATGCCAAAAAAGAGTCTGTCTAAGGGTCAAGGATGTGGGAGCTAATTTTTAAATTTTGCATAAAACAGACTTCTTATTACTAATCTTAAAACCTGAAAGCACATCATTCAGATGCATGTTTCCACAACCTCACAGAGAATATATTTGCAATATTGTCCTGATAAGTGAAAAAGGGCTAAAACAGGAAAAAAAAAAAAAAAAAAAAGAGATTTTCTTGTGAAAGTACTCTGCTAATTCAAATCAGAAGGAAATCACACACATAAAAACGTTAAATATTGGTATTTGCCACACAATGTTAAAAGTGATTTTGTATATCCAGAACAACTTTTACATTCTGATGTCACAGGATTTCTATGAACTGCACAAATAAATAACCTGCGTAATGAAGGCATTAGTCTAAACCGCTGCGCGCGCTTCTACGCACAAATCAAATGTGCACATAATAGAATGTTGGCGCAAACTAAAGTTCCTCCTCTGAGATCCAAGTTCCCAAACTATGAAACTTTGCCTTTAGGTGGGATTCTTTCTCTGGGTGCCCCTTCACGTGTCATAATGCAACCCCCACATACTGCATCGCGCCCCTTTATTAGCTGCTTTTACTGAATGATATGCGATAGCGCGTATCATATATGTGGCTATAAATAGTCCAGAGACTGGCCCACATCAGAGACAACTGCAATGAGAGAAGTCATGTTCTCCATGGGAATAAAACGGCAGAAGGCAGTAGGCATCGGGCGGTGAACTGTGAGGGCTGGACACTGATTTGGCCAGGAGGTTGGAAATAAAATTTGGCAACATGTTATGTAACTATTAAAATAAGGTGGATTCTTATTACCATGCCGCAACATCCTTTTAAATGATCATGTAGAATTCCAGCATGGCAATCTCCCCCTCATTTAAAAATAACCATAATATCATAAGGAGTCTAACTGTGACAGTAAACATATTCAGGTAGGTGGAGGGACTTGGCACACTATTTGGTGACTGTTACCCATTAGGCACACAAGTAAATACACACACACACACACACACACACACACACACACGAATTATGAGTAAGCTCAACTAAACTGAACATTAAACTTCTTTCTGTGTATCATTAAATCTATGAACAACTACAATGAGTCTGAAAGCTGACTGCATAAATGATCAAATTATTGGTTTACACAGCACGTACCATTGTGGTGTGAGGAAATGTGCCAACACTCTCAAAGACCCATTTTCCACTCTCAAAAGTTCGGCTTCCAAAAAAAAGTGTGTGGGAGAGAGAAAAGTGCTCGGTTTCTTGTTCAGCTGGGCCTTATACCGGAAGCAAAAGAGCCCTAATACACGGCCTGTTGCCCGGTAAACATTTTTGGGGGAATTCGTGGTCAACTCTCCTCAGTCAAGGTAAGTGGGAGCAGAGCCGTATAATCCAAGTCGACTGCTTCCCGACTTCTTCATGCAAGGTGTTAATGTTCGGTCTCAATTCGTGATATTTCCATGAAAATCGTCCGTGTCAAGGCTGAGCGCGTCTGGCAGCGCGCGCTGTTCTCTCTCGCAATCTGTCCCGGTACCGTGTAATGTCCACCGAGTCGCAGCGCTTTGCGCCACAGACAGTCACCGTCTGAGCCCGAGTGACAGAGCAGAAGTCTAGCGGTGCACCGACAGTAAGTAGCCTGCACTCTCTGCTTACGCGCTCACAAAATCAGCTGTTGCTCCTGCAGAGAGGACGACGCCTCGCGCTTTCCCTCGATCATGCTCCGGCTTGGCTGATATGAAAAAAGTGGAGATCCTCCTCGGTCCCCCTCCACCTGTTCCTCAGTGTCCGGAGAAAGTTGCGGAGAGAGCGGCGTCTGAAACAAAACTCACCATGTGGCAGCGCGGATGTCGCAACATCAGAGACATTAGACTTGGTGAGACAGCGAGACTGAGTGGGCAATGCCAACCGGGATCTGTCTGTAGCTAAACCCAATACCGGAGAGGTGAAACGTGCGTCTTCGTGTTTGTCACACCGAGCAGCTGAAATTAAGTAAACAAATGCAAGAGGTGAAAACACAGCGTGGCTGCACGCACGCACCACTGAGGACGTGCGGTGTCCTGCGGCCGCGGCCGGAGAAGCGGAGCGGAGGGCTGGTGAATTATTAATAACCGGAGCGGTTCACAGTCTGTCGTGTTCAGTGAGTAACCAGGGCGGCAGCTGGGGGTTTAGAGGAATTAAATACGGGCTCAGAGTAAACCATGGACGCAGGGGATTAGTAGCTCTCACCGGCAACAGTGTAGGGGCAGCTCGGGGCCGACAGAGAGGGCGGGAGGGAGCGGAGGTTATAGGGAGCGGTGGGGGAGGCAGCGGAGGTGGCAGGTTACGATAAACCCAAATATTTTTTTGGAGTGTGTGAAAAAGGGGAAGCTGTAATCAAACTTAATATTGAACCTAAATGAAGCGAGGGATGCTCATAGACCCGAGGAAATTAAAAGGCTGGTAGCTCAAATATGACCTCCAGATGGGGAACAAAAACCTATATTTAAACAAAAAACTCAAGATATATATCTTTTTTTTTTATATATTTTAATGTAGCATACCGATATTTTTAGAAAAAAAAAACATTGCATCTTTTTCTCGATTAAAAGACTTTATCAAACTTATATCTACAAAAATTGTAAAAGAGGTGAGCCGGGTGGGTCAAACGTCAACCGGCCAGCGTTGATTTAATTCTCATTGCAAAAATAGCCTATTAGACAGAGCTGTATTATGTGAAGGCTGAGGTGGGAATAATATGAGCGGTTTCAAAAGTTATTCATCTGTCTGGCCTTATTTTCAAAATCCGCAGCACATCAGGAGGCCTTTTTGTCGTGTTTTCCCAGATTTGCTGCAACCATCGCTGCAAACTCGCCTGCAGACCTAATAGTTCACTACAATGAACCAAAACCAAGTCATAAAAAACCTCCTCTGTTTTCAGATAGACCTGTGTTTATTTTATCAGAAATAAAGTAATCCGTTTGGGCAGAAGAAACAGTTGTAGGTTAGAGAGCGCAGGTGCACGTCTCCTGGCTGCAACAATATTTATTCACCACAAATATCCAATTAGACCACAAATTCAGATGGAATGTCTGCAGATAGAGAGACTGGCCTGTTCACGAATAAATGACCAAAATAGATTTTTTTTTTTTTTTTACCTTTTATGGGAGATGCAGCATTTTACGGAAGTGCGCAACTGCCGACGTCATAAAACAAATTGATGAGCAGTGACAAAATGGTTTCCTCCGGCTGCCACTTTAGTCTGTATTGGTTCAACTTTGTCACTTCACAAACAGACAAATGAAAAGCTGATGAGCTCCGAGTTGTTGTTCCTTAAACAGAGACATGCAGTATGTTTCAACACTGAGAGCTTCAGTCTCTAAATGTTTGCAAATGGAAGACTTTATTCAATTCTCTCCCTAAAAATTGTAGACAAACAATACAAGGCTGCATTTTCAAAATAAGTTGACCTTTATTTAAATGTATGTTGCAGTAAAAAAAATAAAAAAAAAATAAAAAGATTATAGTACTTTGAATGTTGGACTTTTTGACTGAAAAGAAATAGCCTACATATTTCAAGCAGTAATTATTTTGTCAAAGGAATAACATACAGCTCTATTTTCAAAAAAATCTCCATTTGCATTTCTTGATGACAATATCTGTCTAATTTTTAAAAAGCAGGTCCCATTTGATCCTAATTTTATGTGAATCTATTGTAAATGAGGCTAATTAAATATATTAGAGTTGTCACAGTCTTTTAATTAACCACAAGCTCAGTTTTATATGAATAACATTTAATAACTGTCGATGCTGTACGTTCATTTCGAAGAAATCCAAAATATGCAGCCCTTTCGATTTTTAAAGGTTCCTACAGCTCAACATAAATACATAAAACAGCTACACGACACGTAGTTGAGGCCTCAAGCTTAAAACAGGCTCATGTGAATAAATACGTAATTATGCCATGTAAAAATATGAATGAATTATTATTTTTTCTGACAATAATGTCCAAAATATTTGTTGTTGCCAAAAGGCCACAAAAGCATCAGGAAAGTGTAAAATTATTCATCTGTGGAATCATTTTTTAAAATTTTAAACTACAGATCTGATGCACAAATTGTGTTGATTTTCCTTTGTGGATTAACAGCTTCCAACACATTTTTCATAAAAGTGATTAATTATTTAAGCAAATTAATATTCATATTAATGTGTGTATGCCTGCGTGGCCTTTTCTGTGAGAGGCCTGCAGGAGAAGCAAATTCTTCACCAAACTGACAAATAAAATCTGATTTATGATGATTTGTAAGAGTGCGTTTGATTTTCTTTTTTTTCTCCAGTTAGTGACCGCATGTGCGCCGTGAACATGTTCTTTCTTTAAAATGTAGTCAACCTGCAAACATTTTTAAGGTTGCCAAGAGCAGTTCCTGCTTAAACCCAAAGGCTGATTATGCCGCAGGAGCCTATATTAGCTACAGACGCCTCATCACATCATTTCATTCTGATAAAACCCTTCTTGTGAAGTTAAACTTTTCACTTGACCTCTTGTTTGACCTTAAAAATACTGGCTTTATTGTTGTTTATTTTAACTCTTTTAACTCTGAATCCAGCTTGTTCAGAAACTGAATACATATTGCGTTGTATTTATGTGCTTGAAGGTTTCAATGCTCGAAACTTTATCGTCTGTTTGTTTTAATGGAAATAAAATGATTCAACATTTGAAAATGTAAAACAAAGGCTGTGTTAATTTAAATACATGATAAACTTACAAAGACTAAATGTGAATTTGATTATGATGTTCTTGTAACTAAAACAAGTCGTTTAATGTTTGTTTAAACAGGCGGTATTTGGTGCAGGACTGCATATAAGGTGTCAAATCAGTGATACTAACGCCAATGGTGTCTAACTGCATCTCCAAAACCTTTAGATATACAGGAACAAGTGGAGCAATCACTGCTGACGGATATATTCAATATTTAATCGAAGCCATAAATAGTCACCTCACATTTTAGAAATAAAAATATATAAGATCTAATTGGGAATCCCTGCAGGTATTTATACCTTGCGACACAGTTTGCACCTCTGACCCTCATGCCTCGGGCTATTCCTCCAAAACACCAGCTTGTGCTCATTTGCAAAGTCCTTTCTTTGGTCTCTGCGCTCCCGGTCCCATATACCGTCTCTCCCTGGAGGTTTACACAAACTGTGAAACAAAAGTTCCACTAGGCAACGGCCGGTCGAGGAATGCTGACCTTGGCAAGGCCAGTGGAACCGGCTCGACTCACGGCCATTCTCTCATTTCTTTTTTGGTTTGAATTAAGACGCATTTGACCTGCGCCAATTTCCAAGAGGTGCCACGGTGGTTAGCGGATAGAGGCATGTTGAAGCCATGCTATAGGTGACTGCTGCTGCCTATAACTGAATGAAAAGACCTGAGAGGATGTTTGGAAGAATAAAAAATTTACAGCAAATTGAAGACATCAGTGATGACCAGTAAACACATTGGTATTATAGGAGCACTTCCACGTTACAAGTTGTAAAGAATACAACAACTCATCTTAAAATCAGTGGAATCCATTCAAGTTACTGAGGACAGTGCATGTCTATAATATCATAACACTATCAAAATGATCGTTAAAAGGATAAAAAACAATGTTAAAAAAAAAACAAAGTAAAATAATCAGTAGTGGAAGAAATATTGATTTTTAAATTAAAAAAAATCACCAAACATTCTGTCACAAGCAAAAGTTCTGGATGCATAATGTTACTTCGTAGAAGTAGATGCCAACATAATAACCTCTGTCTGACATGTTACATTATTATTACTAATGCATTAAGGTGTGTTTTAATGCTCTGCTGTTTCTGTTCTATCTGGTTAATGGGGATTAAAATTTAATGAGTAGTTTGGTCGATAATAATGCAGAATTTTTAGTAAGATAGTCACACTGTTTGTTTGTAAAATAATAATCCTCAACTGTCAGATAGAGGAGTCTAAAAAGTACAATATTTCCCCCTGAAATGTAGAGTGAAATCATAAAGTGGAAAAAAATGGAAATACACGAGTCAAGTAAAAACACATCAATGAGGTCAATACAGGGAGAATAATGCAAGGTTACATGGAGCATCCTAAGTATGATCAGGTACACTCTCTTATTGGGGACCACAAAACACTGCGGTGCTACATTTCCCCCCCGATGAACGTCTAGAGAATTACAGATTTAACTGATGATTAAATGTTTGCACTGAACATCAGCGTGCAAAGCTTTAAAATTAAAAGCGAGAAAATAGATTTGGAATGCACAATGGAGACTAAAAGTATAATATAATATTCTGTGAAACAATATGAATAAATAACTGCTTTGTAAATGCAAGGCACTGCAAAAAAATACATAATCTAAGTTGAATGCTTAATGGATCAATATACAGAGTTAAGTCATTCATTTTACTCTTTCTAAATTTTCAGAAAATCCTGGAAAAACATGTAATTTTGATATTAATTGTATAGATTCCTGCACCAATGTTACTTTTCAATATCTTTTCATGATGAAATGAAGTATTTCCATACATACTGATTCATCTGTGAAAGTATCCCGAAGGCCCTTTGAAATGTAGTTGATGCCTAATTGGTTCAGTATAGAAATGTTACTTAATTACCAAAAGACCCTGGAGAAAGTGTGTTAGCCGTTTGTACATCAAGGTGGGAAAGTGCTGTAAAGCAGGATTAGACTAAAGTCACTAATTTCAAATATAAAAGTGTTTACTGGCGGGAGAACAAAGCATTTTTTGAACCGATTAGGTTTCATGATAAGAGATCTCACAGGTCACATTCTGAATGATGTTCCATCTACACTGCACCTGAAAGGAACACCATATGTTAAAAAAAAATGTTTTTCCTCTCTCATGCAATTCATTCACATAAAGTTGTGTGGTGCTGAAACACACACACACACACACACACACACACACACACACACACACACACACACACACACACACACACACACACACACACACACACACACACCAAATACATGTGCACAAACTCATCTACCTGCAGGCTGAGCGGTGAGATTAGCAACACCTGACGGAGGAAAATGATTGGTGGAGCCTCCGGCCCTGCGAGCCACTGATTGGCTCGGTGGTGGATCTGGCCAACTGATGCTGAGTGTGTTTGTGTGTGTGCCTGGATCTCTCAGGGTATCCCTCACTCCCCTGCCTTATCAGGCAGCTCCACGGCACCGCTAGAGGAGCGCTGCTCTCAGGAGGGCAGGGCTACCAGCACAGTGCTTATCTTCGACCGGCAAGGAGGGTTTATAGGTCTGATTAACTCGCTGTTTGTATGTGTTGTGTGTATGAGAAAAGAAGAGAGAGCTGGGGGTGTGTAATTGTGTATTGTAGACTAATGGGCGATTGTGTACGCGGTGGCGGCTGCGTAAGTGGATGCGAGTGCGAGAAAGGTGTTTTCTCAAGTGCAGTAAGCGCTTGGTGAACCACACAGTGAAGGATGACACACACATCCAAAACCTCTTGTTCCCTCAGCGAGTCGGAGCTCTCCAGAGGCTCAGAGGCACCCAGGAAGTAACACAAAGGCTCTGTCGTCAGCGAGGGACTGAGTGTTGTTGAGTGTACAACGCCACACAGCGTCCTTCAAAAGCCCTCTCGTTGTGATGCATTACAAAGCTCCAAAGTCCCCCCCCCCCAAAAAAAAAAAAAAAAAAAAATCTCCCTCCTTTGTAAAATCTATATCAAATTGCACCATTTGTCACCATGATGATTGGAGCGTGCGCCCCTCCTCCAGCAAAGTGGAGCTCGGTGATATAATTTGCTCTGGTTTGGGTCCAGCCGGTACCCCCAGAGAGTGTCGTCGTCTGAGGGGAGGGGGGGGCGAGGGGGGAGACGGTAAAGGGAAGAGTGTGTCCCCTCCCAATCCCCACATAGGAGAAAGCACGGCTGCTATAATCTCTTTTCCTGGCTCTCCATGAAAGAGAGAGGAAGAGCCACTAGAGCCTCGGTCCGCTCAGATCTGCTGCCCCTCACCCCAACTGTCTATCTTCTATCTCCTCGCTCTCCTCTGCCTATCTGTCTTTTTCTTGTTCCTGCTCATCCTTCGCTTTACTTGCTCGCTCAGAATCCCCCGTTAGAAGCGCTGCGCTCTTCATCCAGTTTGTTTTGCTCACTGATCGTGATCATTTCTCATACATTCAGCTGTTTCTTGTCTTGTATGTGCCTGTTCCCGTCTTTAATCATTTTAAACATACAAACAGCCGGGCCGCAAAAGCGATGGCAACGTTGGTCGGTCTGTCATTCCAGACTGAAATATCTAAATTACTGAATGCATTACTTGGAATATTTGTGCAGAGATTCATGGTTCCCAAAGGAAGAATTCCATTGACTTTGGTGATTTCCCAACTTTCCAGCACCACCGGCAGGTTTAAATTTTGGGCTTTTTCTAAATAATTTTGACGAGAATGGATGGAATAGCACAAAAATTTCTGTTCCGCTCAAGATGAATCCTGATCACTTTGGTGATCCTTTTACCCAAGGTACACCCGATCTCACGGTTATAAGACTACTGAAAAGGAGGTCACAATCACAAATCTGTCCGAAATCTAAGGGCTAGTAGGGGGGCCACCAAACCGGCTGGGAAAACTGCCCCAGAACGCTTGAAAGTTTCAGTAATTATCACGGGAGCACAAACAGAAAGTCAGGTGACGTAGTATATATAGAGAAAAACTCCATATCAGGAGGAAGGTTTATGTGGATGGATGGGTCAAACACATTTGTGTCCCATTTGTATCCCGTTTGAAAACAAAAATCCATGTTGACAAATGACTTTACATTGTCATCTACAAGTTCCCTTCAGTCATATTTTTTAATAACATAAGGTAAATACTTATTGTTTCCCAAAACACAATCTTTTCCGAAGTCAAACAATGCAGTTTTGGTGCCTAAACCTATATCATATCACAGCAAAAACGTTAACCATGTGTTTACTATTGTTACCATGGCAACAAAGGTCCAGTATGCCCGTCAGTGCTTGATAATGGCCTCTTGAACCATTTACAAGGTTTAGTAAGCAACTACAAGCCCGTATATTTGGGGCAGGTATGTGATGATAGTCTGAGCAAGTGTCCATACTTGTTCATACTTGTGGTTGATGAAATGCCGTGATATTTGCCATCGACATCCAAGCACCCATCAGGATCAATTGTGGTGACGTTGGTGATTCACTGACTTCTCACTCAGCGCCATCATCGTTTCAAACTTCCATTTGGCATAATCCGTGCAAAACACCAGTCACAGCTATATTTTGCTTCCAGTGCTAATTAGCAAATGTTGGCATGCCAGCATGATAAGCAGGGATGGTGAACAACACAATAAACATAATCCCTTCCATAAATCTTCATACCTTTTAGAACGGTAGCATGCTGACGTTAGCACTTAGGCCACCGCGCCCAAGTACAGCTTCACACAGCTGCTAGTGTAACAGCAGGGTAGACTCTGTCTTGTTCAACAATACATTTTCATTCTTCACCAGGCGCTTGCAAATTTTTACTTATATATTTTGCTGAAGCATGAGATTTTAAGCAAAGCCCTCAAAGTACAAAGTGTTCCCTAAATTTCCAGTACCCGTTCCCCTCTCCTCCTACCACTTCCTCCCATGCCCTCCTCTTGCTGTGGTCCCTCTTTCTCACCTCTGGGGTGTGTGTGTGTGTGTGTGTGTGTGTGTGTGTGTGTGTGTGTGTGTGTGTGTGTGTGTGTGTGTGTGTGTGTGTGTGTGTGTGTGTGTGTGTGTGTGTGTGTGTGTGTGTGTGTGTGTGTGTAACAGAGAAGGGGGGTCATTTTATGGATCCCTGCCATTCAGTCCGATCCCCCTCCCCTCTCTCCGTCTGCCTCCATTTTCCATACTTTTCTTTCATTTCTCCCAGAGTCTCTCCCATCCTTCCGTCCTGTTTCTTCCTTACTTTATATCCTCCATCCACACCCCACCTCCCACCCCTCCGTCCCACGCCTTTTTTTTTTCTTCTTCTTTTTTTTAAATGGGTGGAGTCTCCTCTGTGGTGCCATTTTCTGTTTGGTACTACATCCAATAAAACATGAATATTCATGATCAATCCACTCCGCACCCTCCACCCCAAAACCACCCCCACCCCCACCACCACCACCCCCACTCGGCCCTGCAGTCGGAGGCAACACTTGGTAGTGGCACATGGTGAGACAGCTGTTGCAAACCAAGCCAGGCATCTGTGCAGTGGGAGAGTACGAGGAAAAGAGAGACCAAGGGAGCAAGCAAGCAAGAGACACAGTTAGAAAGAGATAAAGAGGACAGAGATGAAGAGATGGAGCGGGAGGAAGACGGGTATATGCAGAGATGGAGTAAGGATGGTATGGAGCGGGCAGTGGTTGGGGGCATCTGGGTAAGCGAGAGCCAGACAGACAGAAGGAACGGGGCGGTGGCAGGGTCATCTGGGTGAAAGGAAGGGGACAAGCCAGACGGAGGGAAATGGGCACTGATGGGAGGGTCTGTCTGGGGATGGAGAGAGAGAGAGAGACAGATTGATATAAGAGGGGAGAGAGCAGGACAGAGAGGGAGGCAGGAGGGGGAGTCTGAACTTAAGAAATAAAAACCTAGTAAGAGACAGCGGGAAACGAGAGGATGAAGAGCAGTCCCACACCTGACTTTATAAAGACTGAGGTCCTAAACAGGACCCCCCAAGCTTTCAACTAAACACAATTAAATTGTCTCTGTAGTTACAAAAATGACATTCTGTTTGTTAATTTTACTATTGGGGTGCACAATTCATAAATTTTATCTTCTTAACACTGTCAAATTGATTGTTTTTCAAAAGACCTAACACTTTCATGTAACTCCATCATAGTGGTCCTGCATTGTAATTCCAAGTACCATCAACAAATTGTGTTTAAAGTATTAATAGTGAATACTAAATTTATACTAAATAAATTATTTGCTGATCCTGCAAGACGTATGCAGCCAAGTCTCAAATAAAAATGTGTAATGGTTACCTTGATCACAGCGTACAACGTATCAATTACCCAATAACGGCTCTAAAATTGGGAGATGCACATGTTTTTAGATTAGGTTGTTGAAGACGGAAGTCATGTGAGGAATAGAGAAGTTGGGGGCGGGAGGATGGGTCAAACGCAGGACTTTCAGCCAGGACTGTCCATGCAGAGCAAGTCCATAAGGAGTTTAAAGTAACACAGATAAGTAAACTTACATGGTGTACTTCACTGACATAACATCCAGCTCATAACTTCACTTTTGTTTATTTTAACCACAACCATAAGAAGGAGAGGAGTTGACACAAGACATCCTTTCGAATCTGAGTCCAATTTTAATGTGCTGTCTATTAGCAATGAATGATGTGTTTCACATTTGTAAATGTCTGAACACTAAATTTTGTAATTCACAACCTGAACCGCTGGTCGTTCAGGCTCAGATTATTTAATTATTCCGGTGGGTTTGAGAGGGTTGGGCTTGGCATTGCGGTGGATAAATGAACTGAACTGTGCAAGGGTGCGGGGCTCTTCCACTGCTTTGGGTCTGCTGCCGGTAACAAATTAGAAGAAATAAACTAAAAGAAAAACACTAAACCCAGATAAGGCTTTGCTGAAACAAGTCACAGAGCAGCTTGTGTTTTTATTCACCAGACAGCTGCTTTAACCACAAGTTTACAAGTAAATCTCTCCTGTTCTCTATACAGTTCAGCTGCGCTCCAAGAATCACGCCAGATAGTGTTTCTGGTAACAAACAAATAACAGAAGAGCAGACAGATATCTTCAGGATAAAGAACTGCTTGAGTGGAGGTCAAAACATCGAACAAACCTGCTGTAACGTGACGGTAACACAAGGAAGCACCGGGTCAGATATGAACACCTCTGAATATGGTCTGAGCAGATCGGATCTTAATGTGTCCACAGCTGCACTTTAAAATAACCATTTATGATCACTCGCAACGTTGGCCCTGGATAGACATTAATGCCAAATGTGAACAGCTTCTCAGGCAACTTATGTGTATGTGTAAGAAGCCAGCGGGCTGTGTTGGACAGTCATGTGACATGGGAACAAGCCAATAGGAGAGAATAGGGCAAGACAAATTTAAACTTCTCACAATTTGTGAGCCCTTTTTGTAAAACGAATACGTAATGTGTAATGTTGACCTGCATTACTCATTTTGATGTGAGACTGTGTTAGTGTAAGTGGTACTTTACAGTTGGAGCTTCTCGAGGTACAGCAAGATTTAACTAGTTTATATACATTTACTGTAGGGTGTTTAGTTTTGTAAGTATTAAAGTAAGGGTTGAGGACCCCAAAGGGTCACAAGATAAACACAAGAGGTTGTATGATGATTAATGGGAGAGGAAAAAAATCCCTAAAAACAAATACATTTTTGGGACATTTGCTAATCAATCTTTTTTTGGTGAAATATTGGATATTTTTTCTTGTTTGGATCTTAAACAGCAATTTATATGACACCATCTAAAAAGTTTTGAGAGTAAATGTGTCTTCAGTGGAACACTGGATGTCTAAAAGTTGAAAAGGGCTCCCAACTAGTCACGAGTTTAACCTGAAGCAATGCATTGCATTTTACAAAAGGAATATATGATTTGTTATGTAGAAACAGTAGCACTTACAATGGTGATAATCTCAACTCTACAGCTCAATAAAACAAGTTTAACTCCCACAACATCTTTGCCTTTGTCTCAAACACAAACTAAAGGATTCTATCAGGAGCAAAATCACAAGAAAAAGATAAATATTTCTCAATAAATGTGTTTTATGTCAAGAAAATTTAAATGCTGACATTAATAATCCTGATGAAACATGGCCACCACCCGCAGGCTTTGTGTTTCACAGAGCCGAGACGCTGCATGTCCACAGACGGAGGGAATGCTCGTATGCCAGCCATGCTCAGCCTGTGCCCCTCTCTCTGCCCCCTGTAGCACCCTGTAACCCCTCCACCCCTCCTCCCTGCTCTCCATCTCCTGCATCCCTGCATGGGGCCCCAGTGCTGGCTGCCATCCCTCCCCGTCTCCCTCTCTCTCTCTCTCTCGCCTCCTCCCCCCTCCTATTCCCACCCAGGCAGCGGGCCTAGCTCTGCCCTACATAGCAGTGAGCGCAGTAGGCTGGCTCTGAGAGGAGCCCTCGGGTTTACAAAGTGTGTCAGGCCTCGAGACACCTCTGTGATCAACACCAACCGCCACACGAGAGGAAATAATAAAGCAACTGCTACCAAGAGACTGGTGTGATTGATGTTGTCAATATGTGAAATCTGGAATAAATTAGCTCTGTGATATGATCCAAACTGTGGCTGTTTGTGTCACAAAAAAACTGAAGGTCAAAAGCACAGAAGACAGCAACAACTACAACAACTGCTTTTTAAGACTAACACGAGATCACGGCAGATCAAATGCTTTTCGGGCAACTGTACATTCAAGTCAAAAAGTAAATCAAAAACATCGCTTCTAAAAATGACAAAATCTGAAAGCAAATAACGTCAACAATGTCCACATAAAAGGTAAAAATTGTAGGGTAGGAAAAAAAAAAATCAGCCACAGTTGAAAATGGTGCTGCTCACAAGGAAAAAAATCTACATTTCTGTGCTGCCTCAAAAGTGTATCATGGCCTTAATAAAATTATGAATCATTTCCTCTGGTGGATAAACAGGTCTTAATTAATAACTCTCATCCTTTGGGATGAGCCCCAGATATCTTTGATGGAGTCAATCACCCAAATGATCTTGTGATTACATTTTAAGAAGAGAAACGAAGTGTGTTGGGAAGTGGAACTGTTACTATTATAGCTTGAAGAAATTTGCTAAATAAATATCATCACTTCATTCAGGTTTACACAAATGTACATGATAATACTTTCAGATGACAGGATCATAATCTCAACAAGGATGCTTAACTTGTCTTAACTGCTGAAAGTAGACCCCCACCTGACTTTTTGGCCTTAGAAACCAAACATCCAGAACACACGCAGCAAGTGACTGAACGCAGTCTTTTCACATGTGCAGTGTGGAAACATGCAGCGTGCACAATATGTACAATAAACATGAAGTTGCATTTTGCAGCAGAGGGATATTTTTTCCACAACTAGATGGGTCGTAAGTGAGTGTTAAAGAGAGCAGCAGGACGTAACAGAAACACAGACAGAGACAGATTGATCGATACAGAATGAGGGAGAGACAGGGAGCATCCATCCTACCATCCACCATGACCTGGCAGAGAAGTCATAACACAGCTGCCACCTGAGCCCGGGGTCACTCTGCCTCTCCCACGCCATTCCACACACTGCCACGCTGCCTCTCCCACGCCAGAATCCTCTTCCTGGGACGGCTGATAAATATATAAATATATGAAGCACAGTCAGTGAGGGGAAAAACACGGATGGAGTCACCAATCAGGAGCTATCTGTTACCAGGATGCTGCTGCGGCATGAGTGATCGAGAGGGTGTGTGTATGTGTGGGTATATACTGAATGTAATCTCTGGTGTGTGTGTGTGTGTGTGTGTGTGTGTGTGTGTGTGTGTGTGTGTGTGTGTGTGTGTGTGTGTGTGTGTGTGTGTGTGTGTGTGTGTGTGTGTGTGTGTGTGTGTGTGTGTGTGTTTGGAAGGAGAAGGGACACAGACACAGAAATGCCACGGAGACCCTCTCCAAGCAGCTGTGCCTCTCGCTTCGCCGGTCCAACTGCTCCCGCTGCCATGTGCAGACTTACTGAGCCACCAACTCTGCACCAAATACTGAGGTGGACAGACACACAAGCGCTTGCACACATGTGGTACCTTGCACATGTGTGGTATGGTCATATCTCTGTAGTATGTATATTACGAAGTATTTATGACTCACATTGTCGGTCGAAAACAATAATTTCTATGTGCTGTGCTCGGTGCTGATATACATGTTCCAAGAGGCCCCGGGCCAAGCTCAGAAGTCTGAGCCAGGTTACTGAAGGGCTTCCATTGGATACTCAAAACGTCAGGTCAAAACTAAAAACAATGCTTGTTATGTGGACCCTTTAATAGCATCTTATTTTTCCCATTTGTATTCATTCATGCTCAGTTACATCAGTTAATCTCCCTCATCAGGGAAACACTCAGAGACATCTAACGAACTTCCAATGAACTAAAACTCTTCTTGTATTAGAACTATGTTAAAATCATTGAGTTATTTTCATAATAACCACAGCTTTATAATTTTACACTAAATAATTAGCTCAATTCTTCATAAAGGTTACTTAAGGAAAAAGTAAAAGACATACAGTTTGCTGTGGACACTGATCATTTCGTGATAGTCTTGGTTCTGCTTATCAGAGATGTCTAATTCAATTCAATTCAACTTTATTTATATAGTGCCAAATCACAACGTAGGTTATTTCATGGCACTTAACACATTAAAGTCCTTACAGCAAGACTTTACAATATTATACAGAGAAACCCAACAATTCAACAATTCCCACATAAGCTAGGAGGGAAAAAAAAAAACCTCCTCTTTAAGGGAGAAAAACCTCCAACAGAGGGAAGGAAAAACTCCCTCTTAACAGAAAGAAACCTCCGACAGAGGCTTATGTCAATTCCATTTTAATAATACAATCTCAATAATAAGCACAACAGCCTACTACCACCAAAAAAGTGGATCACTCCGGCTCTCAGAGCTTTACGCTGTGTTATTCACCATTTATTAAATATAGTGCTTACAAATGCTAAACAAGACATTATAATAAAGTATATTTTTCTTAGCTGAATGTAGGTCTGTCACAATCAGGAATTTTTAGTTGATAATCATTGTTATACAAATAATTTGTGATAAATGACTTATTTGCCCTTTTTTATTTTACTTTGACAGATCTCCTCCATGTTATTCTGCTCTCCTTTTTCCAAACAGCAGTGGTCTGCTGTTTGCTTTTGCAACTAAATCAATGAAGGTGATGTCAATAATAGATGTTCATCGAAATGGAGTCGGTCGAATATTAGAAGTTCATAGATAAACGGTCAGTGGTGTTAACTTAAATTAAATGGTTAAATTAAACCATTGCAGAAGAAGTGGGCGCAATGAGATGACATCATTAAAAGGACACCAGTTAAACCTGAAACGGTGGCTATAGTGTCGGAAATATGACATTTATGTTATTTTTATGCAGCTGTTGTTACACAGATGAATACAAATTATTCTGATGATGCTAAATGATAGCAATCAGCTCAAATAATCGCGATCAGGTGATTATAAAATAATTGTGACAGGCCTAGCTGAGTGGCGATGCAGCTGGGGTGTGGTTTAGAGAATACATAATGTATAACCTATATCTGACAGAAACAAATGAAAGGCTGGCATTCATTTTTAAAACAAATGCATTTTGACTCACATATGGAAAGATGATGTGGTAATAAAAAAAAAAAAAAGTTTTATTCAAAAATGAAAGTAGGAGGATATTAAAAACAAGATTTTCAGATCAAAAAGATGTTTGAGGAAAACCTGGAATCTAAAAAAGTATTTCAAAAAAAGTCTCATATCTCAGGGTTAAAGGTATTTTTTGTTGTTTTCATGCTAAATGTGTGTAGCACTTATTCAGTTTTGACCAGCAGGAGGACACTACAAATCCTCGTTTACTATGACAACCTGTGATATAAAAATCTAACGGTTCATAAAAGAAAAACCCTCCACCAAAAAGTTTTCAGCCCCGTTTACATCATCAAACCGCGTGTTTTTCTTCCCCTCGCTGTGTGCATGCAAACCAGAGGGAAATCTGTTGCTGATGAACAGAATGAAAACAAACGAAAGTCATTTTCTTCTGTGGTATAAACAGTTAGTCATTTCACATGAGGACAGCATTATTGTGGATTTTAGTTAGTCATGCCTATTATAGAAAATAAAAAGAAACGTCTGAGAGTAACGTTGGGTTTGCCCTTTTGTTTGAGTTCTGTGCTCAATCCAATGGAACGGCGGATTTTATCTGATGCATCGTATCTATTTGATCAATGCGCTTGTATTTCCCTGTCTGCTCGCCAGCGTATGATGCCGTCTCTGCTTATGTGTCTCTCTGCTGTTCCTGCTGTCTCATTATTTGTCTCTCTCCCTCTCTGATTCTGTCTGAGAGCAGTTTGACAACACAGACCTGTATGTTTATGTATGGGTTCATTAACAGCCATTGACAGCTTGTGAAGGAGAGTAGCATTAACATCACGTGTATTCCCACAAGGTGATCCTGCTGTGAGTGTTGCGCTCCGTCTCTGTGTTTTACATGTGTAGTGGGTGACTGCAGTGTGTGTGTGTGTGTGTGGGGGGGGGGGGGAGTTGCGGGATGAGTGGCAATTACAGGGCCAGTTATAGTATGATAGTTGGCTTGACAGGCCACACTTGGCATGGATCCCCATTTTAAGGGAATTTAAAAGCACTAGATAGGGCTCTGTTGTGTGACCGCATCTCTCCTCCTCCTCCTCCTCCTCTTCCACCCATCGCTAGCTCCCAGTCATGATTCAATCCTGTTTTTAATCTCGCCAGGCCTCAGCGGGGCCTAAAAGCACAGGGACTGGGCTCATTGCCTAGATGACCCCCGGTAATATTGAAATGGATGGAGTGAACCCTACACACAGTTCCTCATGGACCCGCTCACACACGGAGGTGCTTGCACTAGTAAACATACAGCCCGTCAACTCTTAATTCTCCATCCGAAGCCCTTCACCTGAAATACTTCTGCCAACACACTACGCTCTGGCCACTTTGGAGCTCTTTTGTCCGCTGCTCCCTCTACCTCTGCAGAAAGGCTGCTGTTATGTAACTGCACCAGATTCCCTCCTGTGAGTTCAGCTCCACAGGTCAAGAGCTCACACTGAATAGCTACTGATTATTTCTATTGAAGTGCACCACTCAGAAAAGTTTCTGATAGAGGAGTCCGGGTAAACACGCACCGCTCTCACCTATGTGTACACTAACTGCAGGCACTCCAGCTGAACAGCATATCATTCAGTGAAAGCTCTACGTCCTCCTGGAGTCAGAGCCCCGCTGTGAATTTCTGATCATCCAGCGTCATTTTTCCACTCAAGGCTAAATTTATGCTTGAGAGACAGGATACACTAAAACTGTAAAGTTTACTCTCTCCCCTTCTCTCCCTCACACACACTCCCGTCGTAATTTGTCTGCCCACTGGTTTCACTTATTACGTTTCAAAAGGTTTCTGGGCAACGTGGTTTGAGAAAGGGGGAAAAAAAAGGAACCATGGCATTTTTTTGGCACACCGCTCTGCCCGTCTTGCCCAGAACGAGGAGGTTACCATGGCATCAGTGGGCACCTCATAAAGCAGACCATTGTTGGTGCTTGTGTCTGTGTGTGTGTGTGTGTGTGTGTGTGTGTGTGTGTGTGTGTGTGTGTGTGTGTGTGTGTGTGTGTGTGTGTGTGTGTGTGTGTGTGTGTGTGTGTGTGTGTGTGTGTGTGTGTGTGCCACATTGAGTTGCATGGCAACAACCTCTGGGCACCACCAGCACCAGCAAGAAGCTCAAATTTTGCACGGGGCAGTGCCAGCCTGCAACGCAACATAAACATGAACCTTCCTTTTTCCTTTCAGTTGGTTTTATCCTGAATTCTTCTCTACCTGGTCTTTATCTACCTCACATTTCTTCATGAGGAACACACACAGTTTCCCAGCAAGCCTGTAAGTCTGTCAGCACGTTGCAATGAAAGGGAAATATCCCATAATTGTTACTCAGATCATGATTTATCATCTCTAAACACAAAAGAAACACGCTGTCAGAGGTTAGCAAATCAGGAGTGATCTGCAACATGTTGTTTTTTTCTGTGCAGTGGTGTGAGATTTTCATTAACGGTAGAAAATTACTGCGAAACATGCACAGCATGCTTAAAGAATGGCCACCATAATTAGAAAATGAGCCCACAATCTAAAATAACCTGAGGGGAAAAACAAGAAACATTTTATTTTCTTGTCTTCTCCAGTCAGATCCATTAGCTGAGACAGGGTATAATACAGGTTTGTTTGTAATTGTTTCACCTCCAAATAGCCCAAAACACTAAGTTACTATGTGTGAAAATCTGGACACAATTTGTGGTTCCCCCGGAAAGAAAAAAAAAAAAAAAGAAGTGAGAGGAGGGAAGGAAAGGAGCTATTTTCAGCTTATAAAAGTTTTGGTGGGAGTTGAAAGGCATGGGTGACAACCTTTGACAGGTGTGCACTCTCTGGCTCACTGCAACCTTTGTCTTGTAGTTAAAGACAGAGTGTGTGGAGAGTTGCGAGCTGCAGATTAAGTATGGGATACAGACAAGACAGCGTGAAGTGAGACGTGGGTCCTCTGGCACGCTCCACTGGTGGGTTTGGAGAACTACAACATAAACGTTACACCACTTTAGGGACCTCGGAAGAAACAGTTTAAAGATTTATAGAAAAGCACAAAACACATGCCGAACAAATGGAAGCATGACTCATGATGATTAAATAGAATAACTCATAAATGTATCATGTTCACATTAAGAAATAATCAAGTCACTAAGAGATTACGTGACTAATAAACGCTGAATGGTGATCAATTAATACACATGAACTCAGCTACTTCTGACATCCAGTTATAGCCAGTGCCACCAAATTATTTGAAATCCAAAGGATATTTCAAACCCCTGCGTTTGATTCTAAAGCAACATGTTGCTGCATGACCCCACCATCAACAGGGACACTGTGGTAAACATGACAGGTCACAATTAGATTCAACTTAAACATCTGGTTTTTCTTTCTTCCTTAATTATAATGTAAACTGTTGGCGTAGTCTTAACATGTTTCCTCCGACTTCGAATTTGGCACCTACTCAATGTTTTTGGTTTCCATTTTTTCTCCTGTGTTACACTCCACGTCAATACTACCACGCAGCTGGCAAATGTGACATAAACAAAGACTGCTGTGCCATGCAGCACCATGAAGACCTGACTGCCAGTTTGATTAAAAAAAATGAAGAGAGAATGACAATAGTCTCTTCACCTTTCAGAAAAATGTATAACAGTTAAACTGGATTCCTGCAGAATTAGTGGGTTAACATTTGTAAGTTAACATTATTTAACTGTCACCTAATCATTAAATGCCATGGTGACTTGATGATGTCTTAATGGTGAGAAATTAATAAGCCGTCCTGTTGACTGGAGTATGTATTTGTTTGGGAGCTTTATTATCAGTGCTGGTAGAAATCTTCAAAACCAATGCTGCACAGTTGAAATACAAGTAAAAGTAAAATTTTGTAGAATAGTATATTTACGAAAATTTTTAATTATGTAACTAGATCATAATTATTGATGGAGTAATGTGTAAGAATCATTTTAATAACTCCATATACTGCTGGATAGCTTAATCTACAGTAATACAATCATTTATTTATTGATTCAATTCGTATAAATAATTTTAACCTGCAAGGTAACAGTTATCTAAAACTGACAAATAAATGCAGTGAAGTAAATAAAAAGTACAGTATTCTCCTCAGTGACGTGGAGAAGTGCAGTATAGTGTAGTATTAGCATAAAATATCCCAAAGCTTTTTTTTAAGCAGTACTTGAGTAGATGTACTTAGTTGCTTTCCACCACTTTTTTTTGTATTTTTTTAGCGTTATAAACTAGTTCAGTTCGTTTTAATCCGTTTTCTTTCTTTTTTGGAAAAATGATTCATTGCATTATGTAAAGCATTTGAAATGCCTTTGTCTGTGAATACAAATAAACTTGTCACGCTGGAAAATGACTCGGCATCAAAACCCATTTGATTGGAAATGTAACTTTGCTAGAAACACATCTGAAGGATTTCACAGATGTAAATGTAAACATATAATGGCCGATCTGAAAGGAAGGAAAAACACATGAATTCTCCTTTGAAACCAAAGTACCTGTTGGCACTAATGTAAAGTATTTCTGACTGGCAGTAAATGGGCTAAAACATGTAAAAACACCAAAACGCTCTTGTGAAGGAGAGTGACCTCAGAGGGTTCCAACGGATTGAAACTTATATACGCAGCCACCTGGAACAGAGTTACACACTCACAAAATACATGCTGTTGAGCCTGGATGTGTGTGTGTGTGTGTGTGTGTGTGTGTGTGTGTGTGTGTGTGTGTGTGTGTGTGTGTGTGTGTGTGTGTGTGTGTGTGTGTGTGTGTGTGTGTGTGTGTGTGTGTGTGTGTGTGTGTGTGTGTGTGTGTGTGTGTGTTGTTAGGCCTGTTACTGTGGTGTGCTGGTTTGGTCCTCTGCTGTTGTGCAGCATGTGGCCCACAGATTAACGCTTTAAATGAGACTCTCTCCTGTTCTGAATGGCCCCTCTGTTTGCTTACAAGGCCCGGGTGAGACAGAGTGGAAGGATTTGAGGGTTTGTGTATCTCCTCCTGTTCAGAGGGGGGCATCCTATTATGACTGCAAAGCTAAAGGGAGGGCATGGTCACAAAGGGTTAAAACCTGAGAGTGTCTTTTTTTGGCATAATATGCAGAATTGGCTTTTTTTTTTTCTTCTTTTTTTTTTTTTTTTTTAAAGACATGTGGAAAATGGCTCCAAACAGATTTTAGTGTTAGACAGGTGCCAGCTCTGCCATCTGCTTTCAGTTTTACCTCCCTCTCTGTCTGCTCTCAGCCGATCCCCTCCTCTGTCTGCAATCCCGATTCATCCATCTCTTTTTCTTCTCTCCACCAATCAGACGAGTTTGACACCCCCCCCATCATGTGATGCCATACACCCTTTAGGTACCTGGAAGAAATTAAAAGTGAGGAGAAATCACATCAAATGGACATTGATTAACTTCAGGTAGGACCACTCTGGGGAAATATTGGCTAATAAATATGCAAGTAAATGCACGATGACAGTGAAGTTTATCGTGTTCATATGTTAATCATCAATTCATAATCATGTGTTTATATTCAAGGCATCTGGAATAAATGCTTGCTGATTGTCTCCATGATGTATAAGAGAAATATTTAAAAAAAAGTGTGGGTGTTTCACGGATTACAGATTGTGTGAAAATGATTTGGGGGTTGAGGGCATGTGAGTGTGTGTGTGTGTGTGTGTGTGGGGGGGGGGGGCGATACAATTTTAGTTTTTTTCTATTTATTTCTTATCTTTTTCACTCTTTACTCGTGAAGAAAATTAAGAAAACTGATCTTAATATATGAATTTGTTATCATTTGTGTCATAAATATAATGTCATTAGGAGGTTGGGTATTGCCAGGTTTGTTTGCAAGTCAACGGGAGTTTCAAAGAAAAATATTGATAATGCTAAATTTGAATATACTAGAATATATGATTCAGCCACAAACCTTTTGGTACGGTCTTATACTGCTCAGCACATACCCAGGAGTACCGAAGCCAGACTCCTTATTTGAAAGGACTGTTAACTGAGATCTACAATCTCTGAGGAGATATTTCTCCTAAAGTACACACAGTACTGAGCCTCAGTGAAGAAAATTTACAGTCTACGGAACAGAAAATAAAAGCTGCAGAGATTTAAAGAATAACAGTTTGATATACTGTTTTGTATGGTACCCTCTGGCATTTGTGTTGATCTCTGCTCTGTTTGTGAATCTCTGGAAGGAAGTTAGACAACATGAAGAAAACGCTGAAGTTCAGGCCTTTAACTAGCAGATAGACCGTTAACCTGCAAAACACAGTTAAAAGTCACTTATTAGCACCACTATTCTAAAACTAAACTGTATAAAGTGAACCACGAGTATCACCACTGTATTATACGTTGATGCAAATTGGCCAACTTGTGCTGCTTTTTTTTTTTCTTCTTCTGCTGTTTTGGTTTTGTTGGATGTGATTATTGGCTTACAGTATTCATGTGATTTTGTGGCGTGTTAAAGTCCAATCAGATCAATTCTTTTAATCTTCTAATCTAATCCTGAGATGACAAGGTAAATGGAAATAATATGAAATGACTCAGCTAAACTGTTTCACTGAGTGTAAACAGCATTTTTTTTAGCACAAAACACAAGCAAGCAAATTTTGTCATTTGGCCAAGAGTTAAAAAAGAAAATTAGCTAACATGCCAAATACAACCCTGATTTAATTCCCAAAAACTAGCAATACATGTTTACACATGGGACACTAGCATCACCTGTGTATGACATAGGGATAGTTTTCCTCATCTCTTCAGCATATTTTATGGATGTCTATTAGGAAACTGAGACCAAGGAGTGACAGCATCTCCCAGATGCTTCTGGGACTGTTCAGAGTTACAAACCTGCTCCTGCATGAAATGTGCTGTGAGCATATTGGTTCACCTTTCTAACAACAGTCTACCAAGTATTCCCAAAACTTCCAACACTGAGAAAAAAAAAAAACAAAAAAAACAGAAAGGGAATTTAATTTTAGCAAAAGCATGGTACTTTTTGGAAAAGATGCAATTTCTTGTGAAAAATATCAACTTTAATGGCCAACTCGATGACTTATGAAAATACATAAAAGTGAAAACACATTTGTTGGCCCCTCTCTCTGCAGCTTCCCCATGAGAAAAGAGGCCAAGCCTCATTTAAAGTGCGGCGCCTGAGCCGTGTCGCTCGGTTCAGAAATGTGGGGCTTTAACCTGGTGGTTTCTTCCTGGAATGAGGCCGCTGCTAATGAGCCCATTAGGACAAAGGTGAGCTCTACATGAACGGAAAGAAAAGTAAACAAGCCAGGTGACAAATTGCAAGTAGCCTGGCTGGAGATTCTGTCCCCAAATACAAACTTGCCTACATTAAAAAAAAAAAAAAAAAACGGTGACAGTTCGAGTTGTAAAGAGTTGTTGAGGCTCCAGTTTTTGTTTTTGGGACTCTTATAGCGTGCAGGTGCTCTTTTCAAAGGCAGCCCTCTCCGCCAGGCACTTCTTGGCCAGTGCTGAATGTTGGGCTCCCGGGGTGTTTGTTTGGGTTCTGTTTTCTATGAGTAGTGTCTATGCCTGCTTGATACCCATTTCTCTTTTCTTCTGTTATTTAAGTGCACATTTCTTACAGAAGGCTTGTGAGGCTTTCCAGAACCTATAGCTTGCTCACAAAGACTGTCGCTCCCAAAGAAGTAATGTGTTCAAAAGCCTTATATAGTCATGTAGTGATCCAGGAATAATGTTCGCTGCACACAGTTCAATATTATAAATCTCTACAGAACGAGTCATTGCTCAACTTATTTTCCTCTCCAACCTTATGACTTAAGATCTCAATTAGAAAGAGGTGTTTAGTTTCACACTGCATTGAAATCCTGTCCATGATCCTGGCCCACAAACCTTCCATCGTATGTGTGTGAATTCATCAGTGTGTCAGATGGAGCCTGTTGTGCCAGGCAGCCAGGCAGCAGCGGTGCCACTCTGTGTGGTCAGGGCACAGTGTGTCCTCTCAGCTGCTGTTTCGAATTCACAACTAACTTGACAGCAGCGTCCTCGCTCATTCACTGGAGCAGATGGTAGCGAGCTTGCTGTTTGCGTGTGCATGTGTTTGCCCATTTCTTTTTGGAGATGCAGCTGTGGGAGGCGAAGCTTTGCCCACTGCTGCGTCCAGTTTCATGTGCAGGCAACATAGATGAGGACAATTGAAATTAAACCATGGAGTCTGAAAGGATCAGAGAATGTCAAAAAAAGAGGATGCTCCCAAATCTTCCATATCACACTCTGTATCATCCAGAAAGGCTGCAGCCAGTTTCATCTGAGGGTAATCCTTGAGATTATATCCCTGCATGGTGGACAATGAGCATATTGTTGTGATCTTGTTGCTGTAATCCAGCTCAACACCATATGCAATAGACAGCAACGCTCTCTGGAGAGCTGCAGCAGTGAATAATAGGCTGTCCAGCCTTAGCACAGCAATCCATCTGCCACTGGTTCTCTGTGTCTGAAAATATCTCCACTAGAATCACATTACAGTGCAAATCCACTGTGTTCTCTAGGAAATTAAGTGTAAATATCTCTCTCAATCTGGTTTGGTTCATTTTCATTCGGGATGAAACACAAATTGTGTTTCAAAAAGGGATCACAACAGGGTACGGCCATTCAAATCTAATGGAGTCTAATATGAATTTTGGTCATAACCTCGAGTGCACAGAGAGGAGATATATTGAAAATGAGGATGGGGTGAAGCCATCTGTTTTGCGGTAAAATCAGAGAGACAGAAAAAGAAATCTGGAGGAGCCGAGGCTCATAAAGAAACAGCAGACTCAGGCCAAATTGTCAGGCAGTTAGTAGATGAGATGTCATGCTAGCCAGACATGCTAGACAGGCGGGCGGCGTTGCCTGAGGAGGAATCCTACTATTTAATGTGCCTCAGCAACCCAGCTGATTCACCACTACACCATCCAGTCTAATAGGTTTTGTTCTGGTGAATCACTCCAGGTTTCCTTAATGGAAAAGCCAAACATACTGCTCTAACATTGGGTGACAAGGGCACCTTGGGTTTGCAGATGTTCACGCAGATGACAGATGGTGCCGGCGCAGCTAAGGGAGCAACGGGAATGATGTCTGCGCCAGGCTGGTGCCACATGCACCCCTCCTCCCTCCTAAAATTCCCTCTCTGCACTAGAGTCCCCCATCCCAAAATCTCCAAAATGAGGGTGTGTGTGTCTGTACCTGTGTGGTGACATCTATCTGAACGTGAATATGCACACGAGGTGACTCGGCAGCCTGCGGTCAGAGTTCAAAGGTCTGCAGAGCCCCAGTGTGTGTCACATGCATCTGGTTGTCCTTAAATCAGGTGGCAGCTTGGACCTTGGACCCTTCTCACATGAGGAGGTCACAGGAAGCTCATGAGGTCATATTAGTTGCTGTTGCTACGTCTGTCAAGCTCTCCAATCTTGCATGGCGCGGACTAGGCTTGTTAAGTGTCATGCTCATTTTGGCAGCTGTAAAAGGTGGAGCACTGCATTGTGTGATTGTTAGCAGAAAGTAGTTTTGTGCTCCATTGTGGCGTTTTTGAGGTTGTTATATAGTGGATAAATTTATACAGAGTTTGGACACCCAAATAAAATGGCAGCCAGTAAATGTAGGGCATGAGTTATTCTTCATGCACGGACCTCGAACACAGCCAACAATAACGGTGTCATACTTACTATTGAAGTTATGAACGTTAAGTTTCAAGCTGACTCTTCTCAAAATCATAACCTTGTAAAATAAATAAAGTGACCTGACGGCCACTTACATTCTTTTGTGCTAAAAGACTGAAGCTAAAGTTTCATGCGAGACAGAAAAGGTCAGCATCCTCACCAGCTGGTGATCCTTGCAGAAGGAATAGAAACAAGAAACAGCTTTCTTGCATTGCAGTGCAATCTAGTTATAATAAATGCAATAAGAAGAGGTGAGGTTAGATAGACTTCTTCTCTTCTGAGAAAACCCTGTTTAGCTTGCTTGGCGTACATACTTCTTATGAACTAATGAACTATGCACAAACTAATGCTGATAGAACTCAAACTCTTGGAAATAGTGGTTGTGCCAGGGACATCGTAGTCGAGGAAAAATCGAGGGCCCAAATGAAGGGAGGGCCCTTTAAAAGCCTGGAATAAAAATGTTGCTTTGAAAATCAGTTGAGAGAATGATAATATATGAGGGTGGATCAAAAGGTTCTGAGACTACTGCTGTTGTGCACGGACATAGTGCAACACCGCAATGTGTGTGGAGCACTTAACTTGATATTTATTCATGTTTAAGTATTTCAAGTTATGATCAAGTTCCCTGGTTAACATCAGCACCTGAGTTACACACGTTTTTGTGACCACTGGTTCGTGCACATCTGTGATTTCTCCGTGTACCAGAAACTTGAGCAGAGAGTGCACATCAAATGTTGTGTCAATTTTTTGGGGAACAGAAAGAAGTGGCAGGAAGCCCACTCCAGGGAGTAATGGTGGTGGGGCACAATGATTGTGTTGGAGCGAAGAAACTTTTCAACGTTGCCATGTTGGAGAACCCAAGTGACACAGCGCCACAGTTCAGGTTGTTTGTTTTCCGTCACCGTAGGACTCGGTATTGACTCTGACCCTGGGGACAAATTCATGGTGCACAGCCCCGTGGATATTACAAGAAAACCCACCTGGTTGCTCTGGACCTGTTGCGCGTTTTTTGTTCTTGGACAGTGGCGTTCCGATCCTCTGAAACACGCAGGTTACTCAAAACACCTCGCCCAACTTATCGCTTCATTGCAAAGGCTTTCAAGGTCTCTATTTCCCCAATATCTGTATGCTACATACATTAATGCATCATAGCTACAATGCCATATGACATTCAGTATTTATCAACCTTACTTAGCAACGCTTAACATCAGGAAACACAAGGATCTCCGTTTCCGAAACGGACCAGCTGCGATGTGCTGCTGTTCCACTCTCTGTAGAGCAGCTGCACGTCCTCATCATCTCATGAGGACGTTACTGAAGAATTATGGCCAGAGAAACTTACTTAACTAAAGCACGGATACTAAAAGAGATTTAATCTACTGAAATTGAATTTACTCCAACACCCCCGACCCTGGCGCGCACACACGCGTGCACATGCGCAGTACTCGCTCCGTGACTATTACGATTTCATTCTGCGCTAAACACAGCATGTTTGTATAAACACCCCTCCGGATATAAAACTTTATACTGTCGCGTCACAGACGGATCTTGCGCACACGCAGCAAACACAGGAGTGTGTACGTTTCAGCCTCGGAGATCTGAGAATTAATGCAGCCATTTATTAACAAGTGGATTAAGGATTTAACAGTATTCTGTGCAAACGGAATCATGTTAAATTAACGAACAAGGCATAGATATAATTAGGGAGCCAAGAGTTTGAGCCTCAAGCACCCAATGCATCAAATTCATAAAAGACAACAGTGGAATAAAACATGCACTTACCATTAGCAGAATAAGTCTGTTGTGGTTTTTGAGTGGGAAGGCATTAATGAATTTGTCCTTCCAGGGCCTGTGGTATGTCAGTGTTTATAAGCCAACAGTGGAGGTTAGTTGTTCCAGAGGCCCCCTGCTGTTAGGAAACTACAAAAAAAAAAAAAAAAAAAGGAGTCTTTGAACACGCTGTGTTTTCTCCATGCATATTATTCATCCAACTTCTGCTGATGCACTGCTGGCCGTGCAGGTTATTTTTCAAGAGGTGTCCGTCCTGAGGCCTCTCTGGGATGATTACTACAGGTCCTCTACGGGCATGCCAGCATGCTCTGCACCTTTCCGCTTTGTCTCCTTCCTCTCCGTCCTCTGGCTTTTCTTGGTCCCGGTCTCTGTTGTGTCTATACCATAATAAAACCTATAACCATCACTCGTAGGAGTCATACCAGGTCCACAATCACTCTCGTTTCATCTCTCCACTTGCACGCTTATTGAGCAAAAACTATTCTTCTGCAAAGATACCAAAAACGTGCCCTCTCGCAAACAGGAAGTAAAAGTGAGGTCATAAGTTCATCGCGTTGGCTTTAGATTTTTTTTGTTGAAATCATTTGTTTTATTAATGCATCAATTCGTTATTAAAATGATAAATTAAAGTATTCACATAGCACCCCAAAGCTCCTCCCATACACCACTTATATGATGCTATGAAATGCTCTTTACAAAATCACTCCCTAATATAACCTACAGTAGTCCACTATTTACTCTCCAAGAAGTGTCCACAGCCTGTAAACTTTCTGCTAACACTCCCACAATGCATCTCATCCTCTACATGCAATAATTTAGCCTGGTGTTACCATACCCAAATTCAGTGGAGTGAAGAAAATTTAAGCTGTGAGCAGTAGTAGAGGGGAGGGAGCCTAGCAATAATTAACATTTAATGACTCAACAGCTAGTGATTAAATAAAAATGATGTAACCCCTCATGCTACATGCTTGTGGGTGATATTGCAGAAGACGATGAGCAATCAATTTATCATACTTTAGGTCTTGTGTTTTTGATTTTGAGAACACACACAAAAAAAACCCACCACCTTCCAAAGTCCTACTCCACCTTTGTCCACATTGAGAAATTTAAAGTTTGACAGGAACTTTCATGCTTTGTTGGAGATACATCTTCAAACCAATAAGGGTCAGACAAGGCTTGTCTGACCAATCCTTTTTTTGTAATTTAAACCGAGTCAGACAAACATGGTTAATTCCTGGTCATAACAGGACTTCAGAGAGAAGCTTAACAATTAACTCACATGCTGGAAATTGGTGGGGGTTGCCATTCACCCTGAAATGGACCCTTGTCCAATCCTTGTCCAACCCACCTGAAGAGGTGGGTCACAAAGCCAAGTCAGACCATTTCCAACACACAATCACCATCGGTACAACCCTGGTCGGCCCTTTCATGTGAAAAGGGTATAAGCCTTTTGCAGATGTCCCCGACCATGGAGCAGCCTGTCTCTGCTCTGTGATTGTCGGCCCCACCAACAGTTCATGTTTTGTATCTCTATGCTGTCCTTTTCTCTCTCTGTTCTCCTCTCACCCCAACCGGTCGAGGAAGATGGCCGCCCACCTCTGAGTCTGGTTCTGTCGGAGGTTTCTTCCTGTTAAGAGGGAGTTTTTCCTTCCCTCTGTTGGAGGGTTTTCTCCCTTAAAGAGAAGTGTTTCTCTCCTAGCTTATGTGGGAACTGTTGAATTGTTGTGTTTCTCTGTATAATGCTGTAACGTTCTGCTGTAAGCACTTTAATGTGTTAAGTGCCATTAAATAACCTGTGTTGTGATTTGGCGCTATATAAATAAAATTCAATTGAACTGAAGTGAAGTGAATTGTCAGTTTTGTTTTTTGACTTGCTGGCTCTTACTACTACTCACAGAAGTGAAAGGTTGTTGTGGAAATCAAATGAAACTCCAGCACTGGGGAAGTTTCTGTCATACTGTCTGTTACTGCTCTACCAGGAGTCACTATTCTAGTAATTTGGCATCACACTCAGTGCCTCTGGAAGGAGATTTCACAGAAATCACTGACATTTTGCAAAAATGCCAACTCAAAACACCATGGACCAAGTAATAGCAGTAGCCTGCATCGTCTGACAGTATCAGTGGAGAAAGCTTCGTGATTAGATCATGAGGTGCCAATGTGAGGAATGAGGCATTCAGTGTGGCATTGTTGTGTCAGAAGAGAGTAACAATACAGCCGTATGAGTTTAATGTGGAATAAACTCTCACTTCAGACTCAATTGAGCTCGATCAGTAAAAAGAGAAATTTGATATAAACATGGGCTTTTCATGCAGATAGACAGATTACGAGCCCTGAACCACAGGAAGCCTCACAGAAGGCTGTGAGCAGGTAGAGCTGATAATTACCTCCATTTATCTTCACTGGACCCCGGCACTGCTTTATGAAGGTGCATCTGAGTGCAGGCCCACGTTTGATGAATCTCCCCTTAAATTAGCAGTCACCAGTGGATCGAGAGCCTCCATCACTCCGTATGCTCCCATTCATCATCTCATTAGGACCCTGGGCTGGGCTGTAAAGGCCTGAGGACTCCCGAAGAGAAAGGAGAAACTACGAGCTCCATCATAACTAAACATTTCGGGATGCTATCATTGCTGTTTACAAATCTGTCAAATCAGTCACACACGCATTTTTTATAAACCGCAATCTGTTCAACTCCCAAGGCCATTTGATCATTTGTAGGAAAAAAAAAATCTTAATGTAACACAGGCAGAGAGTGGCACAGTTGTTTACTACCATGGGAATCTGGTGCTATTACAGACTGGGAACAAATGCCAAATTCTTATGTAAACCCAGTGTGTGTCTATGTTTATAGGAATGTGTTTCTCTTCAGGTGTTTACATGAGTGTGAGATATAAAGATTTGTGATGCAACATAATTTAGCTAAAATGTTACAGCCATTATGTGGCAGGAAATGCAGTGGCAGTCGAGGGAGCCCCAGCTTGCCATTTGTACTGCGCTCTTTGCTGCAAAGTGAGCAGAAATAAAAGCTCTCTGGTGGTTTTCACTGCTCCGCTCCCCTCGTCTCTCCATCACCCCTCTGCCCAGGTGGATGAATCTTTCAGAAAGCCACAGCCACCTCCTGCATTTTTCCACAAACTCATTGGAGAACGGGCACTGAGACCCCTCCTTCACCCTCCTCCAACCTCCCTGCCACGCTCCAAACGCATCGCTAACTGGATCTACATGTGGTACATCCATTACAGTAAAATGCTCTGCTGCTCCCCTGTGAAAGCTCTCCATCCTCCTCTGCCCTCTGCTTTCTCTCACAGAAACATCAACCCCCCTCCCCCCCCCCTCACACACACACACACGCACCCCCCCCCCCCCAAATCAACCCACCCCCACCCCCTTCATAAGACCGCTTACGCTGGCAGTTCTGAATTGGGCTAAATCCAAGTTTAACATTAGTGGGGGGCGGTTAGGGTGTTTAAAAAGCAGCATGTGGAGAGCTGCAAGAGTGATCACAGCCGTGACTTAAGCTCCCAAAAAAAAAAAAAAAAAAAAAAAATCTGCACACTCCTCATGGCTTTGTAGTTAGCACGATAGTCTTGTTTTGACCACAAATTTTCAAATGAGTAATACCATACAGATGTGCAGATTTCACATTTTTGAATGGGAAGCTTAAGTTGTCTATGGGCAATTTATATCCCTGTTGCCAAGGACAACATTAGTTACCTTTGGATTATTAATTTCTGTGTGATGTTCCCGTGGAAAGCTGTAATTTATCACCAGCACTGCGGGGACCGGGTTTACTGACGATACTTTTTTCCCCCTTCTTTTTCTCTTACTTTTTGCAGTATAGCCACAGTGTGCTGTCATTACCAGGAAATGGAGATATTTTAAGGCTCAGCTCTCTTTTATTTGGATTTTGTCCTCATCTCTTGTTCTGGGGAGATGCTGACAAACCTAATTCTTGGTGCCAAAATTCGGAGTAAAACCCTGTCATTGTTTAAAGCCAACAAAAGAGTGGTTCATTTAGACTCAATATATTATGATTTCTTCTTTGTGTCAACAAATAGTAACACTGGCTTGGCAAATTGCTTCACAGGAAAGACAAATCCAAACATTGGCTCTGTGAGTGTGCGTGTGTGCATGTATAGTCATGTGAAAATATATGTGGTAGTTGTTGGCTTTTTTGACATATTTGGATGAATATATTTTGTAAATATATTTGAAACAGCACCTACAGATAGAGGTCATACTAATAAAGATTAAACATCATTTTGTGGTTATTTTCACAACTTAAATAAACAGAACAGATCAGTCGCATCTTTAAAACGTACGTACACCCCTACATTCATTACACCTTTGAATCTATGATTAGATAGGTGTCAATAATTATAACCTCTTCATGGGGTGACGAGTAGAACCATTTCCTACTGAGACCTCTGACATCGAGGGTCTGCTGGACTCTTTACTGATGAAGAATCAAAATGACAAAAGATGGTGGGCAATGCTTGTTTGTGAATCTGAAGCTTGGGATTTGAAAAGAAAAAACTAATTCTTTGAGACAAATCATTCCACTGAAAGAAAAATAGTTATGTGGTGTACATTTCAAACAACTGCCAAATTGCCCCAACAACAAATTCAGCCTAACAGCAGTTTGATGTAAAGAAAAAGTTGTCAACAACTTTCATCACGATCTGTGAGTAAATCTTGTAGCTGTTGTGTTTCTACATTTAGAAAGAGATTGCACAAACTTGACCTGCATGTGAGGCGTGCCAGGAAAAAGCCTTTACTGTTCAAAAAGAACATTAGAGCAAAACTACAGTTTGCCACTACACTGTTTGGTGCAGGACAAAGGTAACTTCTTAGGAGAAGGGCCTCATACCAACGTTGAAGCACAGTGGCGGAAATGCTATAGTGAATAGTTGCTTCACCGCCTCACAGACTGAACTGGAAGAGCACCTTTCAACAGCATAATAATCCAAAGCACACACAAAAAAAAACCAACAAGGAATGATTCAATAAGAAGAGATGAAGGGTTAGGGAGTGGATATATGTCCAAAACATCTTAAACTGAAGGGAGTGGTCAAAGAGTATTACATCTATTTAAAGCTTTTTTAATAATTTATTCAATAAAATTGGACCTTCAAAATACTCTTTAAAAAGTTTTTTGGTTTGGGTTAGATAAGTTAGGGCATATAGTTGCAATGGTTCAGATTAAGGTCAAGGGGAATATATTATGTCTATAAGGGTACTCACGTAGACAAAAGTAAAAATATGTGTGTGTTTGTGTGTAAGAGGGGAAAAAACTACTCTTATGAAAGAAATCCACTAATAATCGTTGGTTAAATAGCATTTGACAACTAAGGAATGTGCAAGAATGTTTTTCTGCAGCTTATTAGCAAGTTCAGAAAAGATAAAAGCCCAATTCCTGCACAGTATCTGACCTAAACCACAGCCGCACAGGGGCACCGCTTGTTAAATCATGAATTGTAATAACAGGATTAAATCAGTGCAATGAGGCAAAGGTCACTGAAATGAGAGTACAATTTCCCTAAAGCAGGAGTGTGGCATGTATTTATAAGAATGTGGAAATGTTTAAAATGTAGTTAGGTTTGCCGCATGGATGGACAGTGATAATGCTTTTATTGAAGATGTCTTTGGTTTATGAGCGGCAGGATGCCAAATCACACACAACTACAAAATGGTCTGGCTGCAACTAATAACTTTTTCTCTCAATTAATTTTGTCTCAATTGATGGATTATTCAATTGGTCTGTAAAATGTCAGAAAGGATTGAATGAAGCCTATCACAGCTTCACAGAGTTGAAAGTGATGTTTTTATATAGTGTAAAATTCTAATATATTTCAATTGATATTTCTCTCAAATATATTTCAATATAACTGTTTCCACTTCTGGGCACCACATAAGATGAAAACAGGTACCATGTTGGTATTAAACCAGCCAAATGAATTCAAGCCGGCACGTTCCGCATGTGTACTGCAACTCTAAGCTTGACGCAATGATTAATTTCTCCTACAAGATTTGTCTTCAAGAAGGCTGATCTGCTCTTGAATTCTGTTAAACGATGGAGGCCAATTCTTAACCAAACGAGAGAAGAACCTGCGATTACAATTCAACTGTACCAGCGTACCAAAACCTGTAATACATGGCCAGAATATGTCAGTGTCCCATTTTGCCTCGTTTAGAAATGAAACACACCAGCAGGTAAAAGACAGAAGGAGGTCCAGTGGTAAGACGGAACCAACGCAGGACGTCTTTGAGCGTGACAAAGTAAAAGTCAGTGTGGGTTTCTTCATTGTAGCGCAAGTAAGTTAAACGTAACTAATTTCACTTCCGTAACTTAAGCTACATAATGTAACATTACATTACTTATGTACAATTTGTCAACCCAAACCATGATATGTTCCAAACCCAAACCAAGTAGTTTTGGTGCCTAAACCTATTGCCAAAATGTGATAGTGTCAAATTGAACTTGAACCATCTTTTCCTAAACTTAATTTAACCACATTGTTTTTGGTGCCTTAACCTGAGGCAACTTACTCATCACGCCAAGGCAAAGCAAAACATGACACTGACATGCGTGTTAGACGCTTTGGTGTCATTGCAGGAGATACTCTACCACTGTGACTATTACGTTGAAAAGAAATGTACAGTCCTACACAAATTAAATGCATCTGCATACAGATTCCATTTCAAAAGGTAATCGAGTCACAATTCAGGTGAACGTGTTCTACATAACTTCCCCAAACATGTATCACCCATCCCTCCTACTCACAGACTCACTCAGAAATAGACCTGTCATCTCGCCACCATCCCCTTATCGTCTAACTGCTAACAAGCCTATTTGCCTGTGACTGACGTTGATGTGATCCCTAAAGCCCCGGGCTTGGCACCAGATCGCTCCTAAGCCAAATTAAGCCTCTGTCATGCCCACCCCCACCTTCAGTCTAGTGCTACCCCTGCCATGGGAACCCTAAATCTTTAATGACGATGGAGATCTCTGTGCGCTCCCACGATACAAAAGCAATGACATCTGTCTCTGTAAGCGCTGCACTCCAGAGCAACCTAATTTGTTCTAATTCTGCTTCTTGAAAAGAAATCAAATATAAAAGTTCAGGGAGGGTGGAGGCTGCTAAAAGAGGAAGGAGGAGGTAAAGCTAAGGAGGTTAAAACAAAGATCCTTTCTTCCTAAGGTCTATTCCCCTGCCCAGTGATCCCTAAATGTTCAAAGAAGGTGTAAAAAGAGTCTCAGCTTGCCTTCTTGCTCTGGTGCTCATAGCTACAGGCCAGCTGCTCACAGAAAAGACCTCCCACCACTGAAATGATCCACTATAAGACTGATCCACCACCTGACAAACACATAAACAACAATGGATTAAAAAGGTTTGTTCTCAGGAAACAGATAGATAGATAGATAGATAGATAGATAGATAGATAGATAGATAGATAGATAGATAGATAGATAGATAGATAGATAGATAGATAGATAGATAGATAGATAGATAGATAGATAGATAGATAGATAGATAGATAGATAGATAGATAGATAGATAGATAGATAGATAGATAGATAGATAGATAGATAGATAGATAGATAGATAGATAGATAGATAGATAGATAGATAGATAGATAGATAGATAGATAGATAGATAGATAGATAGATAGATAGATAGATAGATAGATAGATAGATAGATAGATAGATAGATAGATAGATAGATAGATAGATAGATAGATAGACAGACAGACAGACAGACAGACAGATAGATAGATAGATAGATAGATAGATAGATAGATAGATAGATAGATAGATAGATAGATAGATAGATAGATAGATAGATAGATAGATAGATAGATAGATAGATAGATAGATAGATAGATAGATAGATAGATAGATAGATAGATAGATAGATAGATAGATAGATAGATAGATAGATAGATAGATAGATAGATAGATAGATAGATAATCATCTATTAATGTCTATAGCCTACATTTCTATCAGTATTTGTCTCTGATTTGTCATGCCGATTAAACTTTGAATTTCAATTATTTGAATTAAATAGTTACGTACTGACTCTATTACTATAGGCTACTTACAACTTACTTACTTACATCTCCACATATGTATTTGTCCGCACCTTATTCCAGAGATGCAATAAACAATTATTTAACAAGAATTAATCAATGTCTCATTTTTTTTGTTTGAAGTATTATTGTTAATTGCCAGTCAATGGTCTGTCAGATACTTGTGAAAGTTGTCCATCACAATTCTCCATAAAGTTCTTGTTTCACAGCCTACTGCTTGATTATTTGGGTCAGTAGTCTGAAGACACTGAATTTGCAACAAAGAATGAATTACTAAAAATATATCAATGGCCAACATTTTTCTCATATTTTTTAAACAAATAGGCTACATAATCGAATATATTCATTTCCACCTCAACACACGTCACTAACTTCAATCCTTTTATGTTGGGTTTTAATTGTATTACACTTTTTTTTTTTTTTTTTTAAATTGCCTTTGTGTAATGACATGTGCCACATGCATATGAAGATATCTGCGTAATTGGCAACACTACGGATTGATAACTGACATGACTAGAGTACGGGGAAGATTCATTTGCATTTGGTGAAAAGGCACTGCGACGGGCACCTATGACTTTGTACCGGGTCCTTCTTGTGGATCAAGCAAGATGGCGGCGGCCGTGCTGTGCAGGAGGACAGCAGTGTTATGTCGGAGTTTAAAGGGAACTTCATCTTCCAAAGCTGTACTTTCTGCGAGCTCTCAGTGTGGCTTTCTATTGCAGACCGCGTCTTATAACCCGAAACCTCTCAAGCTGAATCTGCGGGACGTTTACATTCCAGACAAGGACAGCGAGAAGACGCCGGAGTGGCAGAAGACGGCCCGGTTCGACAAGAAGCTGTTCGGTCGGTACGGCTCGGCGTCGGGCATCCAGCCTGCCTCCCTGTGGCCCAGTCATGAGCAGCTCGACAAAATGATCACGGAAGAAAAGGAGTGGAACCCGCCGTTGGAAGAACTGCTGAAGGACGTAGCGGCCAAGGAGAAGGAGGAAACCGAGAAACGGCTGGCGAAGTAAGTCGTGCGTCCATGCGCCAATTATCGGACAGACAGTTCGCATCGCTCCCCTCCCCTGGGCTTTTTATTTTGAACTATGATGAATAAGTAATTCATCTTAAGTTTAACAGTGTGACCGCTGCTCTACAGATATTCATTTAACAAGCGCTAACGTTTAATTGGAAAGTGTATCTGTGTCTGGTTCTGCGCACAAATGGAAAAGAGACGCGCGATGAATTTAACATAAAACTTCAGCACTCATCCAACTTCAAACTTCAAATGTGTTCACATGCAGGTTTCCTCTCACTCTTTTTAAATGTCTGCAGTGCAGCTACTCACTCACAAATGTATATTCAGGCACCAGCAGTTAAATGACGCAGCTCCTGTTTGATCCAGTTAATAAATGTAAAAATCTGTTGTTGTTGTTGTTGTTGTTTTTGTAACTTGACTTTCAGGGAAGGAAATCTACTGACTGTCTTTAACAGCATATTGTCGTCTTCATCTTCAATTCGTTTTGTGGTCTTTTGCACAACCCTGTGATATCCATCACTTTACACGTGACAGCCTGCCATTTGTATATTAATGCTTTATTTATTCAGGAAATGTCATTGAGATCAAGAAGTCTTTCGTCACCAGTTTATGTGTGTTGATATGAGAAACTTTTCCAAACCAATCTCTCCAGCAAATGAAGACTCTGGAACGCTGATGCCTTCGGATGAGGAATACAAATCTACGAACCCTTGAATCTTTCATAAATATACGATCTTTTTCATTTTTTTTTACCTAAATACAAACCAATCTGTAGGTTTGAAAATGATGATCAAGCTTTGTCGCAGTCTAAGAATTGATATCTAACAAACCACTGAAGAATCTACGAAGACGAACTTGATGGAAAAGCCAAGCGTCCGTCCTGCTGAAACAAATGCAAAACTGCATGATGGATTAAAGTTGAAGTACAAAGTTCATTATATATATTTAGCAGTTATGATCCCTTCGGTTCAGACCCGACGGTGACGTGTGGACTGCTCAAAGTACGTCTGTTTCCACATGTCTCCTCTATATGCACATAAACATTTAAACTCAATGTAAACTAAGATATTGAAAGTATAAATACAGCTTTGGTCAGTTTACACACACACTCATCAGGGACATGAATGTCATGGCAATGTTGAGACTTCAATGACTCCTTTGAACTTTTATTTTTCTGGGGTGAAATCTCTTTATTAAAAGAAAAAAAAAAGAATTTGGTGCACAAACTATTATTTCTGTTCAAATCAAAGCGGGGTCAAAATGATTCTTGCCAGCCTCTTAACTTCCTGTTGGTGATCATGATTGACGACAGCTGACAGCTTCTCTGTTCCCTTATAAGAAGGGCCTGTTTATTGGACTGACCAACACAACCTACTCTGGGAAAGTCTGATGAGCTCGGTGAAGATCTGAGCAAGAAGATTACAATCTTCTTCCGAGCTCCTCGGATTCACACACCTCAGGAGTGTTTGTCTTGGAGCCAATTATAAACTTCAGATTCCAAGATCATTAGTTCAAACAACTGGACGTAAGCACGAGTTATTGGAAGGAGGAGCCACTTTCCCAAAGTCAGAAAGAAAACCCAAAGCGTCACCCTCAGTGAAGAGGAAATACGTTCCGATGTTCAAAAACAACCCGACAGCCATCGAGGCGCAGATCTACCGTGAACTGAAAGACGTGTCACTCTACAGTCCTGTGAGCTTCACGTTGTACTGAGAGACTTAAATGTAAACACGTTTTCTACAAAGCTCCTTATTGACTTAACAAAAGGAGACGCGTTTTAAGATGTTAACTATTGGCTTGCTGAATAAAACGGTCCGGTTTTAGTTTTAATCGCAATTACTGTCAAATTCAAACAGGAACGATCTGATTTAGAATATTTGTGATAGTCATTCAATACCAGCTTTCAGTTGGCTTTGCAGTTGTGGTAAAGTCATTGTAACAATGTTACTGGTTGTCATAGTAACATGCTAAAGTCGGCCAGGTGTATTTTATTTAATTTTTTTTTACCACGTTCATCTTACTTTAGCATGCTGACATTTGCTTACCTACAAATTAGCACTAAAGACAAAGTTCAGCTGCGTCCGATGTTCATGTCATTATTTTTGCAGATATTTGATTATAAACCAAAGTAGAGGATGATGTCATATTTTGATGATAAGTCCGTCACTAAAGTGATGATTAGATCTTGGCTGAGCATCTGCACCAAATGTAATGTGAATCCATTTCACTCGTGACAGGACATTATGCTCAGACGTATGACGGGCAGCTTTAACACCTGCTATACTTTATTGTGCTTTTTTCTATTGTCATTGCAGAGAGAAATTCATCGCACAACACATGGCCAAAATGCCCAAGATGATAGCTGACTGGCGCCGAGAGAAGCGTGAAACCAAACAGAAGCTTAAAGAGGAGAAGGCTCGTCGCACAAAGTTGCTGGCTGAGGCCAGAGAGCGTTTTGGCTACGCAGTGGACCCCCGCAGCCCCAAGTTCTTGGAAATGGTCGCTGAAATAGAAAAGGAAGAGAAGAAGAAGAAGAAACTCATGAAACGTCGAATGAGAGAGGAGCAGGTGGTGGCCCCTGCGACACCTCCTGCTGCCTCCTCGTAGTCTTGGACGGAGTCATTTTACACAAAAATATCTGTCGGGCCTTGCTCCGACTTTATTTAAAAAGATGGACGGTCTGCTGTATAACACTTTTCAGGGGAACATTTATTTTAAAAGTGTCTCAAAACCAGTTCCGTCCCTGTTTTTGTGTTAACCGACACCTTCTGCAGCGACCTGAATTAAAGAAAACCCCATTGTTTTCTTCATTGGGAAACAATTAACCTTTCTTCTTTACTTTTCTCTACACATTTTGTTCAATTTTCAGGCTCTCGCTCTCTCTCTCTCGCTCGCTCGCTCTCTATATCTATATCTATATCGATAGTTATATAGATATCTATATTGATATATATATATATATATCGATTTATATAGATATATATATTTATAGATATTTTTTATCAATATATAGATATAGATATATAGATATATATACATATATAAAACTAAAATAAATTTAATTACTGACTACATTTTGCCTGATTTCAAAGACAAGTACATTTTATTCATGAAAAAAAATAATTGACATTTTTTGCAAAGTTTATGTCCTGATCAAAATCAGTCTCAACACTGAATTTGAATGCGGTGAAATTGAACAGCAGTAGTTTCACGTCCTCACCTGTGTCACGTTGATATGCATCTTCACTGCAGCCATACAGGATGGACATGACGGTGACCCACAATGCATCTGTCCAGGTGTATGAATACTGGCTGCAGGTTCTACACTTCAATTCAACTCAAAGACTTTTTACAAGGATGTTCGTGCGGCCACAGTTTGTATGAAATACCATTAACATCCTAACACCTTATAAAATCTAAAATATGTTGCAACAGAACAGTATGCTCATCTTCATAATGTTATAATTACATTTCAGTATATATAAAGAAAGTCATTGCATTTTATTAAGTCTTAAAATGTATTACATTACATATTTCAAGTGGATTTCAATCAATTAAAATTTAGTGTGTAATGATCAACGTAAAGAGTAAAACATTATCTATAAAATAAAATGGCTACTGTATATAAAGTCAGTCTGTTAAACCGAAAGGCAGTGAAATTCAAGGCGAGTCAGCTCTGCCGCTCTGACAAGGATGGTTCTTACAAATATTCTACCAGGTTAAACCTTTGTACAGAGGTGAACACCAAAATGCCTTAAAAAGGTACCAGACCACAGTGAGAAAACACCTGGAAGGTCAAAACTGGCTGTGTAGCTAAAGCAGCTTTAACCGTGAGGGAAGTGGAGAGTCCAGTGTATCAGTCATGAAGAAATGTCGTCTCACAGACGCGTGTCCTCCTCTTCACCAGGGTCAGCCTTGAGTTTGGCCAGAGCAGCGTGCACCCTGAACTGCGTCCGGGACTCCATCGAGTATTCTTTGTAATTGTGTCTGCAAGTCAAACCCGCAGATGATGTCAGTGTAAACTGCAGGGACAATTTATTCGCTTTGTTTTATTTATTCTGCTCTGCCCTGAAAGTTGCATCCAAGTTTCCATCCAATGGGAGCACATGGGAGATATTCAAATGGTTACAGCCCCTTTAAAGAAAACCAGTCTTCAAGAACACACTGAAATAATATTTGCGTTTACACAGACAAAGAGCGACCTCTAGTGTTGATGCAGGAGCTATACACGGAGCAACCTGGAACAACCTAGTCTTTTGTAACACCCTATTCAACAGTCTTGAAACAAAACTTATTATCTTAATTATAGTAACCACATGTAATGAATAATACCATAGTAATAAAATAGATTGGTATATTATATTACATTGTGAATATATAAAAAGTAATAATGCACAGTTTTAGTAGTAGCTGCTACAAATATCGAACATTTAAAGCAATAATCTGTCATTTTGGTAAATGTGTTTCTTAACTTTGTTGGTGAGAGATAAAATACAGGTTTGACCTGTATTCAAAATTAAGCTATAGCCAGTTAGCTTAGCATACAGAGTGGCCATATGGGGAAACGGCGAGCACAGCTGTTCCTAAAGCTGATACAATCAGCATACAAAGAAGCACCTCTGAAGCTCACTAATAAACATGTTCTTCATCATGGAGCATGTTATGAAGTCCAGCTCATAACCCCTGTAAAACTAACAATTTGCTGATTTTGCACTTTTTCCAGACTTGTTCTGGTAACTAAAGATAAAAAGCATTAAATAATAAGATTTACTGTTAGGTGGACCTCTATCGCTGTGCTAAGCTAAATTAACCGGGTTAAACGGTTCTTTACGTTTACTGTACAGACGTGAGAGCTATCAATCTTTAAAAGAAAGCAAAAAAAAAAAAAAACCTATTTAATAATGTCAAACTTTTTGTTTTAGGTAAGGTGGTTGTAATTTTACAGTGGCATTTTTTTTTTTTTTTTTAATCATAGTTATTACATTTTAAAACATACTTTGTTTCACAGTTTTGCCATGCAGTTGTCTCATTATCTGCCCAAACAAGAAATGAACTGAGGCATAAATGTGCAGCTGTGTGAGGGACAGACTATAAGTTCATTCAGTCAGATGGGAGCTGACTAAGGGTCTAGATTTCTGTCGATGCCACCAAAATCGTAGTAAACACTCAACAGTTTTATATTTCAAATACAAATTTGAACTCTCCCAATGAGCCACGCAGACAATGTATGCTGTATGTATGTAAACGAGTAACTTACTTGGCCTTGTTCAGCAGTTTGATAGCCTCGTTCCTTCTGCCTTGGTCTATGTAAAGCAGGCCGAGCTCCACCAGAGAGTTGGGCACCAGGTAGTGGTCAAACTTGATCTTCTTTTCACTGAGCACACGCAGAATGAGGTGAATTCAACATTCTTGTCGCATACACGTACCTTTTACACATGTTAAGTCACGACCCTGCATCACTGTGCTGTGCGTTACATCCTCGGCAATGCTGTACAAGCAGCAGAGTTTTTTGTTTTTCCATACAGGTAGGTGACTCCATCAGTGAATAAACAGTAGTAATGTCAGTGTAATTTCAACAAAGTAATCTCAATATTGATCGCCATGCAAATATCCACCGTGTGACTTAGTGACAGAGTTTATGGTTGCTAAGCAAACACAGCGCTGTCAGTACATCCAGCGAAGTGCTGCACTTCAACATTTTAACTGACACATACGGAAATACTGCAGTTACAGTTTCCCCAAAAAATAAGCAAACACTTATATACACAACCTTATATTTAAAACCCTTTGGGTCTGACTATGATTTTTGTTTCCTTTTTAAGAATGGTGTCGTGAAACTTTGAAGAGTTTCATGGTCCTCTGGCCGTAATTCAACGAGCCTCACAGGCAGTGCGTTTACCAGTGTTGCCACAAACTAACCCACCTAGTGCACACTTTGTTGAAGCATTCCTCAGCAGCCTGGAGGAAACCTTGGTTCTTCAAACACAGTCCTTTCAACATGTGGATCACACAGCGGTCATCCACTGTATACTCATTTCCTACAGAGGACAGAGCAGACACCATCAGCACTGTCTAAAGCATTTCTTATCCTGTGTTCCAAATGGCGCACTTACATACTAACGCTCAGTAGTTTCAGTGCATAAGTGTAATTACATGGTCCAAGTATGGAAACATGCAGTTTAATATAAGTACCCGGATGATGCACTCAAAACAATCCCAAAATTTAGTGTGAAGCTCTGCACATTTTCCACACTCAACGGTCGCCATTTTGGTTACGTAGCAGGAAAGAAAGACACCACCGTTGTACAGATTTTCAAATTAAGGCATCTGAGGAAGCTGCAGCTGTTTCAGAACACCACACAGAAGCCGGGACAGTCCTAACATGTACGAGCACTATCTGTTAGTTGACGAAGGGAAGTACGTAGTTTGGAACACAGCCTAAATTAATGGTTTGTGATATGCTGCATTACCGGGGGACTCCAGCAAAGTGCGCTCGGCCTCCACCAAAGTCTGCATCATGCCCTCAGTCAGCTCTGGGCATTTGCTGATCATACTGAAACCGTTCCACATGTACATCATCTCCTGCAATGAAGCAGTGGATACTGTTGGACGGCTCAGTCAGACACAATGCCTGTTGTGTTCAATGTGTGCGAGTGTGTTGTTCTGTTACCAGCACTGGTACTGGTAGCCTGACGGGACAGGAAGCCTTGTAGCGTCTGGCTTTACGAATAGCAAACTTCTCCGTTGGAGGAGACTTCCCTGCTATTTTCTGCTTGAAGGTGGGAACTTTTCTAAAGACACAAGAGAAAAATAAAGACAGATCTGGAACCACGGTATGGGTCTGAGTTAGTGGGATAGTGTCTAAATCTAATGCACTATCATTACTTGACATTTTGGAAGCAGATCGATGAGCTGTAAACACAAATGTAACAAATGGTGTTTACACATCAGCATTCATTCTGTGTCTATAGAATTAATTTAAAGGGGACCTATTATGCTCATTATCAGGTTTTTTTTAATGTTCTGGGACTCCACTAGAAAATCTTTCCTTAGTTTACAGTTAAAAAAAAACTTGTATTTATCATGCAGGAATGATTGTGCACTGCCATGCCACTTTTGAACCTTCCTTTCCACCAACGCACACAGACATTTACGTGAACAGTGCCTCTCATGTTAAAACATGCATATTGGTAAAAATTAAGCAGATCCAGAGTGTGAGGACCATGAAGTGTATTTACCGAAAGAGCTCTACCTCGTCCTCCCCGAAAGGCCTGGCTTCATCCTTTGGCAGCATACTGAGGTAAGCAGCTTTCATGTACATATACATGGCCTAACAGAGAGAAAAAATAAGTTAAAAATAAAACTCATGCATTTATTTCTATTGATGTTTGACAAGAAAATTCCTCCTGGTGTCCTCCTGAGTTCAGTACCTTGGACCAGCGGCTCTCCTGGCTCAGCAGGTCTGCATAGAAGTACGCCATCTTCCATGCGCGCTTATAGGTGAAGCACCACATCAGCTCCCAGTAGCACATGTGGTGAAACTGCTTCCATGTCTGCTGGGCCTTGCAGCCATCTTCGAAGAGTACCACCGCCTGGAAGCACAGTGAAATGACACCTTAAAGCAGAATAATTAGGACATGAAACACTGATGCTGCATTTGAGGTATATGTTGTGAATTAAATATTAACTTTGGGCGCTGGTCCTTGGGAGCTCATTGGCTAAAACATGGCAACAATATTTCCATGGTAACCAAATAATTGAATGATTAATTTATCGCCCAAGAAGGTGAAATCACTTACTCATGATAGGTTTATGAAAAATAAATGCTGTAAACACATCGAGCCATGTTATGTATACATTTTCTGAAACACACCTCGTCAATGTTCCCTTTGATCTCCTCAGTTCTGCCGGCAAAGAAGAGAAATATTGCTCCCTGGACAGACAGAGGGGAAAATTCATAAAAATAATTTCAGTCTTAAGATTGCTTGCTGTTAAATGCTCCTCTATCTGCAAGCAGATACATTGTATAACAGTCATACTTTGCAGTGTTTAACCAAAAGATTGGTACGGTGTCTGAGCTTTGAGTTTGTTCTGTGGGATGGGCTGGCATGTGAGTAAAAGGTGGAGTGGAAACAGGCATTGTACATTTACAAGAATGTAAGTCAGGTGAAGCGGTAGGAGTGATAGCATGAAGGTGTGGGCAAAATGAAGGAAAGATGTTCGAAAGGATTCTGTGTGCACGAGAGACTGGATGACGTGCAACGACATGACAGCAATCAGAGTATGGATAGTTCAGAGTGTGACAGGATGACAGAAAGAAATAATGTGAATGCAAGAAGGGAGTTGTGAGAAAGCACAATGATGACATGATAATAGAAAGATTAATAGCTCAATGATGTGAAGCAGTTTAGGTGGTAGTCACAAGTTTGAATGCAGAATTGGCAGAAGATGAGGAATCTATTCATTGTATTTGAGCCCTACATTCACATCTACACACTCTATGGACAACAGAAGTCATCGGCTACAAAGGATCACTCTGCTTTATCACAATGTGGATCTTACTTTTGTGGTTTTAATCAGAATTTCTATCACTTATAATACATTTGTACTCACTCACCACTCAATGAAATCAGACAATAATGCGGGTTTGTAAGATCAATGGCAGTTAATCCAACGCACAATAATAATCCTTCACTGCATATGGAACCACAGCTACGGCACTTATGATGGTTTAAAGCTGAATTACATTACACGTCACATCTAACTTCGTTTTTATTACGTTCCAAGATATTATATCTTAACTAAGTTGGTGTGTACAGTTATGGCTCCAACTTAATATTATTTTAAAGGACTTGCAGTATTGGATGTTTTGCAGATATCTAACATGCTGAAGTTTTCCAACTCTTTACATTGAATGCCCATGCTGATACCAATATATGCATATATTGTTTCCACCTAATTGCAGAGAATGTCAAGTCTCTCCTTTGGCCAAAATGTTGTTCTCCCAATATGCTGGTTTTCATTAGATCCTTTCTGCCTGGTAAATGCCAATATCTTTTCAATTCTAATGGTCTCAGTTTGTAAACACAGATGTATCAAGAGAACTGGTTATTGTGCTGCCACTTAACCTTGACTTGTAAAATCACTGGAAATCCCCTTTAAAGGCAGGTGACACCAGAAATTGTCACAGCAAAATTCATTCTTGTGTATTCATGATATATTTGGTTGTATAAGCTTGATGAAGCAGTGACTACTTGGACAGCTTGTTTGTGGACTGCTTTAGCTGATGAGCAAATCGCTGACACCAGAACCAACCAGTCAGTCACAATAGATCCCTGAGCTGGTTTCTACAACAAGGCATTCAATACAGAGTTATTGAAGAACATAAAAACTGTAAACTGACAATTCAAACTGTATTTAAAGGTTGCTTTTGTGCCATCGATTTGAGTGCAAACCATTTCTTGTTGTGGAACAGTTCATACTCCAGCCGAAAAGGTTAAATTAAATTCTCTGTTCCCTTCATCTCACCTGGGATTGAATCCACTAATTTCAACTATCTCATTGACATGAGCTGATTTTGTAATACAACTGTAAAACGTTTTGATTTTAAATGCTGGTAAGAATAATTGTTAGTGATTTGAAGTAGCCATGCTCATTTAGTCTGTGAGGGCACATTTGCAGGAGAATACCAAACAAAGACTTAACACCTTCATTACCAGTCAGAAAGTCCCTGTTTATTAAAAAAAAAAAAAGTGATTTATTTTGCCACCAGATTGTCGTTATTACTACTCACCTGTGGGTAGCGGAGAAGGAAAGGTTTCAGCAATCTTTCAGCTTCAGCCACCTCTCCCTCACCTGTCCCTGAGAGGATGAAACAGAAATATGATACCATGCAGAAATCCTCATAGGTGTGAATAACATGCGCGATCAAGTGATACTTTTTTTTAACACAATCAGAATCATCTGGATCTCAGATGTGAGGATGGGTAGAGCAGTACCTAGTATGAATGTGAGGAAGGTGTAGTAGCAGAGCAGTAGCAGAGCGCACAGCATCGAGCGCAGATTCATCCCTGTCGCACCGTCACGCAGAAGGGACAGACCATACTCCTGAAATAGGATCACACATGTTGAAGACATCCATGAGGGTGTCATTTAATAATTGAATACAAAATGGAGGAAAATGTATTTAGATATTGGACCTTGTCTCCGGAGAAGCCTGCAAACTCCAAAACTTTGAGTATCCTTGGAGGAAATAGAGAAAGTGTCTGAAAGTAAAGAAGACCTGATCAGATACAAACACATGATTACACACAACAAATAGATGGCCAGTATGTTTGTAAATATACTGTAAATTTGACATCATACCAGATTAAATGCACCAATTCCAAATGCTATTCCTCCCTCTAAGTGAACGTGGCTCAGTCCTTTGAGACAGTTGTGAGATTTTATGAAAGAATGCAGTTCTCTGAAAGATAAAAGACAAGTATGTCAGTTGTTTAAGGACGCAGCTCACCAGAACAGCGTATTAGTGGACAGGTTAATACCATGATACAATGAAAAAGAAAGCTAAATTATCAGATGCTCCAGAGATAAACGTTACACTGACACAAGCATGGAGCCTACATTTCCCATAATGCAACTAAGCACAATGTTTTTTCTGATAAATGCCTGCATCTTTAGAACTATACACTCCCAGTTTGCAACAGGTACTTTTAGTCATGTAACTGATTCTCCAAACCCAAGATAATCTTAACCAGATGACATCACAGTGACATCATCAGCTTGATATGTTTTTTTTGTGTGTTTTTTAGAGATTTGCCTTTAAAATCTACAAAAGACATAGACAGCTGTTCACGGCCTGATCATTCACAGTCACGCGATGAGTCAACTGAACATCAAGTGTTAATGGAGCGGTCCTTTAATAATGGAAACACAAATACATTTCTAGCAACTGCAATAAGAGCATAATATAGACACTCTTCTAATGCACATACACACTATATACTGCTGACATTCATTTAATGCAAGTATTCTTATCGATTACTTACTTGTAAATCAGGTAACTGTTTCGTACTTTGATCCCTCCTTTAATGAAACTCACCATGTTCTCATCCTGCAACAAAATGTGTGATAATTCTGTAATTAAAAAATCATATCATACAGACTTTTGGTTTAGAGGGGCTTGGATTAAGATGAGTGAAACTTCCAAACCATATTAAGTGTCTGTTACTTAGAATGTGCATGTTAGGTAGGCGATATTCAGGGTATTTTCTGTTATATTCTTAATGATATGACAAAATATTGAAAATTATTTTACTCTCAATTTCAAGAATTTACAATTGCAACAAAATAAGTGTTCTAAGATATACGTTGTATATGTCAGCAAAAATATAAAATATCCAGTAAACATTTGTGGGTTGTATATCTGATCTTTTGTAAGCAAAACACTTCCACACTCCTAGTCATTTCCATTTTTGGAACGAACTCCTCCACTGTGGAGCGCCGTTTAACTTTGCTTGTTGTTGCTGTGCTTAAGTTACACTTGTAACATATGTCATACCGCTACATTGTGTAATGGAATGACGTCATTAAATCAACATGTTGGAACGTTGCCATCATCAAACTTAGATTTTTTTTTTCCTTATCATATTAAAAGTTACCCCTAATGCAGATAGAGTACACGAGATTATACAGCTGCTTCAGTGGTTTAATAGACATATGAGCCTACGGCACCTGTAGGAAAGTGAGAGCAGCTCTTTGGAGTTGACACTCTGCGTAACACACTTCGGCATGGAGCTGCACTGCAAAAACACATCAACAGACACACACATTAAATAATAAATAACATGCAATTAGCATAGTCAGCTAACAATAAAGTGTAAAATCAATTCACAAATCGCTAACATGCTAAATTAAGATGGTGAATATGGTAAACATTGCACATGCTTTACATCTGTATATCAGAAATATGGGAAATAATCTACAAAGATACATGTATGCAGGCATGCAGAGAAGTTGAAAACCTTTTAAAAAACTGAATTTAAAACAGAATGCTCTCCTACTTCAATTCAAATATTCCCTTGGCCACTTTTACCCGTGAGTTAAAGAATTACTGAAAATATATTTTCCAATATTTTTATCCACTGCAATTCATGTTTTGGAAGAATTGTCCTTTAAAACTGCAGGAGTCAGATGTCCAAGCCTTTTACCTTCAGAGAGTGATTCCCCTCCTGACTTATTAGCCAAACCCGGGGATTTCCGTCGAAACCTGAAACATCACATAGGACTTCAGCACAAGGCATTGTGCTGCCACTTCTCTGACGGTAACTGCATCTTTTCTGACACAACGATATTTAGATATGTCTACTTTTGGGGCTTCTCTCGTGCAAACACAGTCAAATTGGTAGTATGGTAACAGAAAAGCCATAAATGCAAATACACCTTATAAAATATGCCTTTTTTTGGCTCATGGACCGCAGAAGACAGGATTGCAGCGTCACAGAGAATAAAAAACGAGTTTGAAAAGAAAAATTATTAAACTCTGGTCAGTGAATTGAATAAAATAATCTACTCTTTCAAACTAAATCTGGTAAAGATAATTTTCATTGGGAAAATTCCTGACCTCTGGCAGACCTCCTGGGCACTCTTCATGGTATTTCCTGCACTGCTGATGTCATCATGCTGGAAAGTCATCATGGCTTGCATTTCCAGCACTGTGGCGTAGATAAGAGCATGGTACATACTCTCATTTACTCTACATGGGAAACATGGAGTCGTAATGTCAATATCACCTCATACTGTGAGCAAACACTTGCAATCTTAGGTAACTGCTGTACAACATATGCATTTTCCCGTCGCAAAAAGTAAAGAGTAAATATCCTGCTCTCTTTATTCGTTCTGTCTCCCAGTCTGTCTTGTGCTTGGTGTTTATTTTGCTAACATTTTGTTGGCTGTTCAATTAGTCAAACCTTGGGCGTCAGCTTTAGCAAACACTTCGTATCCTGGAGAAATGAAACCTGACAGGAAGGGCACTTCTTAACAGTTCACACCACTTACATCGCAGGCAAAATACTGCTGACATCACGCTGAAAAATACCACCATGAATGTGCTAAAACAAAGCACACATGACACTAGTAGCTTCAACTTAGACAGCGAGAGTTGGTTAAAACCTCTATGGAGTCAAAGCTGACTCAGGATGATTCTGTTACCTTGGTCTCAGCCTCTCCAGGCTCTCATTGAAGTGGTTGTTAAGGAAGAGATCCACAGCCTCCATACACTCATCCAGGCACTCTTTTAGAGTCATCTCTGAGGAGCTGTTACAAAAAAATACACACAACCAATGCAAATGTACTGAACCTACATGCGTGTTCCAGGGTTCAGGGTGCTGGAGACATACATTCAACATGCAGGGCCCGTGGGTTACATGCAACGACTGACATGTTAAGTTAAGGTTTAGGATCACATTTTCCATATCCATGCAAGTGAACATTTCCTTTGATTCCAAATCAACACACTGATATGATGCAATTATAACATCATAGACAAAATAACATCTATCAATAGTTTTGTTTACCAAGACCTCAGTGCAGACTTAGCTGACTTGTTGCCAGCTTCATTTACTGAAAGCATGCAAAACTTCTTCCTGGTGCTGACACCCCCACTAGTTCCAAATCAAACTTGAAGAAGAGTAAACTAGACAGACATCCAGGAAAACGAGAATAAAAACCCGTTGTTGATGTTTCCTGGTGCAGATAAAGGTGAATACTTGATATTCTTGTTTCCTACACAGGTGTCTTTTCACCCTTTCCCAGGCAAATATCAGCAGGGAGAGCTTATACGGAACAAGTCAAACTGTTGGCCTGTCGGTGAATTATCTGTTGCGTGTACTCACTTTTCAGCAGCATTTGCGTCTTTCCCACTGGACATGTTCACTGTCCGAGCGGCGTGCCGCAGCACCTGTTACAGCACTCGCAGAAAATCAAGATGCATTCAGGAGTCACACTGTGAAACCGAGCTTTCAGAGTAGACCAGTTGAAATGAAGTTGACATTAAAGCTCCAACGACCTTTTCTACTTGTTAAAACTCACGCGAGGCGCACGGAGGTAAAGGCACCCGTCTGGTTTCAGTTTTAGAGTGTGTGAATCGCACAACATAGGCACACTGACTCCTCCTCTGTGACACCACTGCCACGCACACATACAGCTCGGAACAGGATGGTCCAGATCAAGTAGTCCAGTTTTGACCTGGACTTATTACCGTATCATCAGGTGCAAACATAATTATAGACTGCGCTGTATAGCGACTTATTCTTTAATTACTTCATTACTTGTTTCTGTTTCTTTCACGTGTAAAAAAAAAAAAGTAAATTATTTTTAGCACCTTGGCTTAGCATGCCATATGGCAGGATGAAGCTTTATCTTACTTTAGGAGAAATGAAATTGGAAGTTTGAATTGACATTGGGGGGCAGAGAAAAGTAGTTAATTCGCAATTAATTAGAAATGAATGACTAAATATCTTGTTACCACTCAGCAAAAAAAGGAAGAGATGAGTCTCGATACACGTCAGTTTACATTACAGTCACTTGGTGGCACTGTTTTCATACTTGCATCATACAAAGATATTGGCAGACAGCCGCTGTTAGGACATTCACTATTTCATCCTTCAATATTTTTGTGGCAAAAAATTTCAGCAAGTCATATTCCAGTGTTTCCCATAGGTTGAAAATTGACTTGTGGTTGTGGGTGGCAGCGCACCGCTTACTGGCATCGATATTCATTGATACACATATCAATATTACTCTCCATAATTAAATTTGTACAAAAAAGACAAAGATTTGACAAGAATCAACGATTTCCACATTTGTGGCGGAAATATTTTTAAATTGCTTCTTGAGTTCCCTGTATGTACAGTAAGTGAGAAAAAAAATTAAGTCCCAATATTGCCATAACATTAATGTCCATGATGCCTGTATATGAACTTAAGACGCTAATTGACTGCAACTTTCAACAACTCCAAAGTTGTCTTACTTAAAACTTTTTATTAAATTTGAATAGAAATTTAAATTTAAAAATGTGAAGAAAATCATTTTTAGGTGTTTTTTTTGGCCTTTATCTCCTATAAAACTCTGCACTGTAACTGATATCTCAAAATAAAATATTTTACTGACAGGTTACATATATTTTGAGCTCTGCTGACCAGTGAGACTGTCCAGAGATTTCAAACATTTAAATTAGCAGAACTCCACACATCAGAAGCAATAATTTCATTCTGTGTATTGTGACATCATCAAATTAGCAGAACTGAGGAATTCCAAACATCAAAGGCAATACTTCCATTCTATGACAGGTTTATATATAGGCACACCTCTGGCAAGCTGTCAGTTCATTTTATTTCAAGTCTTGCAACTGGGGACTATTGTGACTGAATCTTAACAGATTACAAACAATGGTGATTGCATCTTAAATTAGTAAATACAATATGAGTTTGAAAGCGAGTCAATCAGCTCCAGGTGCCAAGAACCTGGCCCAGCCGCATATTTTCAATAAGTTCTTTGGAACAAAAAAGGAAATCCACTGTCAAGAGAAGGCAGCCGTCCTCCAACAGGTTGGGGAGTTAAAGGCTCAGCTCCAAAGGGCAGAGGAACACAGTTTCTCTCAGGAGCAGAGCTTCACAAACTTCTCCGACAAGGTGGTGTCAGAAGCCAATGTAAACAAAAATCTCTCAAACCAGATTGAATATTTGACCGTTGAGCTCCACAAAGTGAAGACCCAGGCAGAGAAGCATAGAGATCTGACACTTAAACTTGGTAAACAACTAGAAAAAGGCCAAAACCAGCTGGCTCATGAGAGGAGACATCAACATGGTCACGGAGCTCTCCAACAACCTGCAGTCAACAACGCATGAAAACAGAATTCTGGAACCAGCTACAGGATTTGACTATTAAGCTACACAAAGTGAAGACCTGGACAAAAGAGCAGAGCAATCTGCTGGGGAATCAGCAAAAATAATTGAAGAATGAGGTCGCAAAAATAACAGTTTTACACAATGGCATCCACCAGAAATATGAATCTGAAAAAACAAAGAGTAATACCCTACAGCAGCAACAGGAGAAGGAAAGGAGGTCTCCCTCTGAAACTTTATCAGAGTACCAGGAGGAGATCCAGCGGCTGAAGGATGAATTGGATGTATTCAAGCACAAAATGGAGCAGCACAGTCACCTGTTACGCAAAGAGAAAACGATGTGTTTCAATGAGCTGATACAGAGGATCAAACTGGGCCAACAACTAGAAGAAACTAAAAGACAGAGCGACAACTTTCAGCACCTTCTTGAGAAAGAAAAGAGGTCTCAGTCTGAAACTTTATCAGAGTACCGGGAGCAGATCCAGAGGCTGAAGGCTGAACAGAATGCATTTAATCAAAAAATGGAGCAGCAGATTCTACTGCAACAAGAGGCCTCTGAGAGGGAGCAGGGACAAATCCCAACAAACTTTCTTTTTCGATTTTGGATAAAACAACCACAGATGCACAAGTGACGGAAAACAATGGACTGACACAAAAGATTTCCCCAAGATTCCAAAGTTTATATCAACAATTTTTAGAACATAACAGTGAAATAAAGGGCAATTTATTAAATCAAATCTTGAAGAAACTACACTATACAATGTAGCTTTAAAACACAAGTCGAGTGCTGATGGTGACTAGGTCACAGTTGTAGACAGCAAGAGGATGGTGGGGGGGACAGATGGATAGATAGATACTTTATTAATCCCGCAAAGGGAAATTTTGTCATTACAGCAGCATGTACAGGGGAAAGCAATAAAAGAAATACAGAATAAAAATAGAGGTACTAAAAAAATATGAAATATAAAAAAAAATTAAGATGCACATTATATACAACTTGTATACAAATAAAAAAATAGAATAATATTAAACTAAACAACAGTGCAACAAATTAAACAAACAATTACAACAGTTATTGATGTGTTTGTGTGGGTTTGGCCAGAGGTGAGCTGTTGTACAGTCTTCTTGCAGTGGGCAGGAATGATCTCCTGTATCTGTCCTCATGACAGCAGAGCTGGATGAGACTGGTGGAGAAAGTGCTCCGCTGTCCCTGCGGTAGGTGGTGGAGAGGATGGTCCGGATTATCCAATATGGATAATGATTTGTTCAGCGTCCTCCTCTCCACCACCTTTTCCAGACTGTCCAGATTGCAGCCAATGATGGAGCCGGCCTTCTTAACCAGTTTGTTAAGTCTGTTGGTGTCGCCTGCTCCAATGCCGCTCCTCCAGCAGACTATAGCAGACCTACAGAAGAGGCTCTGGGACGGGGGCTCTCACCAGCTTCAGCCCAATCCCTCCTTTTCAGCTTGGAGCCAAAGGCAACTGCTGAGTGTGGGATGTTTCCAGTGGTTCACTCAACTGTTGGACCGTTTGAGCACTTCACCAGGTACTTGCTGTTCTCTGCATACCTGACAGTGTGAACGCACTTAAATTGGCGGGCGTCAGTATGTAAATACACGTCTAAAATGCAGCCTCCAATCCCAGGCAACGCTGTTAGCCTAGTTGTTGTTTTCAAGCTTAATCTGCATAATTTTCTGTAATTTTAGAATTCTGTTCTTCAATGAGCGTATTAACAGCATGGATTTAGTTGCAAGCCACAGCAATAAGTCGATCACAAATGTCAGATAAAATTCCATGCTCATGTCAGCCTTCCTTGCATTCAGCACCAACCTTAGGTTTTGGGGGTTTCTATCAACTGGTTTGCAATAAATTCGCAGAACATTGTGCCTGTAGTAGGATGGCCCTTGTGGTCCTGAAATTGCCCACTCGATTTCCTAATTTCATGAGTGTTTTGACGTTTGAAAATTCTGAAGCTCCTCAAAACCCTTCTGTACTTTGTGGCACTGATCCTGGCAGGTCTGGTTTGGTCCAGCAGCTACAGAGGTGATGTTCCAGATGAGGGAGGTGGAGAAGGAGCATGGCCTGGGGAACCAGATTGGCCTGGGCAGCCAGAAAGAGGATTATGCCAAACTCAAAGAGCAGGACCCGAAGTACAAAGCTTACAAGAGCACATTTGGCCGTTACCATGGTTTATCCAGCCTCTGCAACCTGACAGGGTTCATCTGCACCACAACTAATTTGATCTACACAGCTTTGAATTTATCCACCATTTGAAGAAGAGAAGGTTTCATCCACAAAAAAAAAAAAAAATTCTGCACAATTTTATCACTTGTATTTACTTAACTAGCAAAGTTTCCGGTCCTCAGACCTTCATCAGATAAGATTCACTAAAGATTCTGGTTGAAGTTCTGAAGACCACAATATTGATGATTGAGTGAGTACAAGACATCAATAGTGTGCAAGATTTTTTTGGTCACAAAAAACGACACATCTGCTCATAAGACTTCCTGGAGTGGATCTCACTGTTTATTTCCATCATCACAGTATTTCATGTGATGTGGCAAAACTGAAGCGTGAAGTAAAAACAACAGCAAATATGGATTAAAATGAAAGTGTAAGTGACTTCAAAAAATGATTTGCACTGAATTTTACATCACTTCTTCCATCCCAAGTGTCCTTATGTCCAATGGATGCCTTTGTTTCCAGTTAACTCACCATTGCTGTTCACTTTTTTCTGGCTGTCAGTTAAGCTCTTGTAAATAATAGCGTTTATATCAGATTTAATTAATCATGGCCTTCCCTCTGTGTCTTTTAAAAACACAGCAATCCCCAAACCTCAGGTGCTGTGTGTGCAATGTACCTGCATTTCCAGCAGGGGGTGATGTTTGGACACAGAACTTTTAGATCCATTACTGCACACAGTATAGTATATTACATTCCATTTGTAAAATGTTTTGTGTCTTGATATAATTGTGGAAATGTTTTGTACATTTACCAACCCTGTTGAATAAAGACTGAGACTGTGAGATTAAACAGAGTTGTTTTTAATTCTTCCATTTGCATCACTTATATCTCTTCGTATTTCTGCCTGTCTGTTGCGTCAACAGGTGAGGCATGCGATTCTGATCCATGGGCTCTAAAGTCAAACACTGAGTAGAATTGTTGGGAAAGAAACTGTTTAATCCTTCTTGCTTCATGCCGATGAGTAAACACAGACTTAAAAAGACAAAGCCTGGATTTGGTTTGAATTTAATTACTGCTGACGCACATCAGTTTTGAGATGAGCAGCCTTGAATGCAGAGAGCAGTGCTTTGCTGGCCAGCTACAGGATGAAGGAGGCAGTTTCTATTACGGCTACAATGTCAACGCAAATGGATTTTAATAGAGTCATTTCAATATAAAAAGCATTGACTGAAAGTAAATGTATGAGGTTTTCCAAATGCAATTAATGTTGGCTCTTATAAGCCTGATCAGGTTTTAAAGGTTTTTCTTTCTGGTCACTAAAAATGTAGCATGGTGTAAACAGACAGCATTCCCTCTAACCACAGAGGGTTTTTATCTTAGTGGGATGTGCCTTGTTGTGACTTCACAGAATACATAAGGAAGTTATTCCAAGTTTGTTGAGGAAGCAGAGCAGCTGAACAACCTGGGGAATGTGAGACTTTAGCTTTCTTGTCAGGTTGCCCGTTGCAGTGGCATCAGGAAACAAACCTTGTTGAACGCAAGAACAAGTTTGTCCACTCATCTTATCATGGCATGGAAGAAAGATTTCAGTTGAAATATTGAAATATGAGTGCAGATCCATCCCACCTTGGATACCCTCTGTTTCAGCTCCTCCCCTCTGGTAGGTGTGACAGAGCACTGTGCACCAAGACCACCAGAAACAACAACAGTTTTTATCGGCAGGCCGTCATTCTGCTCAACACATGACATCTTCAACATCACTGGACCTTTTGCACTGTACCCAAGCTCATCAGCAACATTTGCACCAGGTGCAATTGCACCATTGTTTAGGTGTATATATTTGTTTCTTAGCACACATATGTGTGTTTATATGTCTATTTATGTCTGTCTGTTTTTGTTTTTTGTACGCTGAGAGATAAGCTACAACCGGAGTCAAATTCCTTGTATGTGTAAACATACCTGGCCAATAAAGCTGATTCTGAAATACAGAATCAGAATAAACTGATACATTTCATTTCGCTGACGCTTTTATCCAAAGCGACTTACATCACACCGATGGTACACCATGGGGAGCAATGTTAGAGTTCAGTGTCTTGCTCAAGGACATTTAGGCATGTGGACAGGAGGAGCGGGGATTGAAACACCAACCTTCCGATTAGTGTGCAACCCACTCTACCAACTGAGCTACAGCCTCCCTGTTTGTTAGATTAACTCAGTAAAAACCTTAAAAATGACATGATAGTACATAGATTGTTTGGATAAGAAAAGTATAGACATGGAGAAAATACAGCACTGCATATTGAACAGTATATAGCAAAGCTTCTCTGCTCTGGGTGTGCAAAGTAAAACACGAGGAAGTGGGGAAACAAAAGGAAGTGTTGGGGATTTGCTTCAGGCAAGTGCCACCATTCCTCCCCCACTCCTGACCCGTACAAGGAAATGGATTTGTATGTGTTTGTGAGTACGAGTCACTGCAGCAGTCTCCTGCTCTGAGCACAGACTACTACTGGTTTGAGGACCAGTGCTTAGAACGGTAGTGATTCTGCAGAGCAGCCCTGCAGTAATATGCTGTGTTAAATTAATTATGAGGCTGGGAGTCTCAAGCTGCTCCATTCAATCATCCCTAATGTGGAAATGAAGCCGTAATTTGCAATTGTCTGATCTCAGTGATGTATAAAGCACCTATGCAGCATAAAAACATAGAGCTCCTAATGGAATGTCCAATTTCTCAAAGGGTTGGGCTGTTTGATACAAACATTAACCACAGGCACAAACACACACCTCTGCTTTAGTGAGTCATTATCAGTCTCTCTGTGTTGTGCACCAGAAAAATAAAATATTGACAATCAAAGCTTGCAGTAATACTAAGAGAGTGTTGAGGGTTGAAATGTAAACATATTTCATGTTAACATCAAAAAGATTACCATCGCACACTGTTGATGTCACAACAGAGATTTTGTAGGACTATTAAAGATGACAGATACACCAGCTGGACTTTTCCTCTCCTGATACCAATTCTGAAACCTTAACTCAGGGGTCACTTCTAAAACTGAGTAGCCTACCTTTTCGATTCAATTTTCCCACAATATTTATACAATATTTTGACATTTACAGTCATTGGGGTAACGTTTATGGTAAATTGATGCCAGGATTTTTGTGGTACAAAAAAAATTACTTACATTTGAGTTACAAACAAGCTTCCGAAGGCCTCACTGTGTGGCAATCTTTTGTTGCGTGTTACAGCTGACTTGATGGTAAAAGTAAGATGAAAAGTTTAATTTTCTGTATGATAAATATAAAGTTACCACCAGCGCTATGTTAGCACAATGAAACAAAGGGAAATAGCTAACCTGGCTCTGTCCACAGGTAATAAAGCCTGCCTGCTATAGCACTCTAATATTCCTTAGCACATTATATTCAATTTAGGTGTACAATAACTGAGGTATACAACCTACACACTGTGTGGTTTTGTGGTTTACCTTTTGCAGGGTGCACAGTTCACTTGCATCCTGCACACAGTTGTCCATCAATCTACCATCAAATCCAAATGCACTTACTCCAAATGCAGTTTATTGCACATGATTTTTCGGAGTAATGCATCTTATTCAATTCAAATTTAATTCAGTTACTACTGTTAGCGTAGGACTACACCATAAGTTGGCAAGAAGTGTCTGATGCAAATGTTGAGCCGACTGTGCATGTTCAGTGTGCATTCATCCGGTCAGACACCAAATTTAAAATCTCCGTAAACTGTGAAATACACAAAGGTTTACCTGGTAGTGGTAGGCTTAATCAACAATGTGTGAACTTGTTTGGCAAGGGCTTAGTAATGGACGTTCATAGCCTATATCCCACACTATAGGTATACATATATCAGAGTGTAGCCCACATGGCAGAATTGGGTGGTCATAGGATCTACAGTTTATTTTTGCTCAGGGGCAACGAGCCTTGCTGCAATGCTGATAGGGATAAAAGGGTAAAACAATAACATAAACAAAACTCTGCATTGGGCCTTCAAACCTATCCATCCATCCATCCATCCATCCATCCATGATCTATACCCGCTTTATCCTGAGCAGGGTGACGGGGGTCACCCTGTATAAACATATGTCACGGCCTGCTCACACACTCGTTGTCCGCGTAGAGACATTAAAACACGATTTGTTTCTTCAGGATGTGCGTGTTGGTTTGGTGCCTGCGCGCTCACGTGCGCAAACACCACGGACAGCCCTCTCCTCTCCTCTCCTCTCCTCTCCTCTCCTCTCCTCTCCTCTCCTCTCCTTTCCTTTCCTTTCCTCTCCTCTCCTTTCCTCACGCAGCCGGCGGTAGACACCGCCTCGCAGCTTTTAGCGGCGGATTCAGTGTCCGCAGTCACTGTGTTACTCAGGGAGTCCTGGCAGTCGTATCAGCTTTGTACACAAACCGAGATCCGGGAGCTGCTCCAGTCCTCCAGCACCGGAACGGAAAAAGAGTCGCCTGTTGAGGAAGGAAAGCACGTCGGCTACTGCTGGTGCTGCCGCTGGAGCAGGAAAGGATATTTCAGGTGCACTTTGTTTGAACACTAGTTTGCCCGACATCTCACTGCCGAAAGGAAGATATCGGAGTCAAGAGTTGAAAGCGAACCGGGTTGGACGTTTCTTTTCTTCCGAAAGAAGGTACGTTTCTGAGTCCAGCTGTTTTTTCTGCCTCACACTTACTTCATGTCTGACTGCGAACTGGGAACATTCGCTCAGTTACATGTTGCCGGATTTTTAGGCTGATGGATTTATCCCCATGGAATAATACATGTTTGAATGTAGGTCTGTTGTTGTTGCTCATACTGTATTTGCCAGAGGTGCATTTGCTATTTGTATTTCCCATTATCCACATAATACTCATTTCCAAGCCTTTGTTGTCCATTTATGTTTGTTTCTCGGTTCTCCTAATGAGAGAACAGATGTGACAGCTGCCAACAAATCAATAGTGGTCATTTCCTGTTGGTTCAGGCAGCCCTCTGGCTCCTCTCAGCAAACAGTGCCAGCTGAGGGACCTGACTGCACCATCATCAGGCCCTGTACACCGTAATGGCCTCTATTTGTTTTACTGGAGATAATGACGCTCCATTGTGCCATAAAGGAGCTTCAATTGTCACTCATTCTGCAGCTCAGTAAATGGCTAGCTTCACTACCTGGGGGAAGTCTGTCTCCTCTGAGTTGACTGTCATGATGTGGGACTCCTTATCAAAGTCATCGAAGCTGCTCTGTGGGATCCGCTCAGCCTGTTTTGTTTGTTCGTTTACAGTTTTTGGAATGAGGTAGCACACTCAACGGCTCAATATAGTTTTTGGAATGAGATTCTGTTCATTGTCATCAACATTTACCCTCAACTTGCAGAGAAAGAGGCCTTTATGATTGCACTTATTGCATTTTATTGTGTGTCTTCAGCAGTTTTCATTTTGAGGAGGAACTCGACACCACAGAATCACACATCATTAGAAAGCACGTCAAATTCTTGTAATCTATACAACATGTTTACAAAAAGGAGAAGCTGATTTATGTGAGACATCCTTAGCGGCAACAGTAAACATGAAGGACATGTGACTGGGTTTACCTCAGGCTTAAGCTGAGCTGAGGAGAGGTAGTAAGAAAATGATGTAATTTTTAGAGTGGGCGAATTGATGCTATACGATCTGCAAGTACACACAAATTTACTTCTTGGACCCTCACATAGCACAGGCATCATGTGATTTAGGATTTTTACAAATGTCTTTAGAGATTAGAGAGACTTGAGGGTTATTCCATAATCACAGGCCTTTATGTAATACCCTGAAACCACCTTTCGGTGTCCAGAGATTGTGTTTATAGTGAATGTACCAAGGCCTCACATTCAACAGTGAAGAAAAGTTGTGAAAGAGCATTGTGTCCTGTTCCCACTGTCAATAAGCAGCAGCGCTTCATTACAACATCCAGCAGCACATCAGGTTGCGCAGTCTGGTGTGTGTACAGACTCTGAGGTGGAATGCGTTTCACATTCAAGTACAAGTTATTAATAGAACTTAAAGTTTGGTTTAATGTCAGGATCATCCCATAAACTTGTAAGAGTTAGTGGTGTTTCTGTACTTGTGCAGTCTTTGAAAATCCATTCTGTTACCTTTAAGTTTTTGATAGCTGGACCAAACTGAGCCATCGGTGTACAAGTGATTTTTGAGTCCCTGTTCCGTAATTATTGTGAGAGAAAACATACACAGTAAACGATTTAGCCAGACTTCTTTCATTTCTCAGTAATGATGCTTCTCTCCTCTCCTCCTCTTTTTTCCACCGCTCCTGGTGGTCGTGAGATAGATATCTCCATCCCGCTCTGGAGTTAAAAGCTGGGCGAACACACTGCTTTGACCACTAATCGGTCTTGCAGGCAGCAGGGTCCTCGTCTGGTCTCCACGGAGACGAGTCTCGCCAGAGAGAGGCAGGGCTGAGCTGCACTGATTGATCAGCTTTGTATGTTTTTGAAAGGATAGACATGGCTCGCCCTCTGCTCTTCTTTTCACACCCAAAGCAGTGCAGCTGCTCTCCTCCTCCCACTGTGCAGATGACTGACAATAAACGGTTTAATGGCAGGTCATCTTACCTGCCCCGGGAGAGATTACATGGAGACTAATGGTTATAATGAAGCAGATGGACATATGGCACAGGTTTGTTAAATTTGCTGGAAAAGCAAAATTCTTAACTAAACTTTCAATAGTTGTTTTTTTTTAAATTACAAACCTTTTAACGGAGTCAAAACATAATCAAATTAATGTCCTAATTATTTACATTTGAGCTATCTTGCGTTCTTATTTCTAGCTTTGTCTCTGCCGTGCTTCTGTTTTCATTACCTGGTCAAAAACTCCACAGGATACCTTGAAGGCACCAATCATGAACCACAAGATCTGGCTTTTTTTTTCTTGTTCTTTTAGGAATAGTGTAACATATGCAGACCTACTGTCAATTTTCCTCGGTATAGCTAGCTAACTAGAATGAAAGATATTTACTCAAGACATTATACAGAAAATTCTCCATTCATATGTCGTGTAATCAGTGTCATATTTGGCGGGTTGTTGTGGGCGCTGAGTCAACTGACTGATGACTTTGACTCAATTTGGCTCAGCAGCTCTAAAATGAAGACGTCAACTTGTGCTTCGGGAAATTGTTAAAACTATTTTATTTTAATAAAATAGTTTTCACAGATTTGACCCTGGAATAACTTTAGAAATAACAACATAAGGCTACCGTTTTAAGCTCTCTGCCTTTTTCTCTGACCTGTCAGGTGCCACGCAACTGTTTTCTAGACTTTGTAGTCATTTTGAAACTCCACTCTCACTCTGCTTGCTAAAATCAATGACGGAGGAGTCTGAATCAAATTATCAAGCTAATGTTAGCATTATGCTACGTCACCCAACATCATTGTAATGTGATGTGTATATGTAATAACTGTTGTCTGCAATGACATGAAGTTAAATGATACATTTTTTTGTCACAGATATTTTGTCACACAATCAACAAATTAAACAATAGAATAATCGTTAGTCACAAACCTTGCTGGTTCTAACCAGTGTCAGCCGTTGTCTGAGGGTGATTACAGTCATGGTGCAGTAAGATCCTTTAGGTAAAATGCTTCCAGTAAATGCTTCAGGTTATCCTAAATTCTGAGATTGATTTACCCTTCTAATTACTCTTTAGATGGCATCAACTGACTCGCGGCTCCAGCAGCAGCCCTCGCAGAAGGATGCGGCCGACCAGAACTTTGACTACATGTTCAAGCTGCTGATCATTGGCAACAGCAGCGTAGGGAAAACGTCCTTTCTGTTCCGCTACGCAGACGACTCCTTCACCTCTGCCTTCGTCAGTACGGTGGGCATCGACTTCAAGGTCAAGACTGTCTTCCGCAACGACAAGAGGATCAAGTTGCAGGTCTGGGTGAGTGGATTAAAAATGCATCGTGGTTTTGATTTGCAGTATTTCACCGCATCACATAACCACATTTGTAATAGGCAGACAGAAAGCATAAAACAACAGGTTTAGTCTACCAAACTACAGCTTTACTTGATACTGCTTATTTATTGCCTCTGTTGAAATCAACAGTACACCTGAGCTCTGTATTCATCCTATCGTAATTTGTTGTTGTGAAGGGAAATGGATCCTCCATTCTCTTTGAGATTTTATTGGTTCATCTGTAAGAAAAGAAAAACAGGTCAATTAAAAAAGGAAAGTAAGAATGTGAAATGCTTTTTCAGCTCCAGGGCAAATTTAAAGAACAACTGTCTACATTTAGATGTTTAGAAGTTTAAACAGAAGACTTGTTAAGACCTTTGTCTGTGGGATTGGCCGTTGTGCAAGTTTAACCTGTTAATTTGAATGACTTCCTCATACATATTCTTACCTAGCCTTATCTGTCCACATCTGGGACTGAGACTGAGTGTTCACACAAATGCTGAAGGAGAGGGATTGTCCTGGGTATAGTTCAGATTTCAGGTTTCCAGAGTTTTAATTCATGTTTTAAAGCCTAGTTGGTGGCCAGGGTTAAGAGATAAACTCTCTTACTTCAGATCTGATGGTATTGTGTCTTTCAATAAATTTTCTATGAATTAATGAAACTATTAATCTTGGCAATGCCACCTTTTAGTTGCTATGGTAAACTTTTAGGCAACAAGATAATTACACATCCATTCGATAAGAGTAACTTTGGCATCCCCTTGCGCTTTATGTGTATGGTCAGTGAATTTGAATGACAATTTGCGAAGGCTTGAGTTTGTAGTTTTCAAGTTTTAGTTAAAATGAATTGACACATTAAAAGAAGTTATACGTTATCATGAGTCATTTTATATCCCTCCTTTGTATGTTTTACATTAGGTGTAAGATTTTTTTTCTTCATCAAATAAGGTGATTTGACAAAACATTAAAACTGAAGGGCCACTTACCAGAACTTATGTTCAAGCTGCTGATCAGTGGCAACAGCAGTGAGGCCAAAACCTCCATTAGCTAGGTAGTGGAGCCTGTGGTCACTCAGTGGTGCATTTCGGGGGCGGGGGGGAGTCAACTGACTGACGATTCGACTCAACTACTCTGAGGAGGAAGCCCTAACATGGTGATATCACCACCTCTGCTGTTCAATTATGTCTCTTTCTGTTCTCATTTTAACGCAACACAATTGCTAAATTTCTTGAGTATATCATTAAAGAAATGGTTTGACTTATAGGGATTCAATACTTCACTTTCTTCCTCAGAGTTTGATGAAAAGCACCACTCATATCTCCACAATAGAAATACTCATTTAAAAACAGCTGATTATCTTCGCTTAAAGACTGGAAACAGGATCAAACAGCTAGCCTGCTTCTACGAGTGAGCCGGATCAACATCTCTGAAAGTCTCAATAATAAACGGAACCATTGTTTTCATCACAGGGGCTTTAATATTGTATTATAAGTTGTATCCTTAGTTTTCCCCACCACCTTCACATTCCTCCTACTAATATACATCGTTAAGTCTGTTCAAACAGGTGATTCATTTGAACCAATAATCTGTGAGTCACTGTATGATACACAAACAGTGACCAAAATGAATCAGCAGCAGAGGAGCCCACACCAAAACACACATTCACCGACCGGACCAAGCATGTGTCTCTTATAAATTACCTGCAGTGTGTGAAAACCAGCAGAGCAGGAGGAGAAAAAATGAACTGTAATGACTGTATAAAGAGTTTGAGGTTGGTATGTGACTAGTGGGGCATTGTGTGTGCGTGGCCTTGACGTACTGTATCTACTGATGAAGGTGTTGAATGAATGAGAAACCTGGTATTTCCTTAGCTCAGGAAGCAGGGGAAGTTCCCTATCAGCATCTAACGCAGCCATAATGGAGAAATAGTGCTGCGCAAATGTAGCTGTGTATTTAAAGGGTGTGGGAGCAGCACGCATGTTCTCCCTTACGTGATGTTAATAATCAACTCTGTGGTATTTTGCCGACTGTTAAATTTATGCTACCATCTGCAAGAGATCTGAGCAGATCCTTAGACAAAGAGTATTGTTGATGAGCCCACCCTGCCAGCTGCTAGCCTCGCTTTGTGTATCATGGAAACAAGCTAGCCTGATAACACACCACATGGCCCCTGCACAGTGAACACACAGAGCTCAAACATATGCACAATGTGTTCACACCGTGTCCTCGTTGTGTCATGGAAATATGTTTCTGCTCTTCAAGCAAACGCAGGCACACCTTATCGCACATTTAGCATAAACATGGCAACCAGTATGTTGCGTGTGTTATCCCAGGGGAGGATATCCTGTGTGTGCCACTGCTTTGTGTTGACAGCAAACAAAACATAAACGCAGGTGACGCATGTTTTAAGATCCCAGTGAGGCAGAATCTCTGACTGTGCAGAAGTCCGATTTAAACTCCTCACTAGATCATCACACATGTACACACGAGGGAGCAGCTTTTGTTTACTGTTGTGTTTTTTTATTGTAGCAACCCTGGAGACAGTCAGTTTCGTTAGGTTTGAAGGACTTATGCAGAAGACTGCCCTCTGTCCTGTCCGTTTTGTAAAGTGAGAAGGATCATTTGGGCCAACGACTGGCTGTAATGGAACATTCATGACCCTCAGCGGCCTTTGGTTACCTGGACAACCCACCCCGCCTCCTCCTACTCCTCCTCTTCAAAATGAGGAAAACATCAGACAAACACTGAAACACACACAAACACACACTGAGGCCCCTGATGCAAATGACGGACTCAGACAGGTTACCAAGTAACCCTGAGAGAACCAGCTCAGTACACTCGTTTGATCTTTTTGCTCTGAATATCCACTAAACTATATGGAGCTGTTGAGTGTGTTACCGCACACAGCATCCATTTTAATTACAAGATGCTTCTGATTAACAGTCACTCACTGTGTCGGCAAGGCACCGCTGCACAGTGAGTGGCCACACCTTCTCCAACTCTGTGACGCCTATAGCTCTGTTGTCTGTTGTCTGCGTGTTTGTTCCTGCTGGCTGGTTGTTGATGTAAGGCGGAAGTCCTGGTTGGATGAGAAATGACTGTGGCAGGAGCTCATATCTAAATGCCATCTTGTTGAGAGTTGTGTGATGTAGAAAAAGTGGCATTTTGATGTGCTAATGAAGACAATTGCTTTGGAGGGAAAGAAATACACGAAGGGAGCGTTATATTTCCCAGTACACAGGATCCACCACCGGGCCTTTTCCAATTTTTTTCCTGTTTTACAAATTAGACTAAATGAAAAACTGCTCACAATTTTATTTGCTTTTAATTGCCCGGATTTCCTATTTTATCATCTTCACGATTTTTGGTATGGCAATTAATTTCAGATGGAAAACCTCTCAGTCGTAACCTATCGTTTACCGATACCCACCATTAACAGAATTATGATTTAAGAAAGAAATCCATATAATGAGTCACCTTACACCTGAACACAACATGATTGACTGAGAGTGGGTAAAAACTAGTTAGAAAGTCTAAACAGTCAGCTAAAAGTAACAGAAAGCGGTGAATAAAGATGTCAAATATATGCACTGAAATAACAGATAAATGGCAAAAAAAAAAATCTAGTTATAGAAAAATAGTTTAAAGGTTAAGCGCTTGCCAGTCCATGTGGTACTATAACGAATTCAAACTTGGCCAAACCTTCACCTGGATAGTCAGCTGGGTTATTACTAGCATTCTGAAGCCATATCCACTTTTATGTCATTAATAACCAGTTGAAAATCATTTCAAATGAACATATTTAAAATACGATGGGTGTTATCAGTGAAGCAGGACAGGATCTGGGGAAACACTGTAGACCACCGAATACTCCCACATTCAGCCTACAGTACCTGTCCATCAGCATTGTGCCAGATGTTCCTGAATTAGAGTGGCTTTGGAGTTGACGAATCACTTTAATAGTTAACTGTTGAATTTGCAACCATGAACTGTCAGTGGCAACTCAATGCTGTCATATTAGAGACTATTGTAGCAAAAGGTCAAGGTTATAGTTTGGACAATATGGCCCCCTTGTGGTTTAAAGTCGTATATTGAATGATAACATAAAATAAATGATTTTTTTTTTTTTTTTTTTTATTGTTTTGTTTAGTTTAATAAATGTAAAGTGTAGCATAGTTTGAAGGAGGTGTTTAATTGTTTGTGTGTGTGTGATTACAGGATACAGCAGGGCAAGAGCGCTATCGTACCATCACCACAGCCTACTATAGAGGGGCTATGGGCTTCCTGCTTATTTATGACATCACTAACCAGGATTCCTTCAGCGCAGTTCAAGATTGGTGAGTTGGACATGTTCAAACCAGCAGGATGCTTTTTTTTTTTTTTTTTTTTGGTCTAATGTGTCTTTTTGGCAGATTACCTCCATAAATTCTCATGAGTTCAGTAGAATGTGCAATGTGTGGGGTTAGGCCGAGTTTCTTTTCCTGTTAATTACACTATACATTAAAACGTATGTTCTTTGGTTTATAGTTTATGTAAATCTATCATAGATTTATATCTACTATATTTTCCCTGCTGTCTCTGTCTTCCAGGGCGACACAGATTAAGACATACTCATGGGACAATGCTCAGGTGATCCTGGTTGGTAACAAGTGTGACCTGGAGGATGACCGGCACATACCCACAGAGGATGGCCAACGGCTGGCGGAGGAGCTCGGTAAACACTCACACTCACACAATATTGTTTTGCCTTTAGCTTGTTGGCTACAGACAGTTTTAGGTTTGGGTTGATGTGTATTTTACCATCTTTACATCTATTGTTTTATTGTACTGAAATCACTTTTAGCCTCATCTCTACTCTTTCTCCTTTGTAGGTTTTCAGTTCTTCGAGGCCAGCGCTAAAGACAACATCAACGTCAAGCAGGTTTTTGAGTGTCTGGTGGACATTATCTGTGAGAAGATGAACGAGAGCATGGAAGGAGACCTCAACCTCGTGTCCAACCACAAGAACCAGGGCCTTAAAGACTCAACCTCAGAGAGCCACGGGGGCTGTGCTTGCTAAACACATCTGCCTTCTCTCTAAGTCTCCCAGCACACACACATACACACACATAAATACATTGATAGTCACACAGGAAGAACAACTTCTCTATGTCTCAGCCATGGAAAGTGCCACCTCTCTTCCACTATCTTCACTCGAGCCACATCCAAACAGCTCCCATCAGCTCTGTGCTGTGCTGATACTCCACTTAAACCTGCCCAACCACTTTGACCACTTCTGCTCCATTAGCATTTTAAATTTATAGTATATGAAACATTTGTTCAGTGGATTTAGTTTTCAGAGCGAGATAGCAACAAGGTAGTGATGCTACATATGTTGGAATCGCAAATAGATGGCTGTGCTTTGTCATTTAATGTTTTGTTTGAGAGTCAAACATGCTTCAGTACCCCTAAGTTTACAAAGTGGAAACATTTAGTAAGATTTCTCTGATGAGAGAGCAGTTGCCGCCTTGCAAAACTGGACGACACGTTGTGAGCTCAGCTTTTGAGACACACATAAGATGTGATTGATGAACAACTTCAAACTGTGTTACTGTACAAACAAAATGTGGCATGTTTCTGCAACTAAGACTTCTTTTTAGCCTCCAGTTTATTTAGAGAGATTTGAATGACAGTTCAGAGAGTGGTGTGTCTGTCCAGTAATAGGACGCTTCATTCTCACGACTGATAGAAGGACAGAAGCACGATTTTTGTACAGCCCACTTAAAAAGATGTACGTATGTCACATAACATGTTTGAGATTTTGGGGAAAAAAAACTGTCTCTTTCAGGTTAAGCTAATAGCTGCTGGTGAAGGTTTCATATTTACTGTACAGATGTGTGTGTGGTATCAGTCTAAGTCTTAGCTGGAAAACGAATAAGCATAATTTCCCTATGTTTAAAACTCTTGCTTTAAGTCCAGTCCAGATCTGCCTTCTTTTATGCAGGAGGTTTGTGGTAAAGGTAAACCTTGAGTCCTGGTCTCCTCCAAAGGGTCATTGTGCCCCGGTGAGGAAGCTGTGTGTCACATGACCTGCCTCATGGCATGTCTTCACTCACCCCTTCATGCCACTGTTTCTTTAAAGCTTTTTGTCACGCACACACACGCACATACACATACACATACACTTCTCCCCTAACTGCAGCATGGCAAACCTACTATGCTTAAAAACAGAGTATTTACAAAGTGGTTATTAGCTTTTGTGTTGTTGTTGACATGATGACTTTTTGCAGAAGTGCAGCTGTGTGTGTGTGTGTGTGTGTGTGTGTGTGTGTGTGTGTGTGTGTGTGTGTGTGTGTGTGTGTGTGTGTGTGTGTGTGTGTGTGTGTGTGTGTGTGTGTGTGTGTGTGTGTGTGTGTGTGTGTGTGTACTCACAAAGGGAAGAACAATGATATCTGAGACAGTTAAGTCCTCAACTACTGTTGCAACTATCAGGAAGAACAATGAGCTGGTGCCGAGTGTTCCTTTATTCCCCATTACTGTAATATTTGTCATTTTTTTTCACTGAAGTGAATAAAATGAAGTTTTATATTCATTCCACAAGTTTGCCACCAGTTAACTGTACATCAAATACCTTTTGTTGTTCCTTTATGCCATCTTTGACATTTCACTATTGAACGGTCAAACTATACCCTTCTGGAAAGTGTGGGGAAAAAAGTGCGAAATGAGATGTTGTATTTTGTTTTTCTGTAAATTGCCATTTGCAGTGCCATTTGACCATCACTGTCCACATGCTGACTGTCGGTTGACATCAACCATAACCTCTGCATAATGATAGTGACCTCACGCTACAGATGTCACAGTCCTTCACTCCAGGCGTTGGGTCGCCGCTGGTGGTCAGCCCACTGTCTGCTACTGTATAAGCCTGTGGTCAGTAATCCCTACTGACAGTGTGTGCTGCTGAACACTGATAGATTTACAGGTATCAGATAGCTGATGTTATCAGGTGACCCGGGGCTTTCTAAACTTTGATGCAGGGGTCGAAATAAGGAGGTTATGTGCAAGGTGACTGACTCGTAACACTATTTGTATCCCGTCATCTGCAGTTTTGCAGTGTATTAGAACAGAGAGCTGAGGCATCTAAACAGCCATGATTGTTTCACTAAAGGAGGTAACGGGGGTGGCTGCTGCTTGGATGCATATTGAATGAGCTAAACATGACACCAATGTACTGAACTATCCATTATATTGACTTTCTTAACCACTTTGTCCAGTATCTGCAAAATACTAAAAACGTATCACTAACGCTCTTGTACAAACAAGTTAGTAGCATTTAGAGCTTGTTATTCTGGGATGTGTTAAATTTATGTTTATGATTTTTCTTTTTTTAATGTGTCGCATTCCCAGTAGCTTTCCAAAAGATGGGAGATTAGATCATTTGTTCCCTTTATTTTAGATTTGTAATATGTTTGATGAAAGCATTGCTTAAAAGAAAAAAGTGCGTCTTATCAAAAGGATAAATGGAGTATGTTGAAATGTGTATATGAAAATAAAGAATATATTCATTACAAAAGAGATTGCACCATTTCCAATGATTCAGTATTCAGTTCATCTAATAAATCAGTCCTATGGTTTGTAACACTTGAGGCATGCACACGTGGCTGGTGTAATTTATGACCACACATTCTACTTCCTGTCCCCAAACGTCAGGCGAGGGCTTTCTGCACATTTTATCTGAACAACCAGAGAAACCACACTTCACCATTGTCCTCAACAACAATACAGATTTCCTCATTCTATTCTTCCTGTCGCCACAGTCAGTAAAACACAACTACCTTGTGCGGGCCTCTAGGTCCAAACCAAATCTAAAAATGTAACAAAGCTGATTCAAAGGGTTAATCAGCTGAATGTCATCATGGGATTGAAATGCAGCTTTACATATATATATCAGTTCCCATTTCAATAGGATCAGACTGTCCTCTTCACTTTGTATGTGATGCAAAGAAAACCTGAATTGCATTGAAACTGATGGGGATGGGCTGCCTGACACCCCCCCAAAGCTACTTATCAGTGGTTGTCGGCAACTCTGATGATGCTGGTCAAACGAAGGTGCAGCAAGTAGATAAGAAACCGTTTAGGTTTGCTTCTTGCACAATGCAGAGTGAGTGAGCATTTGTTGTAGGGCACATGCAGGGATGAAATTGTCCAGAATAAGTCAGGGGCTGAGCTCCACCTACTAAAATCTATCTATCTATCTATCTATCTATCTATCTATCTATCTATCTATCTATCTATCTATCTATCTATCTATCTATCTATCTATCTATCTATCTATCTATCTATCTATCTATCTATCTGTCTATCTGTCTGTCTGTCTGTCTGTCTGTCTGTCTGTCTGTCTATCCATCCATCCATCCATCCATCGATCCATGCGTTTTGACGCAAGTCCATTTTGGCCTACTGTCGTCGTAAACATCAAGCACGTGATTCCCGCCCGTCACAACAGAGTTTTGAGTAAGTTTTTGCCCCACCTCTTCTTCACTGAAAGTAAACAGCTCTACTGTACACCTTATCGCTGAAAAGCAGGCGCTTAACCCCGTTGCGCTATCCTTGGTATCAAAACAAAAAACAAGCTTCCCCCTCAGCGAGCGCAGTGGCAGACGTGTTTGTAGCTGGTTATTCTCTAGTTATGCAGGTGGACAACAGAAGACCGACGTCTTTCTGTTCACAGAGAAGACAAAAGGATGACATGTGATCATCTGAGCCGACTGTTGGCACTTTACGTGATATCCTGCGCCGCGCTAACAGCTTCCATCGCCCAAGGCGCACGATATTTCGAAAAGAAAGGTAGGGTGAGAATTTTCCTGCCTATTGCTATTTGTGGTATTCTATTCAAATCAGTGGAAACACTAGGTAAATCTGGGGTAATTGTTCAAAAACATTTAAATAAGAGGCAAACACTTTAAAAATATATTTATTCCTATTTTTGGTGTTGCAATAATTGACAAAATCTTATATCTCAGAAATTATGATATGGTAGTCCACATGGTGCTCTCTCATGTTCCTGTTGCTGTCCTAATTTGACCTCTTCAGCATCCATGCTGCTGAAAGAGGAGCCAGAAAACCCCAAGTGCTTTGCTGAAGGCAGGAAGGACTTCACATGCTTCTGGGAGGAAGATGAGGAGCGGGCTGGCTCTGTGGATCAGTACTCCTTCACGTACACCTACCAGTGAGTCAAATTCATTATCAGACAAAGTATTTGAGGTTAAATACAGCAATTGTTGTTCCTTTTCCATCTTATAACCAGGCTATAAAGTTTATTGTAGCAGGGTCATTTATTTGCTTTAGGGATTCAAAACATGTTTTACAGGAGCTTAACATTTAAAGAACAAAATACATATCAATGTAAATATAATTTAAAAAAAATAGTACCATCCAGAACATCAACAACAACTTGTCGAACACAGTGTTTCTGTCTTTCTCTGTTCTGAGTAGAAATGAAAACAGCAGCAGGTGCCCACTTTCAGTGGTCCCTGCAGCAGGCGGGAAAAGGCTGTTCGTCTGTCATCTCAACCGAATTCAGATGTTTGTCCAAATGGACATCCAAGTTCATCGAGAGAAGACACTGATCCACAACCGCAGCCTTTTCATCGAATTCGTCTGTAAGTCACTAAACTTTGCTTGTATAACCCACATCTAAAGTTCTCCAAAGAAGCGTTACAGCATCTTTCAGCTCATTGTTTTGGTTTTATGCCACATTTATTGTTCCGGTTAAGTTTCACAGCTCGGTTGTTTTCGGTCAGAGTTGCCTGCTGTTTTCAATGAAATCCTCAAAACTGACTTCATTTAACATGCACAACAAGCAGCAGGAAGGCAGCTCTCAGGAGTCTGTGAAAAGTGTAATTGAGATAAAGGGAACTGGAATAGACAATTTTTCAAGTGATCATGAACACCACTCCAAATGAACGCACAGGTGCTGTGTTTGCTACATATGAAACAAGTTGCAAGAGAGTTTGGAGCAGTGTTTCAAGGTGTGAAAGACTTATTGTAATGAGCACTCTTCCCTTGACGTCCTTCCTAAATCCTCCCTAACAAGCACTCTCATGTCTGTTTGAACTGCAGTTCTTCTGGAGCCTCCTGCTAATGTGACGGTGAGCCAAATGAGTCAGCAAGGCCTGCTGAATGTCAGCTGGGTGCCACCTTCTCTGAAGTACATGGATGACAGCATGATGTATGAGGTCGCCTACGCTCCAGTGAACAGCCACATGGGGCAGGTATGGCGGTTATTTTTAGTGACCTCACCTACAATGTTAAAGGTTGAGTACAACTGTGAGCAGCAGGTTTGTCTCTTGAGTCAGTTGGTAGGGTGACACATGGATGGTTGATGAGTTAAGGCCAATTTTACAGGTCGAGGTGGTACGAGCCTGCTCAGAGTTGATCCTGAGTGGCCTCCAGTCTGGTACAAAGTACATGGTGCGAGTCCGTGTGAAGCTGGACGGAATCAGCTACAATGGCTACTGGAGCACCTGGAGTGACCCGGTGTTCATGGAAACTCTGCCTGCAGGTGCGTATTCATACACATATGAAGTTCAAAAGTCTGTCACATATCCCCTGCTGTACAGGAATCTATTTTACTGTACACTCAAAGATTTAATACACATTGATTGTTCTCTGCCTCCTCTAGAACTTGACCCACTCATTGTGTCCCTGACTCTCATCATTTCTTTCGTCGTCATTCTGCTGTGTCTTACAATGCTCCTGACCCACAACAGGTGAGTCAACTAGGAACACATAAAAAAAGATGTGTTTGTTGGTTGCCCCTGTAAGAATCTTAAGCACTAATAGATGAAAAAGACAAATTGGGAATTAATTGTTCAGCATCTGTTTCCTTTTCAGGTTTCTTATAAAGAAGATTTGGCCAACTATTCCAACTCCTGATGGCAAATTCCAAGGCCTTTTTACCGTTTATGGTGGAGACTTTAAGGTAAGACCAAGACTAAGATTTTGTGCGGCCTTACTCAGAAACGAGGCTGCTTTGAGCTAAATGCTAAAGTAGCCACACTAATATGCTTCAATGATCTTTTCTTGTTTTTTTTTATACAGGAGTGGTTGGGCCAGATCAATGGAGGCTTGTGGTTGACTCCAGCTTTCATCTACTCCGAAGAATGCCCCTCTCCTCTGGAGGTACTCTCTGAACTCAGCCTTTGCCCCACACAACTCTCTCCGCCTCTACCACCAAATGCCCTGAGAGCTTCGACCTCTGTCAGAAAGGAGGACAAGGATGTGAAGAACAATCAAGATGAGCGAGAGCCATTGGAGAGGGGCGATTCAGCAATGACAGATGGGTGGAGAGCCACACCGCATGACCACTGGCTGATCGACCGCTTACGGGAACTCCACAGGCACCCCATCCCCTGCTCCCAGTCTTCTCTGCTGGAGTCTCAAGACGCCTACGTCACCCTCGGCACCATCAACCACAGCGAAGATGAGCACCTGGATGACAACCTCGAGGAGGCGTTACCCCGCGAGGTGCTTTTTGCCTCCAGAAAGATGGTGTCATGTGAGTCTCACTCTGACCTGGGATCCATTCAGCAAAGCTCTGGGTCAGGTCGCCTTTCGTCCCAGTCCAGCTTTGAGTACCCAAACCATGCCTGGATGCCCAAAGGCCCTGGGTACACCTACATGGCGGTGGCAGACTCAGGAGTCTCTATGGATTACAGCCCCATGAGCAGAATCAATGACATCAGGAAAGCTGTTATCTACACCAACGAGTACAAGAATGACATCCCTGCTCAAAGAAGACCTTTCCTGCCGAGGCAGTACCCTGTCCACGGTGACGGCTGACAGGGAGCTAAACTGGACAGGCTGCACACAGACTTAAAGCATAAAGCAGGCTTGGTTATTGGATGTTCACCCAAGACTCCAGCCCCTCATCCACTGTTAAGAAAGGAACCAAGGACTAATACCAAAGCGTAAGCTAAAGGAGAAAAAGTCCACCGGATGCTCCTGGTCTGTACAGAACACTACCATTACACAGAAACGGCAGCTGAGATTTACACCGAATACTGATGTTCAAAGCAAAGGTCTGTTGAGGGAGTGAACAGTGTCTCAACATTGATGTCTTCATATTTGAGCTAAGTATCGTCTGATTTTAAACTTAAATGACAGAATGGCTATGAGGTTGAAATATACAGTAGACATCCCAAAATGAATCACTGTTATAAAAAATAGACAAATGCTCTTTCCATTTTTCTTGTCAACAAATTCCAAGAAAAGCCTGAAACCAACAAGATTTTGTCTTTTTACAAGTACCATGCGTGTACCCAAACCCGGGAACCTTGTTTCTGCCGTACACCTCTATTTTTGTCCAATAAAACTGAGCTAGAAGCACAGCTTTTTGCAATACTTTTGCATGCTTACATGCTCACACTGACAAGCTTGTGTTTTTCAGGTTATATTTACTCTGTTTACTAAGTTTAGCATGTGAGCATGCAAACATATGGCTATTACCAATAAAACTACTGCTGAGTCTAATGGGAATGCATTAGTATTAAAGGTATTCAGTCATACAGCCAAAGTACTGAACAAATTAAAATCTTGACCTCATGATGGCAGCAGATAACAAGTTTATATTCATTCTGAGGGGTCATGGATGTCTGTATGTCAATCCATCCAGTTGTTGTTGAGATTTTTTAGTCTAGACCAGTGATGGACACATTTTGAGTCAAACACACACACCAAGTGCACCAAATGTGTATTAATCCACAATTAAATCCTGTTTTTATAATGTAGAATTACTACAGGGTCCAGGGTCTTTCCTTTCTTCAGTGGAAACCAATGGGCTCAGGGTTGGATGCCACAAATAGGAAACTATTTATAGGTGGGCTCACAAATTGTTGGTTTTCATTCTTCTCATGAGATTTGTTGATGGTAACAATAAATATCAAATATCGCCAGCCTTGTCATTTAAATTAACCTCAAATGTTTCTTGACCCCTGCAGTTATTATGTCAGTCATTTCGAGATCTGAAATGCACTGTATTTGTATATAATTTGTATATAATCTTTTTTTTTAATTTGTTTTTTTTTTTAATGTTTTATCACAATCGTTTCAGAGAACAATCAAAACAGTAACTTGTTGCCGATTCCCAAACACAGGATCTTGAAATAATGAAATCAAATTCCTACTGTAGGCTGTGCAGGAATGTTTTAAGGCTATATTCGTTGTCAGGTAACTGTAGTTATTGGTAAGTTTCTCTCTTGTTATGTTTAAGAGGGTTTTTTTTTTTTTTTGTCACTACTGCCATTTTAAGAGCACAGCATGCATTTCATTTCCATTCAAAACATTGAAACTCATTACCGTTTTGAAATCAACCTGAGTAATTACCATACTCGTTTTTATGCTTGATTGTTTTTGTGGTTTAGGAAAAATATCTTGTAATTGAAAATGTAGGTACACTAAAAGTATATAAGTGCCTTTCTAAACATTGTTGAACATTTTTTTTATAGTACAGTGTGACAACATAGAAACAAAGTTTTAAAGCTACTGGCTGTCTTACAAAACTATACATTTGATCCTGTTATGAAAAATATATTTTACAATAAAGTGTTATCTCCATGCTAGGATGAACATTCTAAAGTGTTCTTCCACATACTTCCACAAACAGAATTTATTATCATTTTTTTTCATGCATTTCATTTACAGAAATATTCCAACAAATATTTCTCAATAATGACTTTGTTTTCAAAATAATTATTTTCTATGTCTTTTCTTGATTTGTATTTGAAATACTTTAACTGTGATATCAGCCACCTAAGTCCAATGTTTCATGATGATTAAAGGAAGAAAAACATAAATATTATACAATTTTAATTTTAAGTCTATTTGACAGACAACAGTACATTTTTACAGTGTAAAATTATATTCATATGTTTGACAAACCTTTATGTCATAAATAATTCACTCATTAAATCTTGTTCTTTATGAACTGTTTTAGTCCTGTTAACTGATATCTATAAAGGTGAACAGCAGATTAAAGTCTTCTACATTATCAATAAGGCAACAAGGATTGGTGATAGGTTGTTTTTATCACATGACATTGTAGCAGAGGAGATTCATGTCTGTTTCTATTAATCCACCACTGCTAGAGTCTTTTCAAACCATCTTAAACTCCATTAAACCATCAGGGAAAATGAAGAGCTGCCACTCTTGGGCTACGCCTGGCCTGTCCTCACAGTCTTTGGTAAAAGCCTCTGTGATTCCTCTTCCAGAAAGATAAATGTGCCACACCTCCTGTGCTGCCGCTGCCACAGCTTCATAGCCTCTGTCTTCATCCAGAGTACAGCGTACCTGGAAGTAGCGATCGAGGACATCAAGGATGCGATCCGTGGCAGAGGGATCCCCGGCGGCTTGTCTCGTGTCAACTTCTGACAAGAAAGAGGCAACGATGCGGCAGGGGGCCGAGCCTGACGCCCGCTGCTCCAAGACTTGTGTGAGAAAGGCAGCAGTATCACACAGCAGTGCAGACAGCTGTGCAGCACAAGACTGCTCACTTTGGTGAGATCCACTGTGGCTGCCGCCTCCACGACCAAGCAGGAAGCCCTCCAGTCGGTCAACTATGATGAGTGAGGGAGGTGTGGGGGATGTGTTGGAGGACTCATGAAGGCTGGCCACCTGCTGGAGCAGCTCCGCCGCTGTCCTGGGGTAGCAAAACTTGATCTTCTAAAAAATACAAAGTAAAAACCAAGCAGAATTTCGGGACAACAACCAAATTAGCTGTTCGTCACTGTATTGGAACACAGTGAAGGAACCTTTGTTGTCTACAAGGGCTGCAACTCTATTTTATTTTTCATTACTAAGTAATTGTTCAGGATGAAATGTCATAAAGCAGTGAAATGATCAATTTTGGGGGGGCACAAGCTGAGACAAAGACAAAGGAAAGCAGAAGCTGGAACCAGCTGTAATTGATCATTACAGTCGATGTTCGGTCAATTTTCTAATTGATTTATCGGACAAATGTTTGATTGTTATTTGATTGTATCACAATTTAGACCCGATACACAACACTCAGAAAGGCTTTTCAAACTACTTGAAAATAGCTGCTATTGAACTGTTTTCTGTTCAATCTGACGATAAAAGCTCTGATTCACTGTTTCCTGATTAGTTCATTATTTGATTCGTCAGTTGCCAGACAAATGATCCAAGTAATTAATCGACAAAATAAATTATTATCATGCAAAACTTCAAAAAAATGTGTTCTTAAATTGTGAGGACTTTCTGCTTTTCTGTTTTATATTTATAATTTAATATGCATTAAAATGGCAGTTTAAATGTGAATTGTCATTAAGACATGGGAATAAACCATTAATTCTGCAGTCATATTTGAATAAAGTAATACATAACAAGCATTTGTTTCTCACATTCAAATATGCCATCAGACTTTACATAAATATATATTCATTTATTAAGTCGTTGATAAGGGCTTTTGACCATAATCCATCCTGTCAGTAAATGTGCATGAATAGTTAATAAACCACACTAATGGTAGACCAGATAACCTGCAGCAAAAGCAACTACTGGAAGGAAATATCTTTCACCCTAGAAATTATTCAATGTATAACGGATCAGTAGATTATTGATTGGGAATAATAATTTACATTTGTCACAACTTTAATGGGTTACTTATTCGAAACAAATATCTATCAAGGCCGTTTTCAGCGTAAAGTGAGCTTTACCTTTAGACTTTCTGGACTCAGGCTGGGGACGCATCGCTGGAGAGACACTGGAAGGCTCTGAATTGGTGTTTGGGTGAAGAACATCACCTTCATGCCCCTCTCTGAGGCGGCTGTGACGGCCGCCAACAGCAGCACGGAGCGGCTGACGCTTCGGTCTCCGACCACCAGTGTGCTGCACGCGGGTGATGGACGAGCTACGGCGACGTCCTTCTTTACGCCCTTGTGTGACATAAAAGTCCGAAATACAAGGGATAAAATGTCTGCCATGTCACGCACTTTTCATTAACTGCGGCGGTTGGAAATTATGTTCTCAAGTTTGCCGCGTCTGTTTACATGTTGCACGCTGGTGCTCGTCCCGCTGCAGTCCGGGGGAAAAACATTTTACTTGATGTACCGTTCCGCATCGAGTCTCGGCCTACACACTGGGACTTTCTGTCGCTATTTTGACCTGTTTGCATGCAATGCACGGCAAAGTTATATGCTCCTTCCACGACCTTTACAAACCTGTGGTGTGGTAAGGACGAGCAAAACATGCGTCTCTATCAGTGCTTCCTGTGAAGCCCGGGACAACTTCCGGAATGTCGGCTAATCTGCATCAGCTGTTATGGCCAAGATGGCGCATCGCCTGGCTGAGTTGGAGGATTCCTTGGACGATAACCAAGCCGGGGACCAAGGAAAGGGTGCTTTGAGACGCTGCAGAGGACGACCCCGGCTCACAGACTCCGACCGAGCACAGAGGCGTCTTGAATCCCGAAAGAAGTACGACGTTAGGAGGGTATACCTTGGAGAGTCGCACAAGCTGTGGAGTGAGCTCCGCCGGCGGACCAGTCTGAGTGATGCGGGTCTGGCGGAGTACCTGATCCTGCTCAACTCCACCTATGGAGAGAAATACCAGCAGAAATACTGCGGGTAAGAAGGACACTTTACTTCTTTACGATAACACTGTTTAAGGCGAAACGTAGAGAGGACTGCTCAAACAAAGCTGGTGTAATATTACACTACTGTTTGCATGTTAGACAGTTTTATTCTTTAAGCAGTAGGTGTTTATTGTCGTTAACCAGACCTGTCAAAACGGTGTGTTTCTGTATTACAGGGAGAAGACTGCACCAGAAGTCTCAGTAAAACAGAAAAGAGGTGTGTGGTGCCGTTAGTAGATAGAAATATTTCCCAAGTCAGTCACGTAAGACTGCTGGTTTTATTAAGATCAATTTTAAGTAGTCCACTTATTCAGTTTAGGAGAGCTGCTATTTGCTTACAAGATTAAAAAATATTTAAAAAAAATAAAAAGATGGATACAAGAAGCCAGCTCATTTCACACCAAAATGTCAGATTTGATTGACAATTAAAATCCAAAGTGTGTGTACAGCTCTCAAAGACACAGAAAGAGCAGACAAACAGGAAGGAAAAAAAACATCTACAGGAACAAGAAACTGAACTTAACTTAAAGTAAATCCAAACTAAGATACTGAACTAAAATGTGAATTTTTGCAAATCAGTATTGTGAGATAGTAGTCAAAATGTTGAATGGTCGTCTCATTAGAGCTACAATGACAGCCAATTGATTGATTAGCTGATTAACTGAATATGAATCAGCAACCATCTTCATGATGGATTTTCAGTTCTTTACTTCTTTCTTTTTTTTAAGTGCAAATGACAAAGATGATCAAGATCCAACAGAAAAAGTTTTGCTGCCTTAATTTGTACAAAGGTAAAACAAAAGGTTTTTGACAACATCACTTTGGACTTCAGGGAATTGTGATGGAAAATTTCCAACACTTTTTGATATTCAATAGACCAAATAATTATTTGACCCAATTTTATTTCAATTATTTAATAATAAAAGTAACAGGTAATTGCGTAACTAATAGCTGTAGCTCAGTATCTTCTGATGTTGACTTGTCATCTCATAGTATCTCATAATGTTGACTTTACGTTATTTACATCATGTTATGTAATAAAACGTACAACTGAATTTTTAGTCCTAAAATTCTTATCAATTATGTTACTTTTCTTGGCAGAAATGGGCTTCCATAAAAACCCGTATTGCATACATTGAGTGTTACTTGCATTAAAAGTTGTAGTTCTCGCCTCTTGAATGTTTATCTGCGAACAAAACTGACAAGTGACTCAAACTTGATGGTGTTGGAAAACGCTTTCGAAATAATGATTCAATTTGCTTGTAGATTCAAAACACATCCTTCTAAAACCCACTTCTTCTTTCACCAGTCGAAATTTTGTCGTCCTCCAGGCAGGAAGCAGCGCGTGTCCAGCCTCCAGAGTGTGGTGTGTTGGTACCAGGAGCACTCGCGCTCCTGCCCCCACGAGCCCCAGCTCAGAGCTCTGGAGCCCCAGCCCAACTGCTCCACCGCTGCCATCTGGCAATGTGACTCTAACCACTCGTTTGTACAATACCTTTGCTCACCACTGAGGGAGGCAAGTGACTCTGAGCATGAGGAGGCAGTGAACAACGAGGCCGATGGAGAGGCTGCAGCAAAAACAGACATGCCAGTGGCTAAAGGCATCGTTAGCAGGAGGAGGAGAAAGGAGGCTCACAAACAGTTCAAAGGTGCAGAATCATATCTTTGGAGCTTTATCCTTGAATGAATTTGGGGTTTTTAGTTGTGTTGGTGTTATCATTAGTAGTTCAGTTTTAATCAATAACTGGCAAATCCTAAATTCCTTAATCATCATCTTGTTTTTGTTTTTTATTTCTACTCCATTTGTAGATGTGGGAGAAAATGAGGATGTTTCTGAGATACAAGAAGTGACTGAGTGTCCACCAGAAGAAGCAGCAGCTCTGAACCACCAGTCCAGTGTAGAGGCCTCTTCCAAGGAGGCTGCGCTGACAGGACAGCCTGACTGGGAGATGGAGATGGTGCGACAGCAAGGCTCCCTGACAGCAGCATTTCATTCCATCACCGCAGAAGAAGAGCAGCAGGCTGAGGATGTGAGGCGAGACAAAGATGCAGGAGAAGGAGAGGGCCTGAAAGACGATGAAATCCGAACTGTTCGGCATGATTACGAGTGTGTTACCGTGACGGCATCCTTAGCCGATGAACTGGAGAAGGTGGGTGAGGACTCTGTGCTGTCACAGAGCTCGAGTAGCTCAGCCTCTCTGAGCGCTCAGCCGGAGCTGTCCGTCCCGCCGCCCATGCAGGTACAAGAGCAGAGCGAACTGTTTGACCCTCAGACTCTTCAGACGGTGGTGAGCGGCTGTGAGATTCCTGACCAGAGGACGGCTTTGGAGGGCTCACAGGTAGGTGAATGAGGATCTCCCAGAGATGAAACGGCAGACATCCAGAAGTGTATTATTGTTACAATTGTTTTTTTTCATCTTTCTTCCCATCGTCCCCAGTTAATTATCATCACTGGCCCCAGTTACGAGGCCCTGGCATCGGAGGGAATCCAGCTCAACATGGGCAGCGGAAACGTGGAGGAAGTCACCTGCACTGTCATCGGGGGTGTCACCTACAACCAGGTGTGCGCTTCTGACTCAAAGATCCGAACAGCAGAGGATGAGGACTCCATGACAGGTGCGCTGCATTTGGAACTGGAACTTAATGAACTTCTGAAATGTTCTGTGATTATTTTCAGGCCACAAATCTACATTAAAAACTTCTTCACACTCTTGGCACTGATTCACGTTGTTGTTGTCCGCTCTGTACTCAACTCCTGATACTGAAAAGAGTCTGCAGGCTGACTCCAGAAGTCATATCATTAATAATAACTACTGGCTGCCACTCTTGTTGTGATCCCAGAGGGCTCATGTAGGCATAACACTGCAGAACACTGGAGTACACATGGACTTCATGGAAATGTATGTTTCATCCAAATATCCTTTCATTAGATCTGATGTTTTACATCCTGACATCGCAATGAAAGTAGGGATCCACAGACTTAACACAGTTAAGGCATTTGCCATTAATCCAGATGTTTGGCCCTGGAATCGTAGCTGCTGCTGCTTTTGGTTGAAAACTGCAAAAATGTAACATGGTGACATCCTCAAGTTGGCTTTTATACAAATACTATACAACTAAAACTTAGAGAAAGCCTTCAAAGAAAAAAAAAAAAAGCATAGTTCCTGTTATAGTTTCTAAACGTAGTGAAAAAAAATCTATTTAAAATGACACTTCATAGCTTAGTTTGACTTGCACTCTTGTAATGACATCACTGTGTTGCACCCTTTTTTTCTGCCATTTCTCCTTTCTTTTGTATTTCTGTTTACAAAGATTTGAACTTTGGATGGAAACTTAAATAATTGAATTCTGTTCCCCCTTCGGCCGAGCGCTCCTGCAGACTAATATGATAGAAGTCCTTGCGTACCCAGCCCTCAACTCAGGAATTTGAAAGTTTTGCCTCCGTGAATCATTTCATAATCATGTTTGGCACTTTTCGTCTGCAGGTTTGAGTGACAAACAGCTGCTGCAGCCAACTTTGGAGATGAGTAGCGACAGAGAGCTGCAGAGGAGTCTGAGCAGGTTTGTGGCCCACATACTCTACATGGGGAATTCTACTGCAAATCCCCACCAATTGTAAGAGATTGTATTCCAGCTCTCTCTTCTTGTTATTGTGAATGAAATCCACAGTGTCTGTTTTTTGCAGTGTCAGGTCAAAGAGAAGCAGGCGAGGCCCCGTCATTGAGGCTGACGGGATGCTCAAGATGTTCCACTGTCCGTACGAGGGCTGCAGTCAAGTTTATGTAGCAATTAGCAGCTTTCAGGTAAACTAAAATGGTCATTCATACTTATTATTGCAGCTTCTGTTTCCCTGCAGAGGAAAATAACTATCTGTTTGTTCTGTTCAGAATCATGTGAACCTAGTTCACAGGAAAGGAAGGACCAAGGTTTGTCCACATCCTGGCTGCGGGAAAAAATTCTACCTGTCAAACCATCTGCATCGGCACATGATCATCCATTCAGGTGGGCTCACAAAGACAAGCATGTCATGTCAGCATGTTTTCATTGGTATGGGCTGCATACTGAACTTACTTTTATGGTGCCTCCTGCTTCGATGCTATCTGGTCTTAAAATTGCCTTGTAATTCAGTATTAGATTTGGATACCCAGGCTACATCACCACTCCAAGTTTTCATTTTACATCGCATACATTTTACTACATTTACGCAGGAGAAAGTCTCATCAGAATCAGTGAGCTACAGCGTTACCCGTACAAAGGCTTCACAGCTCTACTTGGGTGGCCTGCCCACGTTGATCAAATCACTGGTTTTTAACTTTGATAAATTAAGCTTTTTTTTTTCAATCTTTTTAAACAAATTTCTGGCCGTATAAATGTCTTGAGTTGCATAAGCTGCAGTAACTGGAGGCTTTTCTGTGCACAGTGGGCTACCTAGCATCTACCCATAGAAACCATCTGAGCCATTCATGGTACATCAGTAAATTGTGGTATGAACTAATAGTCTGTATCAGAGGCATTTAGGGGACATCTGTAAATTGTAACCTGAGTTACACTGTCGCTCTCTAAACTGATGATTTGTTCCAGACTGTGTAATGTCATTTTATTTTTGTTAAAATGGATTTTTACAAAACTGCCATCAAAAAAAGTATCATTCAGGAACCAGTATGAAACTCAAGGTATCGGTACCAGTATGGAACATTTTTGAATGTCATCCAGCCCTGTTCAGAGACCTTTACATGTAAATGTGAGTGTTTCTACAGGAGTCAGAGATTTCATCTGTGAGACGTGTGGAAAGTCATTTAAACGCAAGAATCACCTGGAAGTTCACAGGCGGACCCACACAGGAGAAACACCGCTCCAGTGAGTTACATATGCTAAACAGATCTTACACACATTAAAGCTGAGTGCCTTATTGAAGTTGAAATCTTTGATGCTTTAGTAGGAGCTGGATTTATTGGCCCACAGTATCTACATTCATGATCATCGCTCCTCTTTTCCTTCCTGTTTCTTCCATTTTCTCACCAACGTCTGTCAGATGTGAAATCTGTGGCTACCAGTGTCGCCAGCGGGCATCACTGAACTGGCACATGAAGAAACACACTTCAGAGGCCCACTACAACTTCACCTGTGAGTTCTGCGACAAGAGGTTCGAGAAGCTGGACAGTGTCAAATTCCACAAGCTAAAGAGCCACCCAGACAAGCAGGCAACCTGAGGTGTACTCGGTTAACACTAACACTGCGAATCGGAGCAAAGCCAGAACAGTTTGGCCCTCAGAAACCAAAGGAAGACTTCAGGCGAAGAGAAAGACTTTCCTTTGCCGTGTTGCCTGTCGTGTCCAGGATGACGTGAACATCCCCTGTGTTCATACAGGCTGTGGATGAAGGTGGGAGTGGGTCAGTCGAACAGCTGTGCAGGACACAAGCTGTTTCAGAAGAGAGGTCGACCATGGGTTTTGAACATACTGTATTTGGTGCAGTGAAGAAAAGAACAAAATGAATTTTTTTACCATTTGCTAAACCTAAGGAATCTCTGAGCAATTGTTCATTCAGCTCCAAAACCAAATATACAAAAGCTTACTGCTGTAATAATCATTGCTCTCAAGGCATCACTTTTCACACAATATTATTATTGTCAGTTAAATAAATGTTCTCATTCATTAGCAGTGTAAAGACTGTATAATATTTCCCTATTATGTGGGATCCAGTCTTGGATGTTACTGTATCAGAGTTTAGGCTCAATTTGGAAGCTCGGTCCTGCTTTTTATTTGATCTGGAAACGTTCACATTCCAGAGATGGTGTCATGGTCCGCAAACACACTGGTGAGTTCTTAATTTATAAACCTTTTTGCTTGTAAGGTTAGAAGCAAAACATATTTTTTTAAATAAACATAAATCTAACCTCTGTCTTGCCTGTCTGAATCTATAAGCTAAGTAGCTAACATTAGGCAGTTAGGCTTGAAGAAACTGAAGTCTAATCGTATCATAATTAATATAAGAGAACAAACTAGCTCTGCACTGCAGTATGAAAACAACTTTCTTTATTTCCATGTCTTCTGTGCGGATCATAAACTGGTGGTGCTGATTTTTTAGGGAGCAAATGTTGCTTTCTTTCTTTTTGGGCAGTGTAGAGTTTCAGCTTTAATTCAAAGAATATTATGTATTACATTAACTTTTAATAGACATTTTTATATCTTCCCTCTATTTTCACAGGCTCAAAAATAATTGGACAATTGGTTGATATTGACCAGGTGTGCCTGTTACTTTGTTATTTCATGATAAATGAACAAGTTAAAGATCTGGAGATGACTCCATGAGATTTTGAGAATTTGCATTTGGTTTGCATTTTGTTGCTCTCAATATGCGGTCCAAAGAGGCATCAGTGCAAGTGATGGAGGCCATTATTAGGCTGAAAAAGAAAAAAAAATGTAACTTTGCAACACCAAAAGACCTGAAAGAACATAAAATACTAATGAGAGAATTATTGCAGAATTCTTTCCTTGCTGAAAAAAAACCCTGTTGACATAATTGTCAAGTCAAGCTCACTCTAGAGGAGGTAGGTGTGTCTTTGTCAACCAAGAGACAGCTTCAATAATGTAAATACAGAGTTTAAGTCAAGAAGCAAACCACTGGTAATACTCAAAAACAGAAAGGCCTGATTAGACCTAACTATTTATTGTCATGTTAGTATGTCCAGTTACTTCTGAGCCTGTGAAAATGGAGGAACTGTTTGAGAAATGTCTGCAATTCCTAAACTGTAAATACAATATTTTTGGTAAATCCCTTGAGTTAAATGTGCAAGTCTGCACTTTAAGCACATCTTGATTGCTTCATGTCAAATCCACTGCTGCAGTGTAAAGAGGAAAAATGACTAAAATGGTGTCACTGCATGGTGTAGTCATCAAGTTTATTTGACCCTTTTACAGGGTTCTCATTTCAAAATGAGTCATTTTGAAACAATGAAAAGGTAACTGGAGACAAAGATTTATAATGACTGTGAGGCATCTGACTGATAGACAGAGAAAGACAGACAGACACGATTGGCTGGACGAATGCCACAACTTCCTGTATTTGTTTTAAATTAAAAGCTCTCTGGAATTTCATTCACAGCTCGGCTTGGTACTAGGTTTAGACCTCGTCTTGTTTTTACTTGTCTGAAATCAACTTCCTATTGCAACTATGAATTTTGAGTGATAAATCTGTCGCCATCACACTGTCAAGGGCACATTTAAAGGCATAGCAACAGTAACTAATGGGGCAGGATATGGCTTGGCGAAAGGTCTGTAAAAAGAGTGATAGAAGATATTTTCAATGGAACAGTTTTGTTGACCTTGGAAAGTGTTTTACAGTGACATAAATCATACATCTTTTGTGTTACATGGGTTAAACTGTAAAACCCTGGTAAGGTCCTTTTTAAAGAGTACGTGTGGTTTAAATGTGATTGTTCCGTCTTTTAATACACCACCAGGTAATATTTCTGATTACATACCAACTGTTAAGATACTACTGCAAATGTGTGTTAAACATATTCCGAATTAGGGCTGTGGAATTGACAAAATGAAGTTTGACTGGTGGTTGTTAAATTTACACTGCTCGTACTGTTAAAAATGTAGGTTCCTCTTTCAGTCATTCAAAGTAAGCATCTGTTGTTTTGACTTGGAGAGCACTATAAATCTTACATTTTCCTATTATCTCTTTCCATCATCTCAGCATCCTGACTCACAGGCATCAATGACAGCGCATGTGAGTTGAATGCAAAAGTTTCTCAGGAAAATTAACCTCAGTCCTCATTTCCTCTTCTCTTGTTGTGTCTGTGTTTCAGCGGTAAGCAAATGCACTTTTTATTCTCTCCCGTCAGTTTTCTTAACTGGTAAATTACTATAATATGTAAATCTGACTCATATTTATATTGTACCTTTCTTTTTCTTAAAGACATTTGTTTGACAGAAGTGGTCAATAATATACAGTGTGTTTTGCTTCTTGCATAACGCACTAGGGTGTGTGTTTGCATTTGTGACCAAGTGTGGGTGTGCATAAATAGTATGAAAAGCATAAGTGTCATGACACCTCGTCGTACAATCGCTTCACAGATTCTGGACCCTTTTAGTCAGATGAATTAATGTTGGACGTGTTAGTGGTTTCAGGATGTTTAAATACAAGGTTTAGCATGGGAACATTAAACTTTGTCAGGTCACATAAAGATGAGATGAGGTGATCAGGACTTAAATTCGTAATTGTAAGAGAGAAATATCTAGTGAGCATAAATGGATTGATTATCGATTTGAATATTTTCCCTTCAAGTAGGGATTTTCCACAAGTATTATCATCAGCTATTTAAATGCCATGGCAACATTTTCCTCTTGGAAATCATCTATTCTTCCTTGTTGTTCCATTTGAGTTAGTAATTTCTTTCACTCTGCATGGTTTTAATGGAAGGAAATATAAGGCCAAAGTCTGAGGAGCATTCAACCCACCGATAAACCAGTTTACCATTAATTTAGAAAAACCTAGTGATGTAGTGTCCAACTGAAGGATCATGTGTACACATGAAGCTGTGTTCTGAATGAGCAGGAGCCTCTCTGTTGTTTGGATCATTTTCAAAGAGAGCATTGTATTGTACAGTGGCTCATGTAAACCAGCATGCCTCCAACACGTCATCAAGGCAAACATCTTGTATTACCCTACTGTGCCATTCTGTGTGAAAAATGTGAGACAGTGATACACTAATGGTTGCCTGACCTATTTGAGATGGATGACTAAGCCAGGTTCTCTGATACAGCTTGTAATATGGATCATTTCATTTCCAATTTGTTTTTTTAAGTTATAAAAAGTTGCTTTACACATGTTACTAATATGACTTGTAAAGTTGAGATCAAAGCCCAAAATAACTCCGCTATACCAGGATTATTTACAGCTTTATAGACAAAGCAGAGTAACTCGTGCAGGTTATTCAATTGTTATTAGACAAATTAGGCAAAGTATGTTGAATTTTTTTAATCATGCGCTCCTTTAAGGAGCTTTAACAAAAGTTTTTCCCTATTGTGGGTTTTAATCACCACAAACAGTTGTGTAAACCAAATTGTACATGAATGCTGTTAAACTAGTTCACTGAAAAACACATACAAGAAATAATAACAATCATAATTTTTTAAAAAGTAATAATAATGGGCGTTGAGCAACACTGGGCAGGCTGATGTGGCCAGTAACTGCAGATCAGTAACAGGCAGTCCAGAACCAGAGATACCTGCAGAAAGGTGCAGGGAGCGAGAGAAAGGAAGAAAAAGCACAAATTATGGAAGGAGGATGAAAAGATTAATGACACGCAATTGTGGCATATGCATGGAGAGTGAAAGAGAGGAGGAAAAGTGCTCAGCGGGACGTCCCCCAGCAGCCTCCAGCAGCTAAGGGATGGTTCAGGGGACACCTGAGAGAACTATAAACTTTAGTATAAGGAATATTTGAAACCTCGTCTTATCTGAGGCTAAGACGGAGTTATCAGAGGGTATCTGCCTCCTAAACCAAAACTGGGAGCTGGTTTCCCAGGAGAGGAGCCTGAAAGATAAAGGATCTACCCTGTAGTATACCTTTGGAAGCTCCAGGAAGGAGTCTTGTCCTGGAAGTGAAGTGTTGTATTTGTATATGATACTTTAAAGGTCTTTGAAACATGATGATCCTTTAATGACCATGAGCTTGGTCAGTAAGGGATTTACATATGGAGAAGGGTTTTTAATGTTGTAGATTTTACAAGAAGGATATTGTGGATATTAGAAAAGTTATATAGGAGAGAGCATTTTCTGTTCAAAGCACTAAATCAGATAAAATGTCAGAAAGTTTGGATTAAAACTCTGAGGGGCAGGTGGAAAAAAGGTCATACAGCAGAGTACTGTCCCTGCTGTGTCCATCCCTTTTTAGTGCTCCCGTGGAGACATTTCTGCTGCAGTCTGTCCTATTTGCATGATTTTTGTATCAGGTAATGTTTTCTATATTTGCATCTTACTTTGTTTTTGCATGTGCATTCTGTATTTGCCGTCTTTTTCTTCTAAATGCTACGACTGTGTTAACTTGGTGGAGAAGTTTTGCTTTTCATTCGTTTTGTCAAATTGCTGTTACAGTCCTCTGCAGATAGAAAACTACTGTCCAATTTTTGTGTACAACTTTTTTCAGTAACATGCCATGGCAGGGAAAGTTTGAGACCACTATGTGGTCATTAATTACAACTTGTTACAATCACAAGAAGTCACATGATTTATCCATATTTACAAACTGTGTTCAAATTAACACCTTGAAACAGGAACATACAGAATGTGTGTTATACAGGTGACCTTCCCTCTCTCCCCCTCCCTCAGGAGAAACAAAGCTAGCTCCATGGTGATGTGTTGTTACTCAGCTGCTTTGGTCACACCCAGTCACTCCCCCTCCCTTGTAGCACTGATAACCAGAGGGAGCATTAAAATGAGAGTAGAACGCTGGAAAAGTCCTTCACAAGCTCTTTTATGTGTTACAGGGTGACAACGCCACAGGAAGAGAGACATAGAGAGTACTTTGTGGGTCATTTTCCAAGGACAGAAGAATAATATACTCCTGTGATAATCAGTGTGCTCCCACAGCAACAGCCTCAATCACAGTAGTTGAAGGCAGAGGCTCCAAACAGTGACCGAGCCTCAGAGCACGCCCTCGGATATCTCCTGTGAGAGGTAAGCCACAGAATAACTTAATGTTGACTAATTGTGATTTAAAGTTATATGAGGGCTTCTCCTTGTGAGTTTCAGGTCTTGTTATTTTTCAAGTGGCATGCAAACAAGAGCGATCCATCCAACAATGATCCTTTGTCTCCTGAGACCTGCCTGCAATTATTCCGCTCAATGGCGTCCTATGAGATTTGTCTGTGTTTTTGATTAAAGTATGTCAGAGAGATAAACTGGAGGTTTGGTTGATATAAGACAAGCAAATATCAACCGCATGTCTGCTAACATTTATACAGTAAAGTGTTTAACATATCACATCCAAGCACCAGCTTTGTTTTTTTGATTTTAGACATCAGAACATGTAAACGTTGCCAGTGGGTCCTTTTTCAGTCATTGCTGGGGCATTTTGAGATTTGCAAGTGGCTCTAGCTTGTTAATACATCACCAGGCAAACTCTTCAGTGTCAGAGTGAAGTTACTGACTCCGAGGAAGTGAAACGACAGCAAGGGTTTGGGGGAGTCAAGACAACCACTCGTGTTTCGGACAGCATCCCAGCCCCCTGAATGTATGATTAACTTGATGATGACCAGCTTTACTCTGACACAGCAGGAAGGCAAAACGATCTGACAAAACATTTCCTGCTTTCAGTTAATTTAAGTCTCAAACTAACCACAAAGGCTGTCATGGAGCAGTAGGTGTGAAAGAAATAATAGAGAGAAGAGGCCGCAGGGGAGATTCCAGTTCTAAGAAAGCAGCCAGTTGCTACACACAATAGGGTTCTGCTCAGTCATTGTCACTGGGCATAACAATTTGTCTGTTTTGTCACGCCGCACAAAGGCCACTGTTCCCCTGCTGGGTGGTCTACACACACACACACACACACACACACACACACACACACACACACACACACACACACACACACACACACACAGATCTAAAAGTGACAATCTTGAAGTTGATGGTAGGGAGTGTAAAAAAAAAAAAAAGGGGGGGGGTGGTTCAGAGATAGGGATAGATGGAGTTATATGTGTTTCTGTGTTTGACAGGTGATAAGGAAAGATGTATTTATGCATTTATGTGAGAACATTTAGAAAACACATTGACAGAATACTGTGTACACTTTGGCCAACATTGAGGTAGGCTAGTTAATGGTCTCTCAAGTATCTCAGTTCACCACCAACTCATCCCAGAGTACTTGATCTCATGTATTAGCCTGCCGACTGGCTACATCATTTTCAATGCAAATACACACTCTAGAGTCTTTATTTTTTTAATATACAGCATTTAGGCTGATGTAAGGCCCCACATCATCTTCAGGTTTATGATTTTAAGTATTATAGCAAAGTGTTTAAAATGTTGCTGCAAAAAATAGAAGAAACACTTCCTGTTGATCTGTAAATCAGCAGTTTTGTTCCCTTTCTCATTTCCATACCAGTTTGTGTTTGTGCAGTGAAAAAAAACTTTCCAGGACACACAGTGAAGTACTTCCTCAATCGTTGACTCTTTTTTTCCCCCATTAATGCTAAAGTAAATGGCCTCACCCATGTTCCAAGGTGATGTGTGTATTGTAAATGCACTTAGAGTGAATGAAAGGCTCATGTCACTCCAAGTGTGTCTGAAAGATGAGTTATTAAGCTTACAGAGGGTAAAAGGTGAGGAGAAGGGAATGTAGCAGGTGTTTTCCCCTCACCTGCCTTCTCCCACCTCACAGAGTATCACCTAATAAGCATGGTGTAACGATGTAGTGAAACAGAGGAGAATTGTAACGCAACACATCAGCAAGATGTGCACACAGATGACTCGTGTGTGTACAAAACTGGTATACGTGGCATTGAGAATACATTTAAGTATTAAAACAGACAAAAGTAAAATCTTCATGAGGACCACTGCACATATCAGGAAGGCAGCGCTGACACTAACAAGTCTGCTGTGATGGCTTTCAGTAGTAGCACTGTCATATCTGTCATCCCAGAATTTAATTTAAAAAAAAGAATTCACAATAAACATCACTAATGTTGACCAGTATCTTTATTCTGTCTAATTTTTCCGTTTTAGGTGAACAAACAGACGCAAACATGGGATGCTTTGGATTTCTAAAAGGCATGATGTTTGTCTTCAATGGCATTATTTTTGTAAGTCAAGACTTGTAATATTTAATTCCAAACAATTCAAAATAGGATTTGCAGCATGAATGATCAACACAAATATGCAAATGAAGCACTTGAAGAATTTGAATAGAAAATGTATATTTTGTAAATGGAAGCTTCAGCAGTGTACTGTTGCACTTCTGAAACATTGTTAGACTCGAGAAAATCGGATAAAAAAGAAAAGGAAATTGCAAGCAGCAGAGGCAGCGATATCTAGATATTCAAGGTCTAAAATAGGCTAACCTCTAACCCCCCCCCCCACACACACACACACACACACACACACACACACACACACAGTTGGCTGGTGCTGCCATTCTGGGTGTTGGGGTCTGGATAAAGGTGGACAGCGGATCCATCCTCAACTTCCTTGGCAAAATTGAAAACGCCCCGACAGCACTCAATCAAGTGCTCAATGTTGGCTACCTGTTGATTGCACTCGGGGCTCTGCTGGTCGTCATCGGCTTTCTCGGCTGCTGTGGAGCCGTCAAGGAGAGCCAGTGTATGCTGCTGCTGGTAGGTTGTTCTTTGCTATTTTACCAGAGTTAAATAAAAGTTTTTACATTTTGGGGCATACTCTTACTTTATTTCTTGAGATTAATTAAATGAGAAGAGTGTTACCACTTTTATTTTCAAAGAGTCAAACTTTTTCTGTTGCAAATGTTATTTTAAGCAGGTCCATTTCAATAAAATGCCTGACTCTCCCATCCTTTCCCTAGTTTTTTATCATAGTGTTGCTGGTCTTCATCGCAGAGGTTGCAGGAGCAGTGGTGATTTTGGTATTCAGACCACTGGTAAGTTATTAAAGGACTTGTTGACACAGGATACTAGTTGCCAGATTATTATGATATTTGTTAACCTTTGGTACCTGGATGCAAATTCTTCTCTGTGCTTGCATGTTAGGCAGATGATTTGTTTTCCAAGCTTGGCAAAGCAGCAGTTGAAAACATCAAGAACGACTACGGGACAAATCCTGACATCACTGGCCTGTGGAACACTACAATGAGCACGGTACATTATTCTTCTGAACAAATGGAAAATGTGACCTGTCTCATGCCGCTTGTTTTGTAACATATACTCTCTTTGTGTCAACACTAGTTAAAATGTTGTGGATTCTACAACTCGTCCGACTTCATCAACTCTCCATATTACATGAACAACAAAATGAAATACCCACCACAGTGCTGCCCGGACACTCACAGTCCATGTAATCAAACAGTGGTTGACAATGTCACGGTATGGACTTTGCAAGTATAGTACAAACAATTAAAACATCCATGTGCATGATCCAAAACAATTATCTATGAATAATAAATGTTTGTCTTACCTCTATATTTTCCTCAGACAATCAATGGTTGCTTCCTAAAGATCAAATATCTGATTGATGAAAACACTGTAGTTATCGTGGGAGTGGCGCTCGGGATTGCAGCTCTGGAGGTATGACACTAATTTTAGATTAGGCTCATTTGTATCACAAAGAGGCTAAAACTTCTCTTTTGTGAACAGTTTCTCACTTTACCTTTGAATTGCATGTTTGACTGATATGTATGTTCTCCTCAGATATGTGCCATGGCCGTGTCAATGATCCTCTACTGCAGAATAAAATCTACAAGCGCCTAACTACATGTGACAAAATCCTCAGAGGGATCACTTTAATCACTGGAGTCTTTCTACTGCCTGCCTGTATCTGTGCTGTAATGACTCATGACTGAAGACAGTTAACAACTGTCAGGTTTCATGCAATCAGAATAATAACAAGTCTATTTTTACTACATTTAAACATAGAGATGACTTTTATTAAAATATATATCATCTACACTTCTAAAACCAGCTTCTCACGCCGTTTCCTTCACCAGTGATTGTTGTGCCTTCAACACATGGCCAGTTAACGAGGAGTTACATGACAGGTGCGTTCACTGTGATAATGAAACAAAAGCTGGTATCAGTGTTGGAGACAGGAAGCATAACTGTGAATGTTTTTGCCATGACCCAGCTTGTAAAAATGCAATAGAAGTGATTCATTATTGGTTTGTATGTTGTAAGATGATTGATTTTAAAATAAAATCCAGATTTCTAAATCAAGGATTTGTGGATTCTGGTGAGTTTTTGAATTGGTTGTAAAAATTTGTGCTGTTTTACAGAAGTTTTGAAGGGTAAGACCAAGCAACACATTTCTGGTAAAAAGTGAATAAGAATCTGTCTTTAATTTCCTCATTTAGCAGGCTTTAACAAGGAAACTTGTGTGGCAGCAATCACATTGAGGTTAAAATTGCATTTTCAGCGATAGAGTTTGATGTGAGATTAAATGGGTTAAGACAGGTGCCATTTACCTGAAACTATTAACAGCACAAACATGAGCCCTGATTTAGAATTTTGCTTCCGCGTCAGACAGCATAAACTAAGTAGTACTATTACCACAGCTGCAGTTTCTTGACCTGGATTAGTTGTGCATCGATTTGGACTCTGGTTTCATTTGGCGCTTATAGTTTGGAGAGAAACTTCCTCGTACGAGGGCACCACTTGATCTTTGGAATGTCCTGGTTAATATAAGTAAAGCACACGAGTTAAAATGTCTGCCCAAGACAAGTCTTACTTTGGGATTCAGCTAGCAAGCATCACTTATTATATTTTCATCATTTACATCAAATGCTTTCCAGCAGTCTTTGCTCATAAGAACCAAGAAAAAAAAATAACAAAAATCTCCATATTCCTGCACAGTGATCAAAACTTTAACTGTCAGCTGATAAAATGATGCGAACATCTCTGCTAGAGGTACGTTGTAAATAGATTGCATCTCTATCCAGGTATAAAAAAGACCATAGTCTTATTTATTTTTACAAAATTATTGATAAGATATAAACAAATATTTTGCTTTGAATCATTATTGTACCATTTTTTCTTCTCCACAAACAATTTTCATTGTCATCAATCGTAACAGACTCCGTTAAATAAAATTCAGGTGTTTAAACATGTTTAAACACAAAGAATTGGAGTTTAATTAAATAGGAGGGATTTCAGTGAAATGAACAATATGTCACAAAAGCCAACAGCTTACTGCAGAATTATCATGTTTAAAAAAACACATCCTGCTGGAGCCATAATGTAGTTGTTTTTTCCCCTGTTTATTTAATACGCCCCTGACCATATGCACAAAACATGTTGTTTTTATGTTTGGACACTAGGTGGCGCATTAGGGCAGGAAATGCATTTAAGTGAGATTCTGTCAAAACAACACTGTGAAATCTACTGTGATTTAATCAATGACAACTGAAATATTACCTCATTAAAATTAACAACAAAAATAAACCTGAGATTACTGATTATTAAAACGAAGCATTACACTACTTTAGTCAACCAGCTTCTTTTTATATTTATTCAGGAAATAAATAAGTTCAGAAGATTAATAAAAAGTAACGACTGCAAAATTCGACTTCCACATCCATCGAGTAAAACGTGAATGAACAATATGAACAGAGGTTATCTATTTGATCATGTGTATTGTTTGCCCAGATCAAAATGAACAAATTACTTGATGGATATTTGGTGGAAAGTAACAACATGGACTTCCTCAAAGACCAACCTCAGTTTTTTGTTGTAGATGGCACCACTATGTGGCTGTAAACAACTTTATTTTAACTCCTGAAACTGAGGTCTAAAATCAAACTTTGTTTTCCTTGGATTCTTGGTCAGTAATTGTGGGACATGTCTAGCCAAACTACCGTTTCAAATAGTCCATTGTTTTTTTTATTGTGTTGAAAAGAATTGTTAAATGACCATATATGGGAAGAAAATCTCTGCTGAACAGAGAATGGAATTAAAACACAAACAAATTACTGATCAAGAGTTCAAATATTAAGATAAAGTGAATCTGGAAAGTATTCACAGCGCTTCACTTTTTCTTTATTGTTAATAGATTTGCGCAAATTTTAAACAACTTTTTTTAAATTTGTCATTATGGGGGGGTGTAGAATTTTTAGGAAAAAAATGAATTTAATCCATTTTGGAATAACGCTGTAACATAACAAAATGTGGAAAAAGTGAAGCGCTGTGAATACTTTCCCGATGCACTGTAGGTCTTAATTCTTTACTCATGACTGATCTAGAGATTTTTTTATTATTATTATTTTTTTTTTTAAACATTCTGGAAGATGGATTGCTTAGAGTTTGAGGGACATTGAGTAAGGCCGCCATGCCTGAAGAGACAAAACATCCAGTCATCCTATCCAAAGACCAACATGTATCCTTTCAAGTTCCAATTCAAGAATACTGTAGGTTGGGGTTATGTTTAGGTTATGATATGAGAAACCAGGTTCTCTACAGATTGAGGGGCAAATCGCCAACGCCGGGACAATAGCTTCCGGCCGGGTCGATGACGCCGTCCCTCCTGTTCCTGTTTCCGGACAGGTCGCCGACGCCAGGCAACGAGCTTCCGGCCGGGTCGTCGACACAGTCCCTCCCACTCCTGCCTCCGGCTGTGTCGACGCCATGCCTCCAGTTCGGCGTCTGGAGGTATTCCGCCTTCGCCGTCCTCCAGCTCAGCGTCCGGGAGGGTTCCACATTCGCCACCGACGCCTTCCTGTTCAGCGCCTAGACGGGTCCCACCTTTGCCGACGCTCCCCTTCCGGCCTCCGAGGGAATATACGCCGTTGGTTTCCTACCATCCTCCCAGTGACTCTCGGCCTTCGTGGTCGACTCCCTTTTCTGCCACAGGGACATCCTCTGGAGAGGAAACTCAAGTCCATACTGTCTCAAGGTTGTCCTCCTGAGAGGTCCCTCAAGTCTGTACTGCCTCGAGACAGCCCTCCAGAAAGGTTCCTCAGGTCCATACTGCCTCAAGGTCGTCCTCCTGAGAGGTCCCTCAAATCCGTCGTGCCTCGAGACTGCCCTCCAGAAAGGTTCCTCAGGTCTGTCCTGCCTCATGGCCGTCCTCTGGAGAGGTCACTCAAGTGTGTCCTGCCCCATGGCCATCCTCCGAAGCGGTCCTTCAAATCCGTCGTGCCTCAAGACTGCCCTCCAGAAAGGTTCCTCAGGTCTGTCCTGCCTCATGGCCATCCTCTGGAGCAGTCACTCAAGTCTGTCCTGCCTCATGGCCGTCCTCCGGAGCAGTCACTCAAGTCTGTCTTACCTCATGGCCGTCCTCCGGAGCAGTCACTTAAGTCTGGCCTGCCTCGTGGTCGTCCTCCAGAGAGGTTCCTCAGGTCTGTCCTGCCTCATGGCCGTCCTCTGGAGCGGTCACTCAAGTGTGTCCTGCCCCATGGCCGTCCTCCGGAGCGGTTCCTCAAGTCCATCCTGTCTTAAGACCGTCCTCCGGAGTGATGCTTGCCTGTCTGTCTGGCTCCAGGGCTGTCCACCAGTGCAGTTCAGCCACTCCATCCACCCAAGTTTCCTTACTCGTTGTCCTCTGTTGTTGTGGTCCTCCGTCCCTCCTCCCGACCCCCTCCTCCCACCCGGTTCAGTCAAGTTGCCGAGAGGCTCCTGTTGGGGGGGGGGTAACTGTCAGGATCCCTGTCTGACCTTGTGTTTGTTAACCTTTTGGTCCCTGCTATCCTCTCCTGATGTGTTCTGTCATTCCCCTGTTTGTTGGTGTTTGCCATGTGCTTCGTGTTCTGTTCTGTGTCCTCCTCTGCCCGCCTCCAGACACCTCCCATGGCTACACCCCTGATCAGCCTGCACAGCTGAGGACAATCCAGCTGATTACCATCTGAAGGTTGACACACCGGTTCCTCATCCCACTAATCACATCCCGACACAAGAAAACAGCAGAAATGAATTTATTGAGAGAATTTTAACAGCGCGTAAAAATGTGTTTTTGAATCTCTTGTGAGAGAGCAAGAGAGCCAGAGAGAGCACTCCTCCCTGTCACACTTACACTGTCTTGGTCCATATACCTGAATTCAATTCAATTCAATTCAACTTTATTTATATAGCGCCAAATCACAACATAGGTTATTTCATGGCACTTAACACGTTAAAGTCTTTACAGCAAGACTTTACAATATCATACAGAGAAACCCAACAATTCAACAATTCCCACATAAGCTAGGAGGGAAAAAAACCCCTCCTCTTTAAGGGAGAAAAACCTCCAACAGAGGGAAGGAAAAACTCCTTCTTAACAGAAAGAAACCTCCGACAGAACCAGGTTCAGAGGTGGGCGGCCATCTGCCTCGACCGGTTGGGGTAAGAGGAGAGCAGAGAGAGAAAAGGACAGCATAGAGATAGAAGAGAAGAACTGTTGGTGGAGACGACAAGCGCAGGGCCGAGACATGCAGCTCCATGACGGGACATCTGCAAAAGAAAGAAGAGAAACTACGTGAGCGAGGGAACTGAATGGAGACAACAGACAATAAGAAGAAACTATGGGAGAGAAAAGGATGGTGAGGTATGAGTCAGTTAAAGAGTAGGAGGAAAGAAAAGAAGCTCAGCATGTAACGAAGTCCCCCAGCAGCCTCGGTCTATAACAGCATAACTAAGGGTTGGTTCAGGTCTACCTGTCTTATCCGTGCTGTGCGCTCGCAGTTAAGCAGAAGGATTTTATTATTTGCTGATTTCATGGAGTCTGTTCGAGACAAAGTTTGACGAGGCAGCAATATTTTCATGAATTTATTAAAAGCATTTGAACAACACAAGTCCAAAATATGTCTCTTTTTCAGCGTCGTATTTGTTGTTGAAGGTCCTTCCGCGGATGAAGTGTATTTGACTGTCGAATGGCAGGTGCACTCCGTGCAGAGGTTTATCTGGAGCTGTTTGAGAGAGATCAGTCCGCGGGACCGTCCATGGTTCCAAAGTGATTGCGCGCTTCCACTCCTCGTCATTCAAGCTGAATATACGAGTTCAGTCTCGCGTAGAAAGTCGCAGCAATATCCACCAGCGTAGAGATAGGGACCCCACAAAGCCTCGCTCCATCAACGTAGATGGTAACAACTATCCCGCGCGCCTCCTCGTAGCTCAATTGAAGACTGTAGCGATCGTAAGAAAGGGAGACAGACGGCGGGGTGTGCTGCCTGTCGGCGGTGGCATTTCCGTCTCCGTTCATCGTTTCCAAGGTTTTCGAGTGCAACGAATTTTGATGGTGTAAAGGTGATTTCTTCATTGAATGTGAGCGTCTAGCCCATTAATAATACGAATTTTCGGCTTCGGCTTTTCCGACTTTTCCACAGCGGCTTTGGCGACGTGTGCCTTGGTTGGTGCGACCAACGCACACCTCGCCGAAGCCGCTGAGCACCACACGGCTCCGGCTCTGCCGCCGTGAGAACCACCGCGGCTTCTTCATTCTATGTGAACTATGTGAATTTTCGGCTTCAGCTTTTCCAATTTTTCCACAGCGGCTTTGGCGACGTGTGCCCATTCTAGCCCATTAATAATACGAATTTTCGGCTTCAGCTTTTCCGACTTTTCCACAGCGGCTTTGGCGACGTGTGCCTTGGTTGGTGCGACCAACACACACCTCGCCGAAGCCGCTGAGCATCACGCGGCTCCTGCTCTGCCGCGGTGAGAACCACCGCGGCTTCTCTGTGAGCATTGAGCTCATTACTCACACGAATTCCCGGAAAAGTCGGACAAACTCTTTCCGCACTTTACAAAGAGGGAGGGAAGAGAGAGAGAGAGAGAGAGAGAGAGCGCTCCTCCCTGTCATACCTACAGTGTCTCGGTCCATATACATTAATGGGGTTTCAAGCCCGACAAATGGTTTGGTTACACTGCTTATGAAATAAAAGTTGTGTCAGTGTTTCACTCTGTTGTTTTGGAAAGTTAATTACTTTAAACTTAAGACTTTATTTCCTGGTTTTGGTTGTTTTATTTTGAATTAGTCATTTGATCGGGATAACTCTTATATCTTCAGTATCCACATAAATCCTTGTATTGTCCGTGCGTAAAAGGGGCAGTGGAGCTGAATTTGAGCGCTCCATATCTGCATTTGTCTTGAGTTTTTCTGGGATTATGCTGTGTGTTCTTTAAAGTAAATAGAGACTGGATGTTAGTAAAAAATCACCACACTGACTGATTTCCTTCGCCACATCTGTCGCTTTGAAGAATTTCCTACTCTGCAGGTGCTGGATATCACCAGGAGACTGAAACTGCCCTGGACGCTCAGTTCTGTCTTATCCGTGCTGTGCGCTCGCAGTTAAGCAGAAGGATTTTATTATTTGCTGATTTCATGGACTCTGTTCGAGACAAAGTTTGACGAGGCAGCAATATTTTCATGAATTTATTAAAAGCATTTGAACAACACAAGTCCAAAATATGTCTCTTTTTCAGCGTCGTATTTGTTGTTGAAGGTCCTTCCGCGGATGAAGTGTATTTCACTGTCGAATGGCAGGTGCACTCCGTGCAGAGGTTTATCTGGAGCTGTTTGAGAGAGATCAGTCCGCGGGACCGTCCATGGTGCCAAAGTGATTGCGCGCTTCCACTCCTCGTCATTCAAGCTGAATATACGAGTTCAGTCTCGCGTAGAAAGTCGCAGCAATATCCACCAGCGTAGAGATAGGGACCCCACAAAGCCTCGCTCCATCAACGTAGATGGTAACAACTATCCCGCGCGCCTCCTCGTAGCTCAATTGAAGACTGTAGCGATCGTAAGAAAGGGAGACAGACGGCGGGGTGTGCTGCCTGTCGGCGGTGGCATTTCCGTCTCCGTTCATCGTTTCCAAGGTTTTCGAGTGCAACGAATTTTGATGGTGTAAAGGTGATTTCTTCATTGAATGTGAGCGTCTAGCCCATTAATAATACGAATTTTCGGCTTCGGCTTTTCCGACTTTTCCACAGCGGCTTTGGCGACGTGTGCCTTGGTTGGTGCGACCAACGCACACCTCGCCGAAGCCGCTGAGCACCACACGGCTCCGGCTCTGCCGCCGTGAGAACCACCGCGGCTTCTTCATTCTATGTGAGCTACGTGAATTTTCGGCTTCAGCTTTTCCAATTTTTCCACAGCGGCTTTGGCGACGTGTGCCCATTCTAGCCCATTAATAAAACGAATTTTCGGCTTCAGCTTTTCCGACTTTTCCACAGCGGCTTTGGCGACGTGTGCCTTGGTTGGTGCGACCAACGCACACCTCGCCGAAGCCGCTGAGCATCACGCGGCTCCTGCTCTGCCGCGGTGAGAACCACCGCGGCTTCTCTGTGAGCATTGAGCTCATTACTCACACGAATTCCCGGAAAAGTCGTACAAGCTCTTTCCGCATTTTACACAGAGGGAGGGAAGAGAGAGAGAGAGAGAGAGAGAGAGAGAGCGCTCCTCCCTGTCATACCTACAGTGTCTCGGTCCATATACATTAATGGGGTTTCAAGCCCGACAAATGGTTTGGTTACACTGCTTATGAAATAAAAGTTGTGTCAGTGTTTCACTCTTTTTTGGGGGGAAGTTAATTACTTTAGACTTAAGACTTTATTTCCTGGTTTTGGTTGTTTTATTTTGAATTAGTCATTTGATCGGGATAACTCTTATATCTTCAGTATCCACATAAATCCTTGTATTGTCCGTGCGTAAAAGGGGCAGTGGAGCTGAATTTGAGCGCTCCATATCTGCATTTGTCTTGAGTTTTTCTGGGATTATGCTGTGTGTTCTTTAAAGTAAATAGGGACTGGATGTTAGTAAAAATCACCACACTGACTGATTTCCTTCGCCACATCTGTCGCTTTGAAGAATTTCCTACTCTGCAGGTGCTGGATATCACCAGGAGACTGAAACTGCCCTGGACGCTCAGTTCTGTCTTATCCGTGCTGTGCGCTCGCAGTTAAGCAGAAGGATTTTATTATTTGCTGGTTGCATGGACTCTGTTCGAGACAAAGTTTGACGAGGCAGCAATATTTTCATGAATTTATTAAAAGCATTTGAACAACACAAGTCCAAAATATGTCTCTTTTTCAGCGTCGTATTTGTTGTTGAAGGTCCTTCCGCGGATGAAGTGTATTTCACTGTCGAATGGCAGGTGCACTCCGTGCAGAGGTTTATCTGGAGCTGTTTGAGAGAGATCAGTCCGCGGGACCGTCCATGGTGCCAAAGTGATTGCGCGCTTCCACTCCTCGTCATTCAAGCTGAATATACGAGTTCAGTCTCGCGTAGAAAGTCGCAGCAATATCCACCAGCGTAGAGATAGGGACCCCACAAAGCCTCGCTCCATCAACGTAGATGGTAACAACTATCCCGCGCGCCTCCTCGTAGCTCAATTGAAGACTGTAGCGATCGTAAGAAAGGGAGACAGACGGCGGGGTGTGCTGCCTGTCGGCGGTGGCATTTCCGTCTCCGTTCATCGTTTCCAAGGTTTTCGAGTGCAACGAATTTTGATGGTGTAAAGGTGATTTCTTCATTGAATGTGAGCGTCTAGCCCATTAATAATACGAATTTTCGGCTTCGGCTTTTCCGACTTTTCCACAGCGGCTTTGGCGACGTGTGCCTTGGTTGGTGCGACCAACGCACACCTCGCCGAAGCCGCTGAGCACCACACGGCTCCGGCTCTGCCGCCGTGAGAACCACCGCGGCTTCTTCATTCTATGTGAGCTACGTGAATTTTCGGCTTCAGCTTTTCCAATTTTTCCACCGGCTTTGGCGACGTGTGCCCATTCTAGCCCATTAATAAAACGAATTTTCGGCTTCAGCTTTTCCGACTTTTCCACAGCGGCTTTGGCGACGTGTGCCTTGGTTGGTGCGACCAACGCACACCTCGCCGAAGCCGCTGAGCATCACGCGGCTCCTGCTCTGCCGCGGTGAGAACCACCGCGGCTTCTCTGTGAGCATTGAGCTCATTACTCACACGAATTCCCGGAAAAGTCGGACAAACTCTTTCCGCACTTTACAAAGAGGGAGGGAAGAGAGAGAGAGAGAGAGAGAGAGAGAGAGAGCGCTCCTCCCTGTCATACCTACAGTGTCTCGGTCCATATACATTAATGGGGTTTCAAGCCCGACAAATGGTTTGGTTACACTGCTTATGAAATAAAAGTTGTGTCAGTGTTTCACTCTTTTTTGGGGGGAAGTTAATTACTTTAGACTTAAGACTTTATTTCCTGGTTTTGGTTGTTTTATTTTGAATTAGTCATTTGATCGGGATAACTCTTATATCTTCAGTATCCACATAAATCCTTGTATTGTCCGTGCGTAAAAGGGGCAGTGGAGCTGAATTTGAGCGCTCCATATCTGCATTTGTCTTGAGTTTTTCTGGGATTATGCTGTGTGTTCTTTAAAGTAAATAGGGACTGGATGTTAGTAAAAAATCACCACACTGACTGATTTCCTTCGCCACATCTGTCGCTTTGAAGAATTTCCTACTCTGCAGGTGCTGGATATCACCAGGAGACTGAAACTGCCCTGGACGCTCAGTTCTGTCTTATCCGTGCTGTGCGCTCGCAGTTAAGCAGAAGGATTTTATTATTTGCTGGTTGCATGGACTCTGTTCGAGACAAAGTTTGACGAGGCAGCAATATTTTCATGAATTTATTAAAAGCATTTGAACAACACAAGTCCAAAATATGTCTCTTTTTCAGCGTCGTATTTGTTGTTGAAGGTCCTTCCGCGGATGAAGTGTATTTCACTGTCGAATGGCAGGTGCACTCCGTGCAGAGGTTTATCTGGAGCTGTTTGAGAGAGATCAGTCCGCGGGACCGTCCATGGTGCCAAAGTGATTGCGCGCTTCCACTCCTCGTCATTCAAGCTGAATATACGAGTTCAGTCTCGCGTAGAAAGTCGCAGCAATATCCACCAGCGTAGAGATAGGGACCCCACAAAGCCTCGCTCCATCAACGTAGATGGTAACAACTATCCCGCGCGCCTCCTCGTAGCTCAATTGAAGACTGTAGCGATCGTAAGAAAGGGAGACAGACGGCGGGGTGTGCTGCCTGTCGGCGGTGGCATTTCCGTCTCCGTTCATCGTTTCCAAGGTTTTCGAGTGCAACGAATTTTGATGGTGTAAAGGTGATTTCTTCATTGAATGTGAGCGTCTAGCCCATTAATAATACGAATTTTCGGCTTCGGCTTTTCCGACTTTTCCACAGCGGCTTTGGCGACGTGTGCCTTGGTTGGTGCGACCAACGCACACCTCGCCGAAGCCGCTGAGCACCACACGGCTCCGGCTCTGCCGCCGTGAGAACCACCGCGGCTTCTTCATTCTATGTGAGCTACGTGAATTTTCGGCTTCAGCTTTTCCAATTTTTCCACAGCGGCTTTGGCGACGTGTGCCCATTCTAGCCCATTAATAAAACGAATTTTCGGCTTCAGCTTTTCCGACTTTTCCACAGCGGCTTTGGCGACGTGTGCCTTGGTTGGTGCGACCAACGCACACCTCGCCGAAGCCGCTGAGCATCACGCGGCTCCTGCTCTGCCGCGGTGAGAACCACCGCGGCTTCTCTGTGAGCATTGAGCTCATTACTCACACGAATTCCCGGAAAAGTCGGACAAACTCTTTCCGCATTTTACACAGAGGGAGGGAAGAGAGAGAGAGAGAGAGAGAGAGCGCTCCTCCCTGTCATACCTACAGTGTCTCGGTCCATATACATTAATGGGGTTTCAAGCCCGACAAATGGTTTGGTTACACTGCTTATGAAATAAAAGTTGTGTCAGTGTTTCACTCTTTTTTTTGGGGGAAAGTTAATTACTTTAAACTTAAGACTTTATTTCCTGGTTTTGGTTGTTTTATTTTGAATTAGTCATTTGATCGGGATAACTCTTATATCTTCAGTATCCACATAAATCCTTGTATTGTCCGTGCGTAAAAGGGGCAGTGGAGCTGAATTTGAGCGCTCCATATCTGCATTTGTCTTGAGTTTTTCTGGGATTATGCTGTGTGTTCTTTAAAGTAAATAGGGACTGGATGTTAGTAAAAATCACCACACTGACTGATTTCCTTCGCCACATCTGTCGCTTTGAAGAATTTCCTACTCTGCAGGTGCTGGATATCACCAGGAGACTGAAACTGCCCTGGACGCTCAGTTCTGTCTTATCCGTGCTGTGCGCTCGCAGTTAAGCAGAAGGATTTTATTATTTGCTGGTTGCATGGACTCTGTTCGAGACAAAGTTTGACGAGGCAGCAATATTTTCATGAATTTATTAAAAGCATTTGAACAACACAAGTCCAAAATATGTCTCTTTTTCAGCGTCGTATTTGTTGTTGAAGGTCCTTCCGCGGATGAAGTGTATTTCACTGTCGAATGGCAGGTGCACTCCGTGCAGAGGTTTATCTGGAGCTGTTTGAGAGAGATCAGTCCGCGGGACCGTCCATGGTGCCAAAGTGATTGCGCGCTTCCACTCCTCGTCATTCAAGCTGAATATACGAGTTCAGTCTCGCGTAGAAAGTCGCAGCAATATCCACCAGCGTAGAGATAGGGACCCCACAAAGCCTCGCTCCATCAACGTAGATGGTAACAACTATCCCGCGCGCCTCCTCGTAGCTCAATTGAAGACTGTAGCGATCGTAAGAAAGGGAGACAGACGGCGGGGTGTGCTGCCTGTCGGCGGTGGCATTTCCGTCTCCGTTCATCGTTTCCAAGGTTTTCGAGTGCAACGAATTTTGATGGTGTAAAGGTGATTTCTTCATTGAATGTGAGCGTCTAGCCCATTAATAATACGAATTTTCGGCTTCGGCTTTTCCGACTTTTCCACAGCGGCTTTGGCGACGTGTGCCTTGGTTGGTGCGACCAACGCACACCTCGCCGAAGCCGCTGAGCACCACACGGCTCCGGCTCTGCCGCCGTGAGAACCACCGCGGCTTCTTCATTCTATGTGAGCTACGTGAATTTTCGGCTTCAGCTTTTCCAATTTTTCCACAGCGGCTTTGGCGACGTGTGCCCATTCTAGCCCATTAATAATACGAATTTTCGGCTTCAGCTTTTCCAATTTTTCCACAGCGGCTTTGGCGACGTGTGCCTTGGTTGGTGCGACCAACGCACACGTCGCCGAAGCCGCTGAGCATCACGCGGCTCCGGCTCTGCCGCCGTGAGAACCACCGCGGCTTCTCTGTGAGCATTGAGCTCATTACTCACACGAATTCCCGGAAAAGTCGGACAAACTCTTTCCGCACTTTACAAAGAGGGAGGGAAGAGAGAGAGAGAGAGAGAGAGAGAGCGCTCCTCCCTGTCATACCTACAGTGTCTCGGTCCATATACATTAATGGGGTTTCAAGCCCGACAAATGGTTTGGTTACACTGCTTATGAAATAAAAGTTGTGTCAGTGTTTCACTCTGTTGTTTTGGAAAGTTAATTGCTTTAGACTTAAGACTTTATTTCCGGGTTCTGGTTGTTTTATTTTGAATTAGTCATTTGATCGGGATAACTCTTATATCTTCAGTATCCACATAAATCCTTCTGTTGTCCGTGCGTAAAAGGGGCAGTGGAGCTGAATTTGAGCGCTCCATATCTGCATTTGTCTTGAGTTTTTCTGGGATTATGCTGTGTGTTCTTTAAAGTAAATAGGGACTGGATGTTAGTAAAAAATCACCACACTGACTGATTTCCTTCGCCACATCTGTCGCTTTGAAGAATTTCCTACTCTGCAGGTGCTGGATATCACCAGGAGACTGAAACTGCCCTGGACGCTCAGTTCTGTCTTATCCGTGCTGTGCGCTCGCAGTTAAGCAGAAGGATTTTATTATTTGCTGGTTGCATGGACTCTGTTCGAGACAAAGTTTGACGAGGCAGCAATATTTTCATGAATTTATTAAAAGCATTTGAACAACACAAGTCCAAAATATGTCTCTTTTTCAGCGTCGTATTTGTTGTTGAAGGTCCTTCCGCGGATGAAGTGTATTTCACTGTCGAATGGCAGGTGCACTCCGTGCAGAGGTTTATCTGGAGCTGTTTGAGAGAGATCAGTCCGCGGGACCGTCCATGGTGCCAAAGTGATTGCGCGCTTCCACTCCTCGTCATTCAAGCTGAATATACGAGTTCAGTCTCGCGTAGAAAGTCGCAGCAATATCCACCAGCGTAGAGATAGGGACCCCACAAAGCCTCGCTCCATCAACGTAGATGGTAACAACTATCCCGCGCGCCTCCTCGTAGCTCAATTGAAGACTGTAGCGATCGTAAGAAAGGGAGACAGACGGCGGGGTGTGCTGCCTGTCGGCGGTGGCATTTCCGTCTCCGTTCATCGTTTCCAAGGTTTTCGAGTGCAACGAATTTTGATGGTGTAAAGGTGATTTCTTCATTGAATGTGAGCGTCTAGCCCATTAATAATACGAATTTTCGGCTTCGGCTTTTCCGACTTTTCCACAGCGGCTTTGGCGACGTGTGCCTTGGTTGGTGCGACCAACGCACACCTCGCCGAAGCCGCTGAGCACCACACGGCTCCGGCTCTGCCGCCGTGAGAACCACCGCGGCTTCTTCATTCTATGTGAGCTACGTGAATTTTCGGCTTCAGCTTTTCCAATTTTTCCACAGCGGCTTTGGCGACGTGTGCCCATTCTAGCCCATTAATAAAACGAATTTTCGGCTTCAGCTTTTCCGACTTTTCCACAGCGGCTTTGGCGACGTGTGCCTTGGTTGGTGCGACCAACGCACACCTCGCCGAAGCCGCTGAGCATCACGCGGCTCCTGCTCTGCCGCGGTGAGAACCACCGCGGCTTCTCTGTGAGCATTGAGCTCATTACTCACACGAATTCCCGGAAAAGTCGTACAAGCTCTTTCCGCATTTTACACAGAGGGAGGGAAGAGAGAACGAGAGAGAGAGAGAGAGCGCTCCTCCCTGTCATACCTACAGTGTCTCGGTCCATATACATTAATGGGGTTTCAAGCCCGACAAATGGTTTGGTTACACTGCTTATGAAATAAAAGTTGTGTCAGTGTTTCACTCTGTTGTTTTGGAAAGTTAATTGCTTTAGACTTAAGACTTTATTTCCGGGTTCTGGTTGTTTTATTTTGAATTAGTCATTTGATCGGGATAACTCTTATATCTTCAGTATCCACATAAATCCTTCTGTTGTCCGTGCGTAAAAGGGGCAGTGGAGCTGAATTTGAGCGCTCCATATCTGCATTTGTCTTGAGTTTTTCTGGGATTATGCTGTGTGTTCTTTAAAGTAAATAGGGACTGGATGTTAGTAAAAATCACCACACTGACTGATTTCCTTCGCCACATCTGTCGCTTTGAAGAATTTCCTACTCTGCAGGTGCTGGATATCACCAGGAGACTGAAACTGCCCTGGACGCTCAGTTCTGTCTTATCCGTGCTGTGCGCTCGCAGTTAAGCAGAAGGATTTTATTATTTGCTGGTTGCATGGACTCTGTTCGAGACAAAGTTTGACGAGGCAGCAATATTTTCATGAATTTATTAAAAGCATTTGAACAACACAAGTCCAAAATATGTCTCTTTTTCAGCGTCGTATTTGTTGTTGAAGGTCCTTCCGCGGATGAAGTGTATTTCACTGTCGAATGGCAGGTGCACTCCGTGCAGAGGTTTATCTGGAGCTGTTTGAGAGAGATCAGTCCGCGGGACCGTCCATGGTGCCAAAGTGATTGCGCGCTTCCACTCCTCGTCATTCAAGCTGAATATACGAGTTCAGTCTCGCGTAGAAAGTCGCAGCAATATCCACCAGCGTAGAGATAGGGACCCCACAAAGCCTCGCTCCATCAACGTAGATGGTAACAACTATCCCGCGCGCCTCCTCGTAGCTCAATTGAAGACTGTAGCGATCGTAAGAAAGGGAGACAGACGGCGGGGTGTGCTGCCTGTCGGCGGTGGCATTTCCGTCTCCGTTCATCGTTTCCAAGGTTTTCGAGTGCAACGAATTTTGATGGTGTAAAGGTGATTTCTTCATTGAATGTGAGCGTCTAGCCCATTAATAATACGAATTTTCGGCTTCGGCTTTTCCGACTTTTCCACAGCGGCTTTGGCGACGTGTGCCTTGGTTGGTGCGACCAACGCACACCTCGCCGAAGCCGCTGAGCACCACACGGCTCCGGCTCTGCCGCCGTGAGAACCACCGCGGCTTCTTCATTCTATGTGAGCTACGTGAATTTTCGGCTTCAGCTTTTCAAATTTTTCCACAGCGTCTTTGGCGACGTGTGCCCATTCTAGCCCATTAATAATACGAATTTTCGGCTTCGGCTTTTCCGACTTTTCCACAGCGGCTTTGGCGACGTGTGCCTTGGTTGGTGCGACCAACGCACACGTCGCCGAAGCCGCTGAGCATTCCGGCTCTGCCGCAGAACCACCGCGGCTTCTCTGTGAGCATTGAGCTCATTAGAGAGAGAGAGAGGGAGGGAAGAGAGAGAGAGGGAGAGAGAGCGAGAGCGCTCCTCCCTGTCATACCTACAGTGTCTTGGTCCATATACATTAATGGGGTTTCAACCCCGACAAATGGTTTGGTTACACTGCTCATGAAATAAAAATTGTCAGTGTTTCACTCTGTTGTTTTGGGAAGTTAATTACAATCTGGACGGACCTGCATAACACTGATTAGTAACAACTGGATTTCACAAAATTATTATTCTATTTTCTGGTTTCATTGAATCTATAAGAGACCAAATAAAGACAAAAAAAACCCCAATAGAAATTAATTTATTGAAAGAATTTTTACTGCGTAAAATATCTTTCGTTTTTGAATCATCCTCCTTTGTCAATGATTTTTCCGTCATTGTAGTGCTCGTGATGAGTATTGCCACACTAATGACTGAAACACTGAGTGGAAAAAAATCATGTTGGTAGTGAGTCTGATGGTTTGGCAGATGCGCTCGACGCAGTGTTTTACTGTGAAGCTGTTTGAGGAAGCTCAGTCTGCGCCGACCGACGCCCACGTCGCCGAAGCCGCTGTGATCTTACACTGTTACTCGGTGCCATTCATGTTGAACATATTAAACAGTATCGTTAGGCAGATCTGAGAAAGATCCACCACTCTGTAGATGAGGGTATCGAAGAGCCTCACTCCGTCAATTTGAATGGTAACAACCACCCCGCGAGCGGCGTCATAGCTCAGCTCTACTCGAAAGCGATCGCTCAGAGAAAGCCTCAGGGAAGAAGTAACACTTCTGTTTTCTCTGTCCATGTACAGTGTTGCAGATGCTCACGGAGGAAAAAAAAACACTTTCCGTGTTCCCACTTTTCGGTTGATTCTACTTGTGCTACGCCGTATCGGTAATGTTGAGATATTCTGGTCTTCAGTCTTCGATGGTGTTTTTCATTCTCACTATGAAGGCTCGTCGCCTGTGATCCTCCTTATATTCACTCTTTCCCGCACTTTATAAAGAGGGAGGGAAGAGAGAGCGAGAGAGAGAGAGAGAGAGAGAGAGAGAGAGCGCTCCTCCCTGTCATACCTACAGTGTCTCGGTCCATATACATTAATGGGGTTTCAAGCCCGACAAATGGTTTGGTTACACTGCTTATGAAATAAAAGTTGTGTCAGTGTTTCACTCTTTTTTGGGGGGAAGTTAATTACTTTAGACTGAAGACTTTATTTCCTGGTTCTGGTTGTTTTATTTTGAATTATTCATTTGATCGGGATAACTCTTATATCTTCAGTATCCACATAAATCCTTCTGTTGTCCGTGCGTAAAAGGGGCAGAGGAACTGAATTTGAGCGCTCCATATCTGCATTTGTCTTGAGTTTTTCTGGGATTATGCTGTGTGTTCTATGAATTTTCGATTATGTTTTTTTCGCGCGACAAATGGTTTGGTTACACTGCTTATGAAATAACAGTTGTGTCAGTGTTTGACTCTGTTGTTTTGGGAACTTAATTACAGTCTGAACGGACCTACTGCACCGCACATAACTCTGTGTATAGTAATAACTGGATTTTACAAAATAATTATTCTATTTGGTGGTTTCTTTTTGTCTGTAAGAGAAATAATTATGACAAAACAACAACAAAAATGAATTTATTGAAAGAATTTTAACCACATAACAGTCTTTTGATTAAATTTGATATTCTAACATTTAACAACACAGAACAAAATTGATTTTTGTAATGTGGGTCTAGACAAAACATTCAAGTCATGAAGTTATTTTGAGAAGTAATGGCCTATTTCAATGGCAAAATAAATAAAATAAAAATAAAGAATCAACAGAAGAAAGTTAATTTGTAGTTCTAAACATATTTAGTGTGATTTTTACTCACTTTTTGCCTAAATTACAAATATGGAAATTAAGCGAAGACGTCATTTAGCGACTTCTAACGACTTTTAGGACAGCCTACTTTCCTTACTGAGGAGTTGGCAACACTGCTCTACAATGCAGACAGATGAGAGAGTTAGAGGCAAGTTACACATGAAAAGATGGTAGAAAGAAAAAGAAAGATAGCGATACATGTAGAGAAAACAAAGGGACAGAAAATGATGACTGAGACAGAGAAAGGGAGAGAAACATAAGCAACAAATGGCGCTCTCCAAAAAAAGAAAAGTGAACAGCAAAAATAGAGCATTTAATCCGGAATGGACAGACTCATTTCTGTTCATACTTCCCACATGGAGCACTAAACCAGTGTGTCTCATATGTTCAGAAACCGTGGCACTTACTAAAAGAGAAGTTGATGCCAAGGCTGATGATCTTTTGCTGCACAACAATGTGAGATGGCTCAGCAAAGGCAGGGTGTTAGTGCGCTTTTGGTCCATCAGGAGGGAAGTAGCATATTTTTTGTCAGACCCAAGAAGTCAGAAAGCAACACAGTTTCCTCTCTTTTTAGAAAATGAGAAACAGATGGATAATGTGGCCTTTTTGGTTAATATCACTTCACATCTGAATGAACTGAATTTGAGGCTACAGGGAAAGGACAATTACATTTGTGAACTGATGACAGCTGTCCGCTCCTTTCAGAGGAAACTTCAGGTGTTCAAGGAAGACCTGCAGGAAATTTTCCTTTCCTCCAACCGAGTTAATTTTCCATTCCTCCAAAGGTGTTAATTTTCCTTTCCTCCAACCGAGTTAATTTTCCATTCCTCCAAAGGTGTTAATTTTCCTTTCCTCCAACCGAGTTAATTTTCCATTCCTCTAACCGAGTTTGTTCACATTCCTCCAGCTGTGTCCATTCCTCCAAACGAGTTCATTTTCATTGCGGTGTCTGTGTGGCTCCAGTAAGGGCTTTTATAACTTGAATGGGATGTCTTTTGCTTACCATTTGTCCAACGGACCTCCTTTTCCATTTGTGTGATCGTCTACACCAAGAAGGATGACCCGGGTGTCAGCTCACATGGTCGTGGGCTCCTAACTTTATAAGAGCTCAAGACAAAGAAGATACACCAGTTCTGAGTATGAACAGAAGTAGTTTTACCAAGATAGAACCTGACGAGAATGGGGATATATGTAACATACTGTACATGTCAAGGGCTCCATAGTTATTGACCGTCACATTGTCTTGTACAAATGCATGTTCTTTGGGCAACACTCGGGTGAGTGTTTCCAACCATCCAAGGATACGATGGCACTATGGGATGTTTCCGGTAAATTGGAGCCTGGACATGATGAGCTTTGTAAGTCAGGAGAAGAATTTTGAATTCCGTTATTGATTTAACTGGAAGCCAATGAAGAGAAGCTAATATGAGAGAAATATGATCTCTCTGGCTGAAATCTCGTCAGTAACATCGCTGCAGCACTTTGGATCATCCACAGTCTGTTTAAAGAGTTCTCGGGACATCTGGACAATGATGTATTACAGACGCCTAGAAGTAATACATAATCAGGTACATTTTTCTGAGATGTTTCTGACTTTCATTGATGTTGCATATATGAAAGAAAGCAGTCCTAGAGACTTGCTTCATGATGAGTTTGAAGGACATATCCCATCAAAAATGACACATAGATTTCTCAGGGTGGACCTGGTTGCCATGGCAATGTTCATGTAGAGAAATATGTGGTTGGATAAAAGGTTTCAGGACCAAGTACAATAACTTGAGTTTATCTGAATGTAGAAGAAAAAACGTTTTCAGTCATCCAGGCCTTCATGTCTTTAATAAATGTTGACGTCTGATTCATTAGTTTTATCCGGGATAGATAGATGTAATTGGTTGTCTGCATAACAATGGATATTTAGTTTGTTTGTTCTTTCCAGGTGGACTGTGAAAGACTAAAAGTACGGCTGTGAAATTCAATAAAATTTTATTTATATAGCGGCAAATCATAACAGGTTATTTCATGGCACTTAACACATTAAAGTCCTTACAGCAGAAACTTTACAATATTATACAGAGAAACCCAACAATTCCCACATAAGCTATGACAGAAAAACTCCTCTTTAAGAGAGGAAAATCTCCCAACAGAGGGAAGGAAAAACTCCCTCTTAACAGGAAGAAACCTCCGACAGAACCAGGCTCAGGGGTAGGTGGCCATCTGCCTCGACCGGTTGGGGTGAGGGGAGAGCAGAGAGAGAAAAGGACAGCATAGAGATCCAAAACATGAACTGTTGGTGGGGCTGACAATTGCAGAGCAGAGACATGCCGCTCCATGGTCAGGGACATCCGCAAAAGAAAGAACAGAAACCATGCGAGCAAGGGAACTGAATAGAGACAAATCTATGAGATTTTTATGGATAACTCTGATGTGGATATTTGAATTTAGGTGGCCAAGTACAGACAGAGTCTCTGTGGGGATTTGTGTGTGTGTGTGTGTGTGTGTGTGTGTGTGTAATTGTTCTTCAGTGAACCTGTGAAAAGGCTACATGTTTATAAGTACTATTATCACTGAAGAGGTGAGAGGGTTAATAACAAAAGTGACACACTGAGAGAAGCAGAAGGAGAGAGAAACCTTCGCTAACTGCAAACTGGCCCTGGTACTGAATGTTAAAGTTAATAAAATGTTCAGGAACAATTTTAAAATATCTGCTGTGAAAATGCTGAGATAATAAATATAAACTAAAATGTGTTAGTGGAATAATTTTACCATATTGGTGGAGGTGGCGGAGCAGGATTAGTTCAACCATGTGTGCTGCCTCATCTGTTCCAGCGTGGTGCGCTTCTTAGGGTCCATAGCCCAACACGCCTTCAACAGATCCCGGCAGTCTGAGAGGAGAAATGACAAAACAAAGCAGAGATCAGATATCTGCTCAAACATGAAGACGGATCAGAACCAGAACTCAGCTGGTGGACTGATGTCAACGCTTTCTTACTTCGGGACAGCCTGTTGTTGACTTTAATTTTGTTGTGGAGGAACATGGAGGTGGAGAATTCTTGCTGTCCATCCAGCATCTGATACATCATGACGCCCAGCTGCCAGACGGTGGCGGGGCCGTCGGCGTACGCTCCACGTGAGAAGAACTCCGGTGGAGCGTAGTCAGTGGTTCCTACAGCAGACAGACAGAAACACAGTGGGAGACACAGATTTAAATCACAGTCATGTCCGCAGAGAGCAACAGCTGGATGGAGAGGAGGAGCAGAAGCAGACATCGTACCAGAGAAGAGGCGATGTGCTCTCTTCTGTGTACTGCAACCGCATCCAAAATCTATGATCCGCACTCGGGGGCCGGTGAGTCCAGGATGGACCAGAACATTTTCCAGCTTCAGGTCGCTGTGCAACACCCCCACAGAGTGCATGTGAATGGATGCCTCCACCATTTGCTTCATGATGCTCTGAAACAAAAAACAGAGATTCAGATGTTCAGATTCATGTGGATCCACCAGTTGTTGAACACTTTGAGGAACAGAAACCAGTGTCAAACACTAGCAATCATTAACGGAGACTCTTACAATACTCCAGGAGGGCTGAGACAATGAAGCAAATCAGCATGGAAAGGTGTTCAGGTTTCCTGTAACGTATTCTGAACCTAAATACACCAAACACCAGGCTGGTACCACTTTTTAATATGAAGCCTGTTGTAAAGACTTTAAAAGAGAGCAACAATCTGACTGGTATCGATGTAAACAGCTGTTCAGGTTTCCATCTTCAGCAGCAGGTACAGTTTGGACAGTTGTCATGAAGTTGCAGATGTTTAGGTTCCCGAGCTGTTTAAGGATTTCCTGTCCAGATTAGTTGAAATCAAAACTATTTTTTGACCTTGGAACAGCAGCTGACAAGACAGTCTGATCAAAGGGGACGTTTAGTAAGTGTTCTGGAACTTCTGATCAGGTTACATGACTTCCAGGACAGCTACTAAAAGACACATGCTCCAGGAGCTTCCGTACCTTCACCATGTCCTCCTGCAAGGGACCTCCGTTGTTGTGGACATATTCATACAGGTCCACAGAGGGGATGGGTCTCTCCATAACCAGCAGAACCTCGTCATCCAGATCGTACCAGTCCAACAAGGAGATGACTAAAGGTTTGGCCGCTGAACTGGAGACTTTCATCATGAGACACACCTCCTTGGGGATCATGTACTTCTTTTGATGTAAGATCTGAAGGTAAAAAAAAAAACACATGAGAATGATGAATGGAACAGATGAGGTTGTGTGGTTACTGGGTGTTTTCATCATCAACAGGTTGAACAGCTGTTGAGACATCAGATCACATGACTCACCACCCGTTGGCGCTCCACTATGTCCTGACAAATGTGTTTGATCGCCACCTACAGGACACAATCAGTACCGGTGTTAGTGTGTGAATGGCCCGTGTGTGTGAATATGTCATGTGTTCATATGTGTGTAATACTTACTGGGAAATTATCACTTCTCCTTTTACCAGCATAAACTGAGCCGAAGCCTCCTTCTCCCAGCTTCTCCAGCTCCACATACCGGTCCTCGAAGTCTGCAAACACAAACACATCCATGTTTTACTGGAGCTGTGAGAACCATCTTCCAGCAATACTGCTAACTGTATGTTTAATCTCAAGCTGTGGTTTACTATATTCACATTATTACATATTAATGTTTCGAACTCAAGGTTCACTTACTGTTCTACTTAAAAGCTTTCAGCCACATGTCAAAATATCCATCAGTAGATAGAGTGTGCTCAGATTAATGGAAATAAAATCTATTAAGCATCTATTCAGGACAACCAAACAGAATCTGTTGACTGGTGAACACCATGCCACACTGCTAAAAGCTCTGGAAGAAGCTCAGTGGACCCTTGAGTTCCTTGTTTACCAGCACTCTTCTTTTTCTAATCCTGTCAGTTTACCTTTGCTAGTTCTGCCTGGGAGGGGGATGCTCTCCTGTACGGAGGTGGGGGGGCCACAGCCTCCTGATTCTGCATACATTTTAGGAGCTGTGGTGTCTGGCTCAACAAGACCCCGCTTCCTCCTCCAAGCCCTGGTGGTGACCCTGATGCTGTCGCTGGTATCACTGAAGTCATTTGGAGCCCTCTGCTTCTTGTTGAGAGACTCTCTGTCAGGGCTGGCCTTCCTCTTGATGCCCCTTCTGCTTCCATCCTTCACTGTCCCCTCAGTGGGTTTACTGATGGTGGGGGTGTCATTGTGAAGCCGCTGCCTTTTTGTGGGGACCTCTTCTTCCGGTTCTGCCTTCCTCTTGGTCCCCTTGATCCCCTTGATCCTCTTGGTCCCCTTGATCCCCTTGATCCTCTTGGTCCCCTTGATCCCCTTGATCCTCTTGGTCCCCTTGATCCCCTTGATCCCCTTGGTCCCCTTGGTCCCCTTGATCCCCTTGGTCCCCTTGGTCCCCTTGATCCCCTTGATCCCCTTGGTCCCCTTGTTCCCGTTGATCCCCTTGGTCCCCTTGGTCCCCTTGGCTCTCACAGCCTCCACCTTAGCAACTTCACCAACACCCTGCTGCCTTTTTCTGGGGACCTCTCCTTCTGGTTTTGCCTTCCTCTTCGTCACCTTGGCTCTCACAGCCTCCACCTTAGCAGCTTCACCAACACCCTGCTGCCTTTTTCTGGGGACCTCTCCTTCTGGTTTTGCCTTCCTCTTCGTCGCCTCGGTTCTCACAGCCTCCACCTTAGCAGCTTTACCAACACCCTGCTGCCTTTTTCTGGGGAGCTCTTCTTCTGGTTTTGCCTTCCTCTTCGTCGCCTCGGCTTTCACAGCCTCCACCTTAGCATATTCACCAACACCCTGCTGCCTTTTTCTGGCTGCTCTCGGTTTTCTAGGCTTCTTCTTTTCCTCCCCGGGGACGTTGCTGGGTTTGTTCGCTACAAACAAAAGAAAGATGTTGAACATCAGCTTGTTCACTACATGGAGGAAATCTTCAGACACTGGAGTGTTGATATTGAATGGATCTACAAAATTCGGTATTTTATTCAATAAAACGTTTTGTAATATTCAACATTTTTAAATTAAACAGTTGTTTCCTACTAACCAGGTACATTTACCTTACTTACTTTCATCAGTTGTACTGAAGTAGAACTTGACGTACTTCACTCCAGTATTTGATTAATGTTTTACGTTTTACCTCAACTCCACTTTACTGCTCAATATTGCATATAATACTGTATATATAAACATATATTATAACATATAATGTTTCAACATTTGAACATATCAAGTAGTAAAGAGTTTATGAACTGGTGAAATTTAATTTATTCAAAACCAGATTGTGACATTAACGTTTATGTGAAGAGATAACAGTAATAACATCTCACTTATGTCATACATTCAACACACTCAAACCATTTTGTCTGATAAGTACTTTTGCTTTACATGTCTGTGAAATCAGAGGTAAATTAAACTCGTGATCAAGTCAGTTCTGTCTCTAATTAAATCATGAAAACAATATTTTCTTTAAACAGGTGAAAAAGTGAGAAGATTTGCAGCTGTTTCAATAACAATCAGTTGGTTTCAAGAACATCAAGAACAAATCTTTGTAACTTCAGACAGAAATATTACTGCAGATAAATGAACTGAATGGTAGAAAGTGCTTGAAACACAAATATCTGCTTTGGCTGACATTATTTTAGTGCACACACATTGTATTTTGCTTGTTTTAAGAAAAAAAATGCAGAAAATTATGTGATGAGCGTTTAGTGTTGCAGCAGCTGATGATCAGATTTCCCACGTACCTGAAGGCTTCACAGGGACCCGAGAGGGAAACAGCGATGACGAGGTAGCGCCCATGTTGGTTTGTAAAGTGTCCGAAAAGAAATATGGGAGAAAGTTAGAAATATTAGTGTGAATGTGAAAAAACTGTGGTGAACTTTGCAGATATCTCCTGTGTGTGTGAGGTTGTGAAGAGTCTCTGTGACCCGGGTTCTGTTCTGTGATGTCACAACTGGAATGCAGAATCAAAGAACTCCAATGAGAAGAAGTGGACCACCAAGGTATTTTTGATTCAAATTTTAAAAAATAACAATATATGAAAATGTATTTGGTTCACACAAAAAAAAAAATGCTGGGTTGAGTTATTTTGGTAACCCAGTGCTGGTTCAAAAAGGGACCGACTAGCCACAGATTATTTTCAACCAGCAGGGTTGGGTTACGTATTTAACCCATCATGTTGGGTTATATTTTCTTCTTTGTTGAATTAAAGCTATAAAAAAAATAGGTTAAAAAATACAACCCAAATTCTGAGCTGTCAGTTACACTTATAAAATGGCATATTGTATTTCAGTTGACTTCTGAATTAAAAGATGCATCAATAAAATATAATATAATCATAACTAATTCCAACTATTGCAATACTTTTAATTATAAAATTAATACAATGGTATTGAAATATATAAAATACATTCCATGTTCCTCACACCAAATCTTGTTTTGGCAAACAATTGCACATTTAATATCAAGATCACAACAAAAATTGTAATTAAATGTACAGCACTGATTATAATAATTTATTAGCATTTTCAGATAATCCAGTTTTAAATCACAGCTGACTTCTGTATTGTCTCCAACATATGGCTGACATTAAATCCCATTTTGTATGAAAAAAAGAAAATTATTTACGGGAGTACATTACTGCTGAGTTATTAGCACATCACAGTGGCGTATACCCTTAATGTGGTATCCTGGTTTGGGCCCCTGGTAACCTGGAGTCATTCATGACATTTGGCATTAGGCACATATGTTTTTAAATGCTGAGTCATATATTACATTACATTACATTACATTACATCTAGCTGACGCTTTTATCCAAAGCAACTTACAATAAGTGCATTTCAACCATGAGGGTACAAACCCAGAACAACAAGAATCAAGAAAGTACAAATTTATTCAAAAAAGGCCAAACTACGAAATGCTATAAGTAAGTGCCATTTTAAGTCAGAAGAGGTGTGTTTTTAGTTTGCGGCGGAAGATGTACAGACTTTCTGCTGTCCTGATGTCATTGGGGAACTCATTCCACCATTTAGGAGCCAGGACAGCAAACAGTCGTGATTTTGTACATACGGTGTCCCACAAAGCAGAAACCCTGGCTTACACTGTCTGTTGGTGTCTTTGTTTCCCACCCGTCAGCCGTGTGCCAAAGGTTAACAGTACCTCCCTGACCAGTGCGGGTCATCATGCACCACTTTCTCCAGCCCCAGAAGACATGAACCAATCCACACGGATGACAATCTATTCAAGAATCAGACAGCAGACAGTAGTTAAGATGTTGTTGTCTTTTTGTGGTTGAGAAATATTGTTGAAACCACGTAAATATAAAGAATGGCAAGTTTCCACAATAGTCGTGGGAGTTCAGACCAAAACAAAACAATACCTGAAGCTTTGTTGGTGTTGTTTGTTGCTTCAGTTAGTTACGATCCTGGAAGTCCAGTTGAGTAACCGATCCATTAGTTTGAAGGCCGATCAGATACCAAAACACTAAACAGCAGTTTTTGTTTGACGATCTCTGCCTCTCTGAAAACGTATCCCAACGGTAATCGTTTAATCTTCCACAGCAAGGATTTCCAGTGAAACAGTAGAAATACGTCAGCCATGTTACCAAGTAATCAACCAGGAATATTTGTTTGCATGTATTTAGATGGCTGTTGCAGTGTCCTGTCACAAGTCTTTGCGCTGCATTGAGCACAAGTTGATTTTTTTGTTGTTGTGGTTAGTTCTCCTGGGTGTTTTTGACTGCTGTTGCAACAACATTTCCATCTTAGCAGCATTTAAATGTTGGTACTAGCGTAGCATACATGTTTCTGGGACTGCACAATTCTAGATTTGCTAAGGATTGAGATAACGATTCTCATTTTTGATTGGTTTTGTAATATTAATATTTAGTGCATCATTGACCTGATACAGAAGAAAACTAATCTAATGGTCCCTGATACAGGACTGGTGTTTTGCAGAGTTCTGCCCATATTCACTTTGCCAGATGTTCCCAGTATTTTGGTCAGTTTTGTCTCAACAGTGTGAATTTTAAACATTATCAACATATCTGATTCTGTACATAAAAACAATCCACTTTAGGGTATGTCCTTCTTTCATTAAAAAAAAACTCTGAACAAGGATTTTTTTTTGGGGAGCGTTTTCTTTTCCTTTCTTTCTCTCTTTTACTCGTCTCCACGGGGTTTATTTTCTTTTGGTTTTCTGCTGTTCTGCAATCAAATGATGTAACGCTGCATTGTTATTGGTTGAGGGAGAAAGTAGGAGCACTTGTTTGTGTGCAGCTGATGTCCTAAATGAAGATTGAGCAAAATCGTTGTCACTTAGATCAGCATTTTAATATAATTAATTGTGCAGCCCTGCATACTTCATACCAGGATCTCCTGTTTACCAGGGCAAACTGTAGGCATCCCACCGCAACACTGCAATAGCCTTTCACACCCTGAAACTCTCAGTTTGATGATAAACAAGACCAAAAACACCACCATCTCTGGCTAAGACTTGTTCCCTGAGAGAACTTCTACGACCCATCTCTGGACTCTTGGGGCTCGGAAACATTCCTGACATCTTTCCCACAAAGGGAAAAAAAAGTTTTTGTTTTTTTAAGACTTCACCTTTAAAGGTGTAATTAGTAAGAATTTGACCTTTTGCGCTTTTTGAATTTAGAATTTTTGTACATTAGGGAGTGGTATTGAGTCAGTGTAGCGTCCAGCAGTCTGCCCTCAGTTCGGTGTTATCCTGAAATCTGTTCCCCATCAGACTCTGTGACTGACAGTGTTGGTAAGGTTGGTTTGGTTTCGACATGAGGAGTGAGGGAAAGAACATCTGGGCAAGTCACACTGTGCATTCCAATATCCATACTATCATACTATTTAGTATGCCAGAAAAATATTCAGTATGTCCCAGTACATAGTATGTTAAGCGTAGTATGCCAAATTGACCAGGATGTCATGTTACATCCGGTCGTATTTTGCAGTATATAGGCCAGCATGCTACTCTGGCTGTTCTGACCCACAATCCTCTGCGCAGTGGACAATACGTCACATCAACGGAGCTGCTGATAGAGTTGGTGGTGCTATTGCTCTGCCCTTGAAAGGAAGAAGGAGAAAAAGAGGCATCAAAAGGAAGCGTACTCGTTCCAAATTACATCCTTTTTCTTTTTCTTCAAATGTCGCGCTATGGATTGCAACTGATATGACCAAGAGGGCCAAAGTTCAAGGCGCATTTTTTTTGATGAAGTAGTATGTCCCAATTGTATACAACGTACATACTACATGCAACAGTACAAACGTCTTCATGGTAGCTGCAGTAAGCACTAAAAGTAAAAAGAAACACTATGTGATTCAGAAGGCAGGGAATGAATCTGCCGGGGGACAGATTTCAGTGTAACACCAGCTCTCAGTTTCTGCAGTTTAGTTGAATTCACATGTTTGTTTCCTGCTGTTTGTTAGTAGTTGTTTTGTTTTTCAGTAACTGATGATTGTAAAGTTAAATGGTTAAGAACCAGAAGTGAACAGACCAAAAATGGTGATCAGTTGTGGTTGTAGTCAACATTATTGCGTGTTTATCTCCCATTTAAGGAAGACCATGGTAGCAAAAATGTATTCTACATGTATTTTTGCTGCGGTGCCCAGTTGAGCCATTAGGCGGTGGGTATTCTGATTTTATGGTGAACAGTGTTCCTGAGTATATGCTTCTTTGAGTTTGTTTCATAGGTTTTTAATGATTAATGGACTATGCTGCATCATTTTGGTAGTAATGCAGTCGCATAAAATGTATTTTAAATTGTGTCTGTGGTCTTACTGAGGTGTTGCTACATGAAGCTGCATAGTTCTAGCCCGGTGTTACCAGACCCAGATTTGCTGTGTGAATATCTGGTCTGTCCAAGCTCCATTGGGAATCATTTGCAGTTGTTCATCCCGAGCCCTGCCACATCCATCACTTAAGCAAGTCAGTGGTCAAAGTACACCTTCAGGAGAAGATCATGACTGGCCCCTGCCACCACTCCCGATACCAGACACCACTAGCATGGCAGTGTCCTTCTCAGTCTCTCCAGCCACAGAAATCATTTAAGATACACAAAGCGTTTACTGCTGAACAACTGGGTTTGGCTGAGCACACACACACCCAATGAAGGCACTTCAGAGGAAGCACAAAAACGTAAGAGCTCTTCCTCCCTTGGCACTGGACAGAGTGCACCCCCTGCTGTTGGTCGGCTAGATTACCACCAACTAATTACTGCAGTGGAGCCCGTGCTCTTGAGATTCCCTGGGGGCCCAGCGGCCCTGAAGATGAAGTTGGGCTGGACACCATAGGGGCTCACTAAGTTCATCAAGAAGCAGCCAACAATACAACAAGGCCTGGATATCTCCACTCTTTCACCCGCTGCTGAGCTTTTTGAATTTAGAATTTTTTTGCAGCGGTTAGATGTCCTCCCTTAAAGGAGTGAGAAGCTCGTTACACGCTTCAGGCAGGATCAGGAAGCAGGAAGTAGGTTATTCCGTTTGGCACCACATGTAGCCCCTGCTGTGCAACGTCCGTACTGCAGAAACATGTGCTTGACCACAGCCAGCCGGGTCGAGGATGTTCGGGTGTCCATATGGTGACAACTGTCTGCAGAGCTTCACTGGCTCTGTTATTCAGACACCTGAGGCATAAGTACCGTCTTCTGGATCGACCCACAGCCACCACGCAAAATATATACAGAGTCCTTGTACGTCTGTATGACCCCCCTGGGATTTATTGTCTCCTTCACGACGTGGGCCAAAATCCCAGTGCAACACTCATGGGATAAGAAAGAGAATGGGACGACCCATGACTGACGGAGGATGTTCTGCAGTCTTAGCAGATGTGGGAGGAGTTAAAACATCTATCTCAGAGATGGACACTTAAACCTCGAGAGACTTGCACATCGCTACTGAAGCAGCAGAGTTTAGTGGCCAGAATTGCATGCCTCACCTATTGACACAACAGAAAGACATGTAAATGATGTAGATATAAGTGGTGCAAATGGAGGAATTAAAAACAACTGTTTAATCTCCCAGTCTTTATTCAACAGGGTTGGTAAATGTACAAGACATTTCCACAATTATATCAAGACACAAAACATTTTACAAATGGAATGTAATATACTATCTGTGTGCAGCAATGGATCTAAAAGTTCTGTGTCCAAACATCACCCCCTGCTGGAGATGCAGGTACATTGCATACACAATACCTGAGGTTTGGGGATTGCTGTGTTTTCAAAACTGACAGCTAGAAAAAAAGAAGTGAACAGCAATGGTGAGTTAACTGGAAACAAAGGCATCCATTGGACATAAGGACACTTGGGATGGAAGAAGTGATGTAAAATTCAGTGCAAATCATTTTTTGAAGTCACTTACACTTTCATTTTAATCCATATTTGCTGTTGTTTTTACTTCACGCTTCAGTTTTGCCACATCACATGAAATACTGTGATGACGGAAATAAACAGTGAGATCCACTCCAGGAAGTCTTATGAGCAGATGTGTCGTTTTTTGTGACCAAAAAAATCTTGCACACTATTGATATCTTGTACTCACTCAATCATCAATATTGTGGTCTTCAGAACTTCAACCAGAATCTTTAGTGAATCTTATCTGATGAAGGTCTGAGGACCGGAAACTTTGCTAGTTAAGTAAATACAAGTGATAAAATTGTGCAGGATTTTTTTTTTTTTTGTGGATGAAACCTTCTCTTCTTCAAATGGTGGATAAATTCAAAGCTGTGTAGATCAAATTAGTTGTGGTGCAGATGAACCCTGTCAGGTTGCAGAGGCTGGATAAACCATGGTAACGGCCAAATGTGCTCTTGTAAGCTTTGTACTTCGGGTCCTGCTCTTTGAGTTTGGCATAATCCTCTTTCTGGCTGCCCAGGCCAATCTGGTTCCCCAGGCCATGCTCCTTCTCCACCTCCCTCATCTGGAACATCACCTCTGTAGCTGCCGGACCAAACCACTGGGCGTTCAGACCTGCCAGGATCAGCGCTACAAAGTACAGAATCATCTGCAGGATGAAAAAAATAAATCTTACAACACAATGACAACATGATGCCGATTTTCCTGTGAATATTTTGATTACAATTAGTGAAGTGATGTTTGACCTGCACACTTTCATGCCAGTCCAGCAGATCTCTGGGGTGGTACCCAGAATACACCACCAGATTGATAAAGTTACTTCCCAGCAGGCAGTAGAAGTATAAAGGGAAGAGTTTACTCTGCACCAGGCCGAAGGTGTGTCGGGGTACCTGTCTCAACAGGGCAAAACCTACAGGCACAGAAATCAGTTAGTGTTGAATCAGGGGATGCGTGCAGCATGTTGCAGCCTTGTTTGTGCCCCACGAACCTGCAATGAAGGAGACCCAGACCTGCATGCCCCAGGAGAACGAGAGCACCAGGAGGTGAAACACTTTGACCACGTCTGTTGGCTCCCCCTCTGCTGCCATGGCGTCACTTTGCAAAAAACAGTTTGTACACAGATAGCCTACATTAACACTCTACTTCCTCATTGTTTGTTTATTTGTCCACAGATCCCACTGATGTGTAGGAGGGTGAAAAAATATATACACATGCAAAATCAACTATTCTGTCCCCTTAAATAGTTCTTTTCTTCTGATTTCATTAAAACCTAATATGTGGAAGAGTACCAAAATCGTACCTCTTGTCTGTACCACGAACCAAGTTTACATCTGATGACGGTGATAAAATACATGAAGCACTGTTATTAATTCAAATGTTAATATTTGAACAAATAAATTCAAACTATTTTGTTTGCAAAAAATGAATTAAAAGCAAAATAAATGTATAGTAGGCCGTGTTTTCCGACATGAGTGACATTACGTGTTTAGAATTAGGAGTCTAACGCCCCATTGGTCCTAAAATGAACAAAGCGATATTAAACTCCAATAACAGAAATCAAAACACACTTATTTTAGTTTTAGGAGTGGCAGTGCCGCATGAACAGTACTTGCAAATACTTCACAGGTCACTGAGATACACAGCATATGGAAATCACATGACAATGTTTTACAAGTGGAGTCTCAGAGACTCCGATCAGAGGTGAAGCCTCATTTACTGCAGCAGATTTCTGAAACATGTCACTAGTTCAAAAGTATATTTATAGGCAAATCTCTTGAAATTAGACAAAATAGTGATCAAGCTGATCAAACAATGTTCAGTGTGTTTTTTTTGAGTGGTTAAAGAGGGTCAGTGCTCAGCAGGAGCCCGCGCACTAGGGCTTAAATAAGATGGCAGCAGAGATAAATGTCTTGTGCATCATTTGAGGCGGGTCCTGCACACGTGCAGCAGACCTGATAAGGTGAGATAAGGTGCCGAGGCAGAGCAGGGAAAATACATTACAGGATGAATTTAGCCATTTATGATTTACCAGTCATTTACCCATGAGCAACCCAAAGGCAACAATTTGTCAAACAGAAGCGTTATAGGTAAAAACATGAGGGAGAAACAGGGAGCCTGAACTGATGACAGCAGGTCACAGTTTAAAATTCATGGCTAACCAGCTTTAGCCTCTGAGCTAACAGAAGAAGAGCTGGCTTCATTTTGGACATCACCTGGATAATTACAATCACTCAGCACACGAAACACCAGCATGCACTTACCTGCTTTCTGCTCCGTTATTTAAAATGAGTTAATATCGTTGATATGGTCCCAGGTTCAGCTGAAGTAACAGAGACACTTCCTCATTTTATAGTGGTGGCCCCGCCCCCCGAGTACAGACAGACCAATGGTGTTCTTAGAAAATGGAAGTTTTTTTTTCATATTTCATCTCTTGTAACTGGTTCCTTCGTGGTGTTTACTCTCACAGCCCCTCCCCTGGACACAAATGGGTCATTCGCTGTTTCATGTGTGTATTCTGCAGATTAATAATTTGAGCAAACTTTCATTTAAAACAAATCTGTTGTAATTGGTTTGAAAGTTGTGCAAGAGTATTATATTAGTATTGTATGGCAATGGGACAATTGTTTCCGTGTATATTTGTTTTTAACTGCCTCTTGTGTCCGTCTCCTTTTTAAAAATCATTATTCTCTGTTTTTAGTCATTGCATCCGTATTATATGTGTATTTTTCATCTTTTGTGAAGCACATCAATCTACCTATTCATATTCAATGTCTATAAGGTGATGTTAATTTAAAACTTGTTTAATAACAGCTGAGAGTTCACTGCCTGATTGAAACACTGACATGGCCAATCAGAATGTCCTCAAACTGCAGCTATATCAGTGGGTCAAATGGGCTGCCCCACAAAAATAGTTTCTCCATATGAATTGTGTTAAGTTAAAGAAATAATAGAAATGTATTATTTTGTACAACTGTACCTATAAAAAAAATTCTGAATATGTTGAGTTGAAAGAACAATCTGCTTGTATTTATCTCAACTTATTTTAATATCATGGGCTTAAAGTTCCAACATGAAGCTGAATATTCTTAATAACATTAGCCTTCCTGTCTCACTTGAACACTTAGGTAGGCTTTTGCATAAATATCTATTTGTATCTAAGTTTTTTTGTGTCATTTTTCTTTTGCTAAAAAGGCAGCTATTATTTCGATAATTGAAAAGAATCAAAAGCAGTTTTTTTTGTGTTTTTTTTTTAATGCAGCAACTTAAACACATGTACAAATACATGACAAGTAGAGATTTCAAAATGCGAACCAGGCCAAGTCATTTATGCTCAACCCTTCTAACTTAAAAAGGGTCATGTTTTTCAGGGCAGCAGCCAAGCCAAAGCACATTAAGATGGACAATCTCAAGTACAAAGAGCACAGGTCTCAGCAAGAATGTCTTAAAGTTTTGTAAAACTTTGTGATTCTGTCCTTTATATGCTTGCACATGGGTTATATCTGGTCCACACACAACAAACCAGAACTCCCTGAACTGGTTGAAACTGGTTTGAGGTGTGTGGGCTGGCTATGGCCCATATAACCCTTGTCATTAACAGAACTGAGCCAATATATGCTATAGTTGGCCCAGATGAGGCCCGGAAGTGATTGCTATCTTGGACATGTTCAAACTTTCAATTCAATTCAATTTTAAGATGCCCTTTCAATAAATCAATATGCTAACAGATCATTATTGTCCCTGATTGTTGTTGGTGCTTTCTGTCACCCCGGACATGCAGATCAGTGGCCTGAGATACCGACAGGTGGAATAAAAGACGTGGTGTTGAATAGATCACAGAGATATGTAGAGGTTTAACAGCCTTGACGTCACAGGTGGTCACGTTGTATTTCCAAAATTGCTCCATGACCATTAGAAGATCTTATAAATAACCCCTGCTCTTCTCCCTCCTAACGGGGGACCAGAACAAGTTGCCCCGTTGCCCATGAGTCCCCTCTTTTGTCTGGATGAAATGATCATTCACCAACCACTGCGAGTCCCTTCAACTGCGCTCGGCCAATGGCGTGTGTCCGCCGAGGAAACCACCCAGTTCCCGTCACGTTGTACGCTGAGGCGGAGACAAAGAGGACACTGAGGCCAATAGGAGTGAATCTCATGAATAATATGACATCAGCGATCCCACGCTCACCAACCCAACCTCCTTCCTGCATCGCAGGCCACGGCCGCCCAGTCCCTCAGCCTGACAGCGAACAAACCAAACCAATGTGAACGGCCGACGTTTAGTTCAAGCCGCCGCCCCCTTTTCCTCACTCTCCGCTGTTTTCCTCCTTTATGGACTGACCGCGACAGCTGCCAATGTGTTGTTCATCTTCGTGAAGTTGGGACAAAACCGAAGGGTGAGTATAAGTCTGTATTTTACCTTCTACAAGGGATAATAGTTGAACAGCGGGCGCGCCTCCAGACGCGGTGTCCTACCGCGTTTCTGCAGCTGGTTTGCAGAAGGTGCTTAATGTCACGTCCGCACGATGCAAACAGCAGCGTGCATTTTCAGCTGGGAGGTCTGCTTGTTGGTTTCATAGTGCTGTCTGTGGCAGCTTGTACTCCTCAGACCAGCCTGATCAAGGACATCATGGGGTGTGCGGGTGTCCTCTCTGAGGATTGTGGGCCTACTGGACAGTAACATCATTATTCCGAATAGTGAGCAAGGTCAGGGTGATGATTACTACCATAAAAGGTCAGTGTGAGTGCCTGTATTTCATGACTATCCACCCATGAGGGGAAGCAGGTGGGTATACCCAGAGAGAGCCTGAGGGAATCCCAGTGTCTCCAAACAAAGTTGAATTTCAGTAGTTTAGTGTTCACCCTCAAAGGCAGTGGGTGGTGTTTTTTCATATTCTTAACTGTCTTCCATCTAATCTGTGATCGTTCATGATATCTAACTATGAAAATCTTACACGGGCCTCCAAAATGCAGAATCTGCACGAGCAGGAAAGTTTATCTGAGAAGATGTTTGGTTTGTCATATGCCTGAGGAGCACTCTATAACCAGGATGTAGCTGCGGACCTAAACTCAGTCCCTTTAGTGTGTCCATCATGTCCACTGGTATCACTTGCAGCTCAACACAAACACTCTGGAATTCAAGATCACTTTGAATTTCTGTTGAGCAGAAGTTGTGGACAGGGTTGTTCTACAGGTGGAGCAGACGTTCCCTTTCTACTGTTCACTTCTAGGATTGCCTGCTTTAGGGTTTTTTTGTAAGTCACATGATTACAACATACACCAGGAGCACATCAACATGTGCCACAGTGGAAGTAACTGGATCAAGTTGATCCATGCCCTTGTTTATACCTTCCTACAACTCTGCATCCTTTCTCACGCCACTCCCCCGTCTGTTCAGGAGGTTTCACCACTTCTACAAGCACGGACGCAACACCAAGTTGTATTTTCACTCACACATTCAGGCAGGAGGAATGCACTCCTGTCCCAATCACACGCTGTGACTGTCTACATTGCTACCCGGAAGACCGCAGTAGGCCTTAACGCAAGATTACAGTTTTATTCTCACAAAGAAAATTAGTTGATTTTTACACACAAAAATGAATGCAGTACGTGATGTACTTTGCTGTGCATGTGTGTTAATTTGTAGCTACACTGGAAGGTGGCCACAAAAGCCCTTTGGTCATGTCAGATAGTACACAGAACAAATACTGCACAGGACACATTACATGAGTGGACTGTATGACATGCACTCTTATGGCGGGTGCCTATTGCTCAACCCTTCAGTGTTTGTTTGACCAAGGAAATGAAACAGCTTGAAACGTATAGTTTTAAGGATAGAAGTCAAACATATGAGGATGACATTCAAATTGAGAAAGGTTGTGTTCACATTGGAGTAGTATAATGTAATAGGAATTATGAAATAGGGTGTGTGGTTTATTGAAAACTGGTTTCCTACAGGTATATGAGGAAATCTTGGTAAAGAGGAAGTTACTTTTTTTGAAGAAAATGTGTCAGCTACTTGTGAGGCTTCCCCGGCAGTTATTAAAACTAACTTATGTGGATTAATTAGAAAAAAAAAAAAAATTAAAGTCCTTCACTTTCTGTCATCACAGGCAAGTGTCATGAATATTTATAAAAAAACAACAACAATAGCACGTTTCTATCTTGACGTGTGCGTTGCTTACGCATCAAGTTAAACACATGACAATCATGTGTTGTGTATACATAGTTGTAAGGTGTCCCCATCTCAGCAAAGTGTGTTCTATATTTACCCAGCATGCCGCTGGCTCGCAGCCTGTCCGTCACATCCCTGTCAGGACTGGAGGAATGGGACGAGGGCTTTGATTTGGAGGATGCAGTTCTTTTTGAAATTGCCTGGGAGGTCGCGAACAAAGGCAAGTGTTTGGTGTGTGTGCACTTTAACTTGGAAGTTTTTCTAAATGACTCAGACACAAATATAAATGTTTAACTTTTTTTTTTTATCAACACCAAACATGGTCATGTATACATATTCATATATATATATATATAAATACTAATGGTGTTGAATCCCATCATATCTTTGTCTCGACTTTGTGTGGCATGTTTGCTGCATGTGTGAAGTGGGAGGCATCTACACCGTGATCCAGACCAAAGCCCGTCTGACCGCAGAGGAATGGGGGGAGAACTATTTCCTGGTGGGTCCCTACGTGGAGAGCAACGTGCGCACTCAGGTGGAGCTGATCGAACCCACTAACCCCGTGCTGAAGCGGACCATTGATAAGATGAACTCCAGTGGGTGTAAGGTACTACCACACGTACACAGTAAACACACTCACACACACACACCTCTGAGTTAAATATACACATTCTGCTCAAGGACGGCCATTCTTACTACTCACAGCCTGAGTAATTATAGAGTGATATTTAGGAATAGGTGCAGCGAATGTGCTCTGTAAAACCCCTCTAGAGATCATCCATAGCTCCACTATTATATCTGACTTCCTGAGCTCCCTCTTGGCTCAGCTCTCTTTTCCTGACCACGACTCTAAACCCCGTGACATTTCCCTGCAAAGGTCAGAGTTTGTATTAATGTCTTTCTGTCTCTTGCTCTTTCACACAGACACAGTCCACAAATAGATGACTGAGAGTGATCCTTTTAATGCTTTGTGCTGCATCACTCTGGGAGTGCTGTGGAATTAGGGGTCAAGGCTAAGGAGTGGTACTATTTTAAAGGAATAGTGCAGCTATTTCAACAAAGGTATATGCTGAATCCCACATTAGAGACCAGCACCACAGCAAAGTTAGCTGGGCTGAAATTTCATTTTTCCAGAAAGATGTTGAGGTCATGTATTAGTACATTGAACTTGTCAATTACACTTTAGTCATGCTTTCATCTTGAAGTGTCACACTTTGGTTTGATTTTGTTTCCGTGAGAAAAACTCCATCAAGCTTAATCTGAGATTGTGTGGTTGGAATATGTTTTTGTAAAAAGAATGAATGCCATGCAAGCATTTGAAGCCATTTTGGCCTTTGAGGCCGAGGACAAACAAATTCAATCAATGAAAAATAATAACGAGATGCTGCTGCAACTGCAGCTACAACTCCTAGTTAGTATTCTTCACAAAATTGAATTAAAGTAATACAAAAATATTCCCACAGCCGAGGTTGTGGTGTCTCAAAAAGTAATGTTTCCCCCTCTCACCCTCATCTCCATTTTTCCACAGGTCTATTTTGGCCGCTGGCTCATTGAGGGGAGTCCCTACGTGGTTCTTATTGATGTCGCGTTCACGGCCTGGTCTCTGGACCGCTGGAAGAGTGAGCTGTGGGAGCTTTGTGACATCGGTGTGCCGTGGTTCGACCGTGAGGCCAATGATGCCGTGCTGTTCGGCTTCCTGACGGCCTGGCTCCTGGGAGAGGTGAGCGGCTCAAACTAAATACTCCGCAGATGGCAAGAGCGGATATAACATTAAAAAAAAAATGCCTCGTTGCGTTGTATGAAGATGAGAATTTCAATTGTGTATTTATGTGCAGAAAGAAAACTGATTACAACAAAAAATTCATCCGAGTAATCCGTAGCCTTTCAAAACAAAACTTTAAAACACGTGCACGACTGCGACTGTGTGTATGTCCACATATATGTGTGTAATTCATGCTGACCTTATGTTCCTCCATATTTGCAGTACGTAGCTCAGAGTGAGGAGCCTCCACATGTGGTGGCCCATTTCCATGAGTGGCTGGCCGGCCTGGGCCTGGTGTTGTGTAGACACAGACAGCTTCCTGTTGCAACCATCTTCACCACTCACGCTACACTCCTGGGACGCTACCTGTGTGCTGGAAGCGTGGACTTCTATAACAACCTTGCAGAGGTGTGTGTGTGTGTGTGTGTGTGTGTGTGTGTGTGTGTGTGTGTGTGTGTGTGTGTGTGTGTGTGTGTGTGTGTGTGTGTGTGTGTGTGTACATTCCTACATTTGACTATATATCAGTGCAATAAAATAAACAGGAAGGGATAGAAATATTAATATTAATATTCGGGGGAGTAATGTGGACAATTAGTATTAACTCCACAAGCAGCTGACCTCATTGTAATCTTTGTCTGTCCTGATGGTCTCTCGTTCAGTTCAATGTGGATAAGGAAGCCGGCGATCGACAGATCTACCATCGCTACTGTTTGGAGCGGTCGGCCGCCCACTGTGCCCACGTCTTCACCACAGTGTCACAAATTACAGCCATTGAGGCAGAATACCTGCTCAAGAGGAAACCAGGTGTGTGGAGGTGAATTGATGTATGACACTGCATTCAGAAAATTCAATGATGGTTCACTCTGTGGGCGGCACAGTCGTGCAGTGGTTGGCATTGTTGCCTCACAGCGAGAAGGTCTTTTCTGTGCGGAGTTTGCATGTTCTCCCAGGTGTGAATGAGAGCGAGAATGGTCTTTGTTTCTGTCTGTCTATTTGTTGGCCCTGTGATAGACTGGTGTACCCTGCCTTCACCCAAAGTGAGCTGGGATAGGCTCCAGCCCCCCCGTGACCCTGTTCAGGATAAAGCGGGTATAGATAATGGATGGATGGATGGTTCACTCTGTTCTCCTCATCATCACGAGCTGAGAGAGCAAGTCTCTCTGAACATGGATATAATGTATTTCCCACTGCAGCTTTAGCGTATGCTTTTAACTGAAAACAGCTGGCTGGTTAGCTAATGAGATACTTCATAAGAGTTTAACTGATTTATGTTTTGGATTAAATAAATAACTCCCACCACACAGACATCATCACTCCCAACGGGCTCAACGTGAAGAAGTTCTCAGCTGTGCACGAGTTTCAAAACCTCCATGCTCAGAGCAAGAACCGGATCCAGGAGTTTGTCAGGGGACATTTCTACGGGTCAGAACACACAGCAACCATAACACAGTCACAACTTTATGAATTCAGTCACAAAAGAAATGATCCACTTGCATTCGGAGGAATATGATATTCACAATGATATTATAGTGAATAATAATGATAACTCTGATTATCACTGCATGTCTTCACCATCAGGCACCTTGACTTCGACCTGGACAAGTGTTTGTTCCTCTTCATTGCTGGAAGATATGAATTCTCCAACAAAGGAGCCGACATCTTCTTGGAGGCTTTAGCCAGACTCAACTATCTGCTGAGAGTGAGTGTGTACAAGTGTGTGTATAAATGTATTTTTGGGGGGAGGAAGGTGAAGCCTAGGTGTAAAAACTTAACCACATTTTTTTTTTTTTTTTTTACACTCTTCCTCTCACAGGTCAACCACAGTGACGTGACCGTCATTGCATTCTTCATCATGCCAGCTCGGACAAACAACTTCAATGTGGAGACCTTAAAGGGCCAAGCAGTCAGGAAGCAGCTCTGGTGAGGTTATTTTTAGACACTGTGACTTAAGTTGTTTCACAACATGCAGCCTCTAGAGCAAGGGTGTCAAACATACGACCTGCGGGCCGGATCCGGCCCGCCAGGGGTTCCAGCTCGGCCCGCCGGATGACTTTGCTAAGTGTGAAAATTACAGAAAGACATAAATTGCATTTCTATGAGAATATGGAGGTTTATGAGTACAAACGTTTTGTTATTTATTTTTTAATCGATCCAGTAATTGCTTCAAAAACAGCGTAAATGCGACGTCTGCTCCGGAGGAAGAAGCGCTCGGTGCCACAGGCAGACGCGCTCGCTGCTCGCTTTGTGACGCGTTTGACGTCAAACGCGTCACAAAGCGAGGGAATCTGCAGAGGAGAGCCGGGGCAGATAAACAGTGGGCTGATGTCTGAGTTTTTGGTCTTTATGTTTCTAGTTTATTGTAGAAAGACCTTAAAACAGGGTGTATCATCCAAAAACCTTCACCAATGATTTAAACAAAGAGAAATATTGTCGTTATGTATGCGTTATTATGCTATGATTTTACTGGTCTGGCCCACTTGAGATCAAAGTGGGCAGTATGTGGCCCCTTAACTAAAATGAGTTTGACACCCCTGCTCTAGAGAATGCATGTAACCAATAGTGTTCATTATGAGCCACAAGTGTCACATTCACCCACGTCGAGAAGTCAAAAGTGGTAAAATGCTTATACTTGTCTTTTTGTTGTTGATGTCCATGACAGGGATACTGCTCAGACTGTGAAGGAACGCTTCGGAAAGAAACTTTATGAGTCACTTCTAGTGTAAGTAGACCACCTAGTGGTACACTAGGACTACCTCATTAGATCCGTAATATGTGGTATGACGTGTCCAATAACACCAACAAATAAAAGTGTGAAGCCAGTAAGGTCCAATCCCAATTCCCACCCCTTGGCCCTACCCCTTCGTTTGGCGTATGCCAGCGTAGGATAGCGTGCCCTGTTTCTTTTAGGGATCGAGGGTTAGAGGTCGTCTGGCCTTTCAACTGATCGTCCAAACGGAGTGATTTCAGATGCAAACTCCAAGTTGAGTGCTAGAAAAATATTTTGCAAACTGAAATAACACAACATGAAAAATGGTCCATAAAATACATAAATAGATTTTTTTTTTTTCAAGAATATTTTCATAATCTGAAAGTGCAGTTTTGGGATAATAAAGCTATTTATGGTTCAAAATGATTGAACGAAGTCTTGTTTAGGAGCATTGATAGCTGATTCTCTGAGATACACTGTTTTGTCATCACACTGTATATTTCCACTAATTAAATAATCAAATTCCGGAGACTTACAAACTTATTAATAATTAACTTAGGAGAACTGTGGCTACTGTTGATGCAACAAGTGGTGCCTTAATTCCTTAAATTATCATTGTAAATCCTTTCCCTTCTAGCTCCATTCTGAAGGGTCACTACCCAGTAGAGGGCACTCCTAAATGAGGGATGTGGCCACCGGATGGCAAATGGAGTTGGGCCTAAAAGACACCTGGCTTAATGAAAATATGTAAATTCTCTGCAAAACGTAGTTCCATTGTCAAAACAATGTTGTTTTTGGAAATGACTGAGATACTTGGTCACATGTTGTAGAATTAAGATCCCAGCAGATCAAGCTTCCCAATCTACAAGTTTTGTTTTCTCCATTAAGTCTAAAACGAGCTGCATTTTCTTTAGAGGGCAGCTGCCAGATGTGTCGAAGATGCTGGACAAAGAGGACTTCACCATAATGAAGCGGGCCATCTTTGCAACTCAGAGACAGTGCCAGCCTCCAGTCTGCACCCATAATATGCTGGAGGACAGCAGCGACCCCATCCTGACCTGTGTGCGCCGCATCGGCCTTTTCAACAGCTCTGCCGACCGGGTCAAGGTGGGTCAGTTTAAAGCGGCCCATTAATGTCCTAAATCATAAAAAGATTATCATCCCAGCATCCGTGAGGATCTCTTCTTCCCTGTTTGTTTGAGGGGGGGGAGAGGGGGTGGGTGGGTCGGAGGCATCCTAAATACCAGTAATAATGTATAATTTTGTTCTCCACATGTTTCATGGGTCTGCAAAGATTTTCAGTCCACTGTGTGACCTGTAAAATACATCATTTTGTGCTCAAGAGTTAGTTTGCTGCTCACACTAAAGGTTGTGATACTGAATGGCATCTCCATCCGTTAGATTATCTTCCATCCAGAGTTCCTTTCATCCACCTCCCCTCTACTTCCAATGGATTATGAAGAGTTTGTAAGAGGTTGCCACCTCGGCGTCTTCCCTTCTTACTATGAACCTTGGGGCTACACACCAGGTACGATCGATAGTTGCTGAAATATGTATATATATGTGTGTACGATAAATCAAAATGTTAATCAGGCCTCACTGTTTCTGTCGCCAGCTGAGTGCACAGTCATGGGAATTCCATCAATCTCAACCAACCTATCTGGCTTCGGCTGTTTTATGGAGGAACACATAGCAGACCCGTCAGCTTATGGTGCGTCACATTTATCTTCTAAGTTCTACTTGATTCTCAAAAAGCAAGAATCACTGACGCCTTTTCTTTCCCATCATGCCCTTTCTTTCTGCAGGTATCTACATCCTGGATCGGCGGTATCGGGGGATTGACGAGTCGTGTAACCAGCTCACTTCCTTCCTGTTCCAGTTCTGCAAGCAGAGCCGGCGCCAGCGGATCATCCAGAGGAACCGCACCGAGCGCCTGAGTGACCTCTTGGACTGGAAATACCTCGGCAGGGTGAGATTACAAATCCATAAAATAAACTTGGAATCGCATCAACTTTGAAATTAATCCTTTTTTTTTTTCTTCTGCTCTGCATTAGTATTATATATCTGCCCGTCATATGGCCTTGGCTAAAGCCTTCCCTGACACCTACCTGTATGATCCTCATGAGCCCAGCTCAGTAAGTTCACGTGTCTCTGGTTGGGAGATGTATTCAACGTTATTGTTTCTGAAAAGAAAATCTGTTCGGCTTCATCTTGTGATTGAGATCATAATGCTTTCGTCCTCATCCTCAGACCACAGGTTTCCGCTACCCCCGACCAGCCTCTGTGCCACCTTCTCCGTCTCTGTCCCGCCACTCCTCCCCACGCCACAGTGAGGGTGAGGACAACGATGAAGAAGAGCGCTACGATGAGGATCTGGAGGCAGAGAAGGACCGAGTGAACATCCGCCAGCCGCACACCCTGCCATTAAAAAACAAGTCCTCTGGTGTCCCCGGTGCCAACGGGAACAGCGACGGCGTCACCACCAAGCAGAACTGAAACGGACACGCGCATACACACAACAAATGCTAAAACCTCACTTGTGAAACTGTCTGTGGCCATCGGTAAAGTCATCCATGTACTCGCAGACTTTACAAACGAGTGCAGTTGTGTGAATGCGTGTGATGAATTTAGTATCGGCATGTTGTGAAAAATTGCATCACTGTCAGTGTCTTCCCAAACTGTGTGTACCTCAGACTTTTTTAAATGATCTCTCAGTTTGATGTTTTGGTATCGTTTCAGTTACACCAGCAGAGCAACCAGTGGTTTGTTTTGAGGAGTAAATGCAGAAGCTAGAAGGTGCTTAACGACAGTTCAACATGGGGGGGGTAAAAAAAATCAGGATTGCTGGATTTTGTAGGTACTAACACTGGATAACATAGGTCTAAAATAATGAAAAAAAATAGCAATTGAATGGATATAGGGAGGTGGGTTTTATACTTGATTCCTAGGTGGGTCAGAGCAGGGAAAACAACACAACCCTCCTTTTTACCAGCTTGTATTCTTTACACATTCAGAGCAGGATTTTACCTGTGAAAATGCCCACATAAAGACAGGAGACATACTTTTAGTCACTGTTAGTAGCCACAAAGAGCGTCTGTTCTTCTACTTGTGTTCCACTTGTTGTGGTGATGATACAATGATTCACACTCAACTGTCCACCTTTTTTTTTTCTTTCTTTCTTTCTTTCTTTCTTTCTTTCTTTCTTTTAAATGCCTTGTTTACTACTAATCTTCCCAGAATGGAAATAAGATGGAGAGCACACACATGCACAGTAAGTAATAGCATTCAAAAACAACGCTGAGAAAGCTCTCCTTTTGAGAACAGTGTCCGGTGTGTTTTCACTTTCTTTCTGCACAACCTCATACTCCTACTCCGTGTGTGTGCTTGTGGAGATTGTTAATCCTCAATTTTGGTATTTATTTGTGAAAGGAAAGGAGGTGAGACAAAGGCAAAACACAAAAAGATGGTAACTGTGTTTTCAGGTGGAAAACAAGAGAAAAGAGTTTTGACTACAGTATTTGTATTGAAAGAAGGAAAACGGTTTTACCAGACGTACACTCTCACTATCACTCCCTGTAAGAGTTTATCATTTGTTACAATCTTGCACCAGATGAACTTATAATAAAGTTGAAATGTATACTGTATATCTGTTAGTGTTTTACAAATGATAACTGGCTCTTCTTTCATTCTGTGCATGTAGTTTATTCAAACACATATATCCAAGGGTCTGTGGGTTTTCAGATTCTCAGTAACATACTGATGCAGTGATCCACCCTCCACGCAGGTTATCCACCATAACCCATGTCATTTCTGGGGAATTTTGCAGCGGATCCTTTATGACGTGGGTAATCCTCCATAGTCCTGCTTTAGCACAAGTAAACTCTTCCCCCGTGACCTTTGCAAACTGAGATGAAAAAGAATATAAAGGCAAGAATGCAAATCACAATCTCAGTAACTTTTCAATTATTTAAACTCAAACTCAAGAGATTTTTTTCAATGCTTATGTAATGATAGATGTAAAGTATCATTGTTTCCAATAAACACTGTACTCTACAGTAGGGGCAAGAAATGTTCAGTATTTAAGTACAATTTTGAGGTACATATATGTTTACATTTAGACTACTTTCTACTCCACTGCATTTATTTCAAAGATGCATTTCAGATTAAGAGTTTACATTAAAACAATTGGTAAAAATGGATTACTATACCAGTAAGATGTTACTTCTTGAATGAAATAAGAAAAGCAATACATGAGTCACGGGGGACACATTTTTCTGGAGAGCAATATGTTTTACTTTTGACACTTAAAGTGGGATTTTGGACCCTCAGAGAAAAAATATGAGTGTCTCCTGTTTTCTACATGGGACACACATGATCACATTTGTTACAACATAACATTGGGAAAATATGTGGAAAAGTTTTGACATGGGAATCTACATGGGCTTCACACATTACACTATGAAAATGTTCCAAAACCACGTTTCCAATGGGCAAAATACATGTTTCACATGTGCACAATCAAGTGTATGTGGTCACATGTGAAAGTCATGTGGTTTTTCTGTAAGGAAATGAAAGATGTTTCATTTACATCAAACTCTTTGGGAAAGACTTGGAAATTGTGCAGGACTCACAGAGTAAACTGTTCCAGAAGGAGTTGTATGTCGCGCTGCCAGTTACAGCCCCAAGTCTGGCAGGATTCCTCCTCACTGTGTGTACTGAGAAACCATCAGGCCCCGTCACCTCCACCTCCACCACATGATAGTCACTCAACCTTAGACATGAAGGAAAATGAAACTGGATGATTCAATGTATAGGCTGTATGACCTCAATCACATTTTTCCAAGACTCACCCTGTATCTGATACAATCTCTCCTTGAACACCAGTAAAGCCGAGTGTTCCCGCCGCCACCGCTGCTGCTGCCATGGTGTTAACATTGTTGGGAGCAAGTGGGCACAACTCTGCCACTGAGCCTCTGAATAACACATGCCTGCCCTCTCCCTCCGTCCAGTCACTGAGGACGTCTCCTGTCAGCCTGAAGCAGGATGGATGCTTGGACATTCTTATGAACAAAGCCTGGAAAGAAGAGAAGAAAAGGTTGAATCAGAACACAGAGAAGTTTGGTGGAGACATTGATGACGAGTGTTATCAAGACTGGGTAACACTCAACAGCTGATGTGTTAATGTAACTCAGGCAAGACACCATAATTATGTTTTGAGTGTTGAGTTTGTTCTTTTCAGGCTTCATTCTCACAGATGAAACGTTGTGATGAGTGACCTCTGCAAAGCCTTCCCGTCCTCGTGCGACTCATTATAACTCCACACCTGCACTTCTCACACTGTTACCTTCAATGTCCCACTATCATTCATCCTCTGGATGTCCTGGCCTCCCCATAATGCACCGCTGGGGACGTAGAGTGTCCTGCCATACTGCTGAGCCGCCTGACGCAGCTTCTGGTTCAGATCAGGATCAGAGAGGGCAGAGGGAGAGCCCACCTGAGAGGAAGGGAAATAAAGGGGCAAAGCCGTGAAGCTTTGGGTGTTTTTATGAGTTCATTACTTGTCATGAATGCCCACAGTATCTTTCTTTGGCAACGTTAACAGTCTGTCCAAAGGTATCAGTGCTCATTTATCTATGTATGTTATATTAAAACTTCAACTCTGTGTATATTACCCCATATTGTCTCTGGAAACAACATAAATTAAACAGCATGTTTCTGTTACACTGAAATCTATTTCCAAACTAACATACTATCAGATAACTCTCTCCTGGTGAAGACATATCTATTAAGTAGCTTTAAAAAAAAGTAAAATGGAAGCAGTCAGAAAACAAAGTTCTTGTTATTTCACTCAACCACCAAAATCCACAAAAAAATTGAAGAAAATCTCACCATGAAATGAGACTGAGACAGAAAATGGAGCCCAAATTCCTTCACTATCTGCGGATGGCACACCTCCACAATCACATCACATCGCCTGTAAAACACAGTGATTATTCATCACAGCTCAAAAGGGATGTCATGGAATATTAAAAGCATGTCGGTTGTAGTCCTGAGATAAGACAACATGCTCACACTGTGTTGTGTTTATTGTGGGTTTATATGACTTATGTGTTTGCACCTGTGTGCAAATGATGATAGATCACCAAGTATGAGTTCAGGAGCAACTAAACCCTTGAGCTTGTCGGCATTTCTGTTCCAGACAAAAGCCAGAGTCAAACCAAGAGCAGGCCCATCTTTGAGGATCTTGTCCGCTAGGAACTGCCCTAGATTGCAAGCACAAGCACACGCACACGCACACGCACATACACATACACATATTGTCAGTAATTAATATATGGAATTTCAAAGAGTGTGTATGTGGATTTGGGATGGGAGCTCACACCTAGATGTCCGTATCCCACAACTCCAATCCTTAGAGAGGAAGAGCTGGTTGCCATGTCCTGTGCAGAGGAAGCAAAGAAGCTAATGAAAGCTCAGAATATTCACCTGTAACACACACACACACACACACACACACACACACACACACACACACACACACACACACACACACACACACACACACACACACACACACACACTTCTTTTGAACTTAAGCCCTATCTGATATCCATGAATCACTCCTTGACCAGTATGACACGTCCTGCATGTATTGCTCTACTCACCTGATAGTCCCGCAATCCTCCACAGCCGAGTCTCCCACCTCAGTGCAACAACCAGCCTTCAACTCCAATCTGAGAAAGCAGAGTACAAAGTTTGACTCTGAGAGCTCGGTCACAGTTAATCATTGCCAGTCTGCAGAATTATTACACTCAGGGATCCTCCTCCAACCTCTTCAACTTAAATTTCAGTGTCATATCCGTTATCGACAACATCGTAAAGATTTGGAGAAAAAAAAGGGTTTGTACAACATCTCCTTCATTTGTCCTGTACGCTCAATGTTACAAGATGTATGATTACTTTCATATCTGCAGCTCTCTGGGTGGTTTTGAACAATTTGTTTTTCTGTGTTTTCGGTTACAATATCAAACTGGTTAGATTTTGCCATGTTGGTGGAATCTAAAACACGGTCACCACTTGGTGAACATAAGCGTTGCATTTTTCTTCATCATCCCTTGATTACAAGCCAAAATATCTCACACTTACTAAACAAATAATTGGCAAATAATCCTGTACAGAGGCAGATTTTTTTCTTTCATTTTAAAGAGTTAATTGGACAACACATTGACAGCAATTTCATTTTAACCATTCCCATTTCTTATAATACTTAATTGCAAAGATAAAATGCATTCTGCATCAACCTCGAGGTTTAGAGATATAGGGATACATCTTTTCTGTTAAGATGTTTTTTTCAGATCTATTTAATCAAAAACATCAGAAGTTTACATATCAAGTCAGAAACAAACTTTTTTTTCATCCATTAAAGTATTTTTCACAGTTGGTACACTTAGTTCAACTTTGCCCCTTCTGTGTTGATGTCAGCATTGGATAGGTCAAAAGTCAGCTACTTGTTCATGAGAGTTCAAACTGGGAGAACATTGATTATCAGGATCAGACCAAAGTTCATTGCCGTGAAACACCAACGGACTGAACGACACGGCAGAGATTCGAGAGTAGAGGTGCTGAAACTTCGGAGGATTGTATGTGCTGGCAACCAAAACGGTAAAACCAAAACTGCAAGAGTAGAGGAAAAACAGGACAGTTTCAACTGACAAAAGCTAACGTGTTCTGACTGAGAGAAGATGGACATCCTTGAGACACATGCCTATGACAGGAGGCAGAGGAGGAACATGGTACAGCTTACACTTGTTTATAGTTACTGTTAAATGTTTGTTTATGATGTTACAACTTTATCCACATGGAGAGGATACACAAATCATCATTTCAGCCTCCTCTTTTGTGACATATCTCCCCCTTTCTTTCTGTTCGTCCCTGTCTATCAGTCCTGCGCTCTCCTTTTCTCTCTCTTGCCTTTCTTTTTGTCCACTGCTTTGTACTTCTACCTGTGGACTCCTGATTCCCCCGCGTCCATCACGTCTGCAGGTGTCAAATCAGCACCAGTACTCCTCTTGGCCGCGGCGGTGCTGAGCTGGAATGGAGGTCAGAGTGTCCTGGGTGTGGTGGGAGGACTGTTCTTCTCCGCTATTGGAGACTGCTGCTTGATATGGCCTGAGCTTTTTCTGCACGGTAAGAGCCCCGTTTGTACATGACTTCAAACACAACATTGAGTATATTCCAGATGCAAATTAAGCTTTTTGTCCATAATCCCATTCACCAAATACACATTATGCCCAATTTACTTTCTGTATAGTACATCCATGCCTACACGGCATTTGTTGTCATGTTAATATAAATGTAAATGTTACCTTTGGAAAATATGCCAATTTTAACATGCCATGATTTGTAAATAGTCGCATAAATCGTTTTAGTTGTTTATTTTAATGTTTTCAACACCTCATCTCACATCTGTTTCAGGAATGGGTGCATTTGCAGTGGCTCATCTGCTGTATTCCATCTCCTTCCTATCCAGTCGTTATGCAAATTCTTCCTCTTCCTCCTGGACCCGTTTCCTGTATCTGATCCTGGTTGTAGTGGGAGTAGGTTTCTACATCTATCTATATCCATTCCTGCGGAAGGAACCACAGCCTGATGTGCTGACTCCAGCTGTGGGGGTCTACATTTTCTTAATTACTGTCATGGGTGTATTAGCTATTAGAACCCGCCACACATCAACACTGTTAGGAAGTTTGATCTTCATGGTGTCTGATGTGTCGTTGGCTCTGCAAGTTTTCAAGGTGCTGGCACCAATGAAGCATGGTAGCACTATTATCATGGTGACATATTATTTGGCACAGCTTCTAATTGCTGTGGGTGATGTGAAGGCAGTAGAGGACAACGATGACTTTGCAAAGTGGAAGAGGTCCTAACCGGTTTCCATGTGGTATTCCGAAAGTCTGAAGTCCCTTCTTTGCATAGCATTTCCTTGGTAAAAAAACATTCCTATGAATACTTTCCAAAAGTTTTTAATGTTTCTTTAAAGGAACCTATCAAACAAAGGACAAGAGGAAGCACTGACAAACGTTTAATGAATATCAATTTAGAATATATATATTGAGTGATTTATGATTGGAATATTTTGTGAGACATCCATGTTTATGTGTACATGTTGCATGGTGGCATGATGTGAACTGGCCATTATATATGATATATAAATAACCCTGTGTTTTGTTAAGAGTAAATAAATCTGATGTCTATAACTGTGAGTCATGGTAAAAGAAAACTCGCCGAACTAAAATACAGAAACTCTAACCTGACAACAATTAAAACTCTGATCTACTGACGTCACATTTAGATGTACATCAACAATTACAATGGAAAATACCACCTGGAATGGAGACGTTTGGTATTCAATTTAAGATATAAAGAATGAAATGAAACTGACACTGATGCTAAAACAGTTGAGGTAAGAAATGCCTTTAGCGATCCATCCCAGTGTCGTCTTTCTGCTGCTTGTTGAAACACATGACCTTCAAACGCTCGCAGAAGTCAAGCTCTTCCTGTTGGAAATAAACATGTGACTTTAAAAGGCATAATGAGACTAGGATTAAATATAATCCGAGTGTATGCAATTTTTAACAAAATCATACATTCTTTATCTGGATATAATTCATTAGTATACAAATATCTGCATGTTGGTAACTAGTTTTCACTTGGAAATGGAAATAATCAAAAGTTGGTTCATCATTTGGTCAGACGGTGTTCAACAGCAGTTGTAATTTTACACTTGGAAAAAGAGAGAGATTTCTTTATACATATAGTTGCTTTTCCACTACATGTTAAGGCTCTACTAGATTTGACTCTAAACACCTTCATTTGTTTTTTTAATAGGGGGAAAGGTTTAAAATCCCGTTTTATTTATATAGCTCCCATTAACAGGAAGAAAAACTGTGGGAAGGAAAAACTCCCTTTTAACAGGAAGAAATCTCCAACAGATCCAGGTACAGAGTTGTGGATAATTCCTGGTGCTTTTTTTTTTTTTTTTTTTTATCTCCCCTCTGTTGAGGATCCAAGAAAGTTGAGCTGACACTAAAATGTGATGTGAAAACATTGCAGACCACTGATGGGTCAGAGAGAAACATCACTGGAACTGCATTATTGCATCATTATCCTGCACAAACCCGCCATTGTTAACTAGCCAAGTTACTATAGTGGCTGCAATTATTTTTATATCACTGGACAACTCAGTTAAAGGAAACCCACAAAACAACACCGTGGTCGATTGAGGAGGTGCAGATGTTCCACTGTTTGATTGCCAACAAAAGGATCCAGCGCTTGTATGTTTCACGCTGAGGATGACATCACAGTAGTTTCACGCAGCGTCACTATGACGATCAGCAACACAAAGGGGGTACCACAGGATCTGCTGTGGAAAATGAAGTCTAGAAAGGCACCAAAAGCGAGTAGAGTCAAACGAAGTTGAGACGTACTATGTGGTGGAAAAATGGCATATTTATAATCTTCAGCTTGCAAATGAAAAAAAAAAAAGATGGAAACACAAGTTGAGGTCTAAATGACCCCAATACTTGTACCCAGTTTTACCATATTTAACCATCAGGCTTAGACGCATGAATTACCTGACTTTCCTCTTTTCCTTGAAGCTCTTTGTCTCGCTGTTTGAGTAATTCCTCCAAACCCAGAGCAGGATTCCTGCAGTCGCTGAGCCCCTGTGGGAAGTCTTCCACCAGACTAGACCGACAATCAGAAATAAGGTTGAACATAGTTACTGATAAGAACCATGAATTAATGTCAGCCACTGAGTGTCAAATCAGCAAGGTAGAGAAAGATCCTTACCAGCAAAGGGCGCCGAGCACGTGTTCATGGAACGGCGAGTGTGGCATGCGGAGAACTGATACCAACTGCTGTACCATCCCCATAGAGACCACTGTGTCTGCAGGAAGAAATGAACAGGAAGATGCTTTGGTTGGAGATATAACCTATTCACAATGAAGAAAAGAGTACATGGCGAGGGATGGCCCCAGGATGTTTGGATTTTTTTATTTTTTTTTTCAAAAACATCCTGGGGAAGAAAGGGAGCGATAATATCAGACAAAAAAACCCACAAAACTGAAATACAGTAAGTATATTTCTAATACACTCAAAACCATAAAGAAAGTAAGACCAATGGAAACAGTAATTTACAGAGACACATATAGGAGAGAGCAAATTTCTGTAGCAATAGTTTGAATTGGCTAAAGGGGGGAATTTATCACATTTTCCATCGAATGCAACTTCAGAAAGAGTAACATACAGACACACTGGTTCTTTTACCCAATTCGGGCAGATTTTTGGAGCTGACTTTAGAAATTAGTCACGAGAATGAAAAGCAGAGATGTTCACTCACTAAAAAAGTACTTTTCTTGCACAGAAAAGGTGATTGTAAGCCGAGAGTTAGTCTGTGTGACATAAAAGGTTCTATAAGTAAATACTGTGGAGGTGTTTTGGCTTTGCAACTAAATCCATTACATTCATGTCAATAGATACTCAATACTTCAAAATTTGGTCGGTTAAATATTAAAAGGTCATCACCTCGAGATAAATAGTGGGTGGCGCTAATTCGTCACTTACGTACAATTAAATGGCAGCAGAGGAAGGAAGTATGATAAGATGACAGATATAATTTAATAAAAAAGTTTACCGGCATTGTTCTGTTTCTGTTCTCGTTCATACCTTTCTGTTCGGGATGCGAGCTCAGCAGATTGAGCAGAAGGAAAGCCGACTTGGTCCTGAGCCTCTCGTCGTCCGACTGCATGCCTCGCAACAGCATTGAGAAACCGTCATGGGACAGGAAGGCCTGCATCCCTGCGTCCTGCTCCCGGACCAGACCTGCAGTCACAACACAATGCACTTTTGTCTTGAGGTGCACAGTAACACGCTGCCGGTCCTTCGCATGCTGCCAAAACAGCTCCGACCCACGGAGGCTCCTGAAGGTGCCCCGTGACATTTGGTACCAAGATGTGAGCAGCAAAATAAAATTAATCCTATATTCTTCTATAAGTTGAGTTGGAGCAGATCAGACTTGTTTCAACACATCCTCAGGCCATGTGCGTGTCTCCTCGAGCCAGTGCCAGTCGATAGTACGCTACCGCTGCTGACCAGGAGCACCACAGGAGGCTCTGACTGATGACTGATGTGAGAACTAACAGCACACGTAGACCTGCGACACACAGCCTGAACTCCCAGAACTTCAGTTTGTCTGCCTCATCTTTGAGTGTTCATCATGGTATGTCTGAATAAATGCATCGTTATGATGCAGTCAGCATGCTTTAAAGTTTATTTTTGAAGCGCTGTCTACTCACATGAGACGGCGTGAAGGGCTTTGACTCTGACGGTGGGGTGGGGGTCTGAGTCGGTCAGCTGCAGCACCTTCGGCAGCGTCCCGATTTTAAGCAAGTAGACCTGCACCTCCGGCATGTTCTGCGCACAGGAGGCGATGAGCTGGGCAGCACGCCACCTCAGCCCACTTTGGGCATGACACAGATACTCGGAGACAGTCAAATCCAGTCCACCGAGAGTCATCAGGTCTGTAACGTACAGAAGTGGGACACAGTCAGTTTAGAGTCAACACACAACCTTTATGTAGCGCTTCCAGCTCTACGAAAGCATCTGATCTCTTTCTGAGAATATCAACTCTAATTTATTACAAACCTCTAGCATTGTCCAGGTTCTCACACAAATAGGACAGCATCTCAAAGGCTGATTCCCGCTCAGCGTCATCATCGGTCTCCCTTTTAACCACTCCCTCTTGGCTCAGGACAACTATGCACCGCTTCATGTGCTCCACTTCATCCGTTTGCCCTTTGCAGGCCTCTGCTAGAGCTTCTCTCAGCCATATTTTCCTCTGCAGCAAAGAAAAGAACATGTTTATCACGATGTATTAAAACCCTCTGACGCAAAGTCAAATAATCCATAAAAAAAGGACGATGACGTCAGTGTCTTTGCCCAAACCCCCCTCCCCCCTCCCCCCTTGCACTTACCTCCTCCGGCATGGGCTCGAGAGGGGCAGGACCCTCCGCGGCTGATCCAGCGTCCACCGCCAGCTGCAGGACACCCTGAAGGTTCCGGGGATATCTGCGGTCTTGTCCGTCTTCTGACATGATGTGAACAGCTGCAGAGAAAAAAACAACAACAACAACAAAAAGATCAGCGAGACGAGACAAGCGGGTTTCACCAACGGAGTGGATGCTGAGAATATGAATCTAAAGCAGTGAAGAAAGGTCGGGGTTCAGTTTTACAGGAGTTCACCTGACTTTTACTGTCCAGGTGCTGCAAACACTACGATGTCTAGTTTTAGTGTCGCAGTCGCGTGACGGTGTTCATAAGTGAAATCATGTTAAACTTCATACACACATACAAACAGACATGCACAGATGCACACATGCATGAATAAATACGTACATATATTCACACATACATACATATATTCACACATACGGATCATAATGCCCGTGTATAACTACCGTAATCTGGAGCTCAGGATGATATTGAACCTCCTCGATAATATTAGTTTATTCCTAACTTACCGTTAAGGAGTACGATAAAAAAAAAACCGCGTTGACTGAATGGATGTTTCTTTCTGAGCCTAAAACAAGTTTCCTCTCTTCAGAAATTCAGACACGTGAATGAGCTGGAACCTTCTAGCGAGCTGAGCTCACGAGGAGCTACGGAGGCCGCCATGTTTTACCGTAAAACCCGAACCAAACGGGCGACGAGCGCAACGGTCGAGGTGCTCTTTACTCCTCAGCGCGTTGTTTCACTCTTTACATTTTATGTGTAAATGCATTTGTGCAAAATTACAGTAAACAGTTGAAAATTTCAACATACAACCGCGGCATTTAAAAAGTTACAGCAGCAAACTGCGCGACATTACATTAGTTAAGGTAAACGCGGAAAGGCCGTGTTCGCGTCTTACAAAGAGTGTCAGTGACATCAAAAGCAGATCCCCCGTCACCTCGAGCAAATGCAAGGCGTCACTTATAAAATGTCAGCCTAATGTGTTCTTACAAAACATCAGATGTATGTGGTATTATATGTACTATTATATTCAATCATCTTTCTGGTGTAAAATTCAGCCTCCAATGTTCACATCTTCCCACAACTTCATGGATATCAACACATTTGTTAATTAACGCATGACAAGCGAGGAAAAACTGTAACGTGAAAGATAAGCAGGTTGGGGAAATAAATACAAATAGTTCAAGCTGCTTGGGTCTGATCCAGTGTGGTTATCCTAAAACCTGCAGTTTGTTACTTTATAATATTCAATTATTATTATTATTATTTTTTTGGGGGGGGGTGTATTGTGCGTTATTATTATTACTACTACTACTAGTAGTACAATTTACTGTTTCTTTTGTAATAATGATAACTTTTTATACCTTCCTGAAATTCCGCTGCAACGAAATGAAATGCGTTATTTGCGCTGTTTCCTGCCTGCCGAGCGGAGCGACGACGACTTCCTCCGAGCGGAGCGACGACTTCCTGCCGAGCGGAGCGACGTATTCTCTTGACGTCATCTTCGTCTTTGAATTGTCTAACCATCCAAGATGGCGGCGCTTGTGGGGCTGCGTGCGTGTTTCTCTGGTAAAATTGTTTAAATCTTCTTAACTATCCGACTCTGTGTGCATTTCTGTCTGTTGACCAACTCGCGACACCCTGATTTGTTTCCTAAACGATATAATACTTTGTTTGGGCCCGTAGAAATGTAAGAATAGGATTAAAAGATGATTGCTGTCTCTTCCGATATTGGAGCAAGGTCACGTTACCAGTGAGGGTTAGCTAACGATAGAGCTGAGACTGACTGAAGAATGATTATTAAACCTCTCCAACATACTAATACATACGATGGCGCCGCGCTAGTGGCAGCCTGCTCCAGCAGCTTCCCCCGAGTGTGTTTTGTTTTAAGTATTTTTCTTTCTTTCTCCTCTCTTCGGAGTTGTTTTTTTTTTCTCCTCACGTGTGTTAAGTGACGGTCAGACAACGGATCGTAGCTTTTCCATTTTTCTGGCGGCTCTTCTTCTACTTTTTCCCTTCTTTGTAACGGGCATTGTTTACTCTCGTGATCAGCTGATCGCGCTGGGTAGGCCTCTGCTGCTGCTGCCCGGAGCGAGGCCTGAGATCCCGGACGGACTACCGGGAGTGCAGCATCGTGTGTTTCACCGAGACATGGCTGCACTCACATTTCCCGGACCACAGCGCGGCCGTACCCGGCAGAGCGGCAAGAAGAAAGGTGGAGGGATTGCAGTCTATGTGAACGAGAGGTGGTGCAATCCCGACCATGTGTGTGTGAAGGAACGTTTCTGTAGCCCGGACATTGAACTTCTAGCCGTGGACACCATCTACTCCACTGTGTCCAAACTACAGACTCAGCATCCCGGTGCATTTTTGGCAGTTACTGGAGACTTTAACCAGTCTGGATAAAGTACTGCCAACTTTGCACCAGTATGTTAACTGCCCCACCCCCAAAACTCTGGACTTACTGTATGCTTTAAAAAATTTCCCCTCGGGGATTAATAAAGTATATACCTACCTACCTACCTACCTAATGCCATGGATGCATACAGTACTACTGCCCTCCCCCCTTGGTAGATCAGACCACAACCTGGTCCTGCTGACTCCCAGGTATGTCCCCCTGGTGCAGAGGCAGCCTGTAACCACCAGGACTGTGAGGAGGTGGACACAGGAGGCTAAAGACGCCCTGCAGGACGGCTTTGAGTCCATGGACTGGAATGTGCTGTTTGGACCACATGGGGAGGACATCAACAGCATGACGGACTGTATCACAGAATACATCAAATTCTGTGAACACACCACCGTACCATCCCGGACTGGACACTGCTTCCCCAACAATAAACCGTTGATCACCAGTGACCTGAAAGTTCTTCTTAATAAGAAGAAAGCAGCCTTCAGGTCTGGGGACAGGGAAGAGCTCAGGAGAGTGCAGCGCCACCTGAAGGAGAAGATGAGGGAGTGCAAGGACTCCTACAGGAGGAAGCTGGAGGCCAAACTCCAGGTTTAGTTCACCACCCTCATCTGTCTCCTCCACACCTTACACCTCCCAAACACCTCTGCTGCCTCCCCCCTTCTGCCCCCCCTGGTGAGCTGCATAGAGCCCTCAATCTCAAAGGGCTCTTCCTCCATCGACACCTTGACCCCCCTCTCTCTGTGACGACTGGCCAGGTTAGGAGACAGCTGGAGAGACTCCACCAGCGCAAGGCTGCAGGACCTGACGGCATCAGCCCCGTGGTCCTGAAGACCTGCGCCGTCCAGCTGGCTGAGGTCCTACAACACCTCTTCAACCTGAGCCTGAAGCAGGAGGAAGTCCCGGTGCTGTGGAAGACGTCCTGCCTGGTTCCTGTACCGAAGAAGACGACTCCATCTGGCCTCAACGACTACCGACCGGTTGCCCTCACATCTCATGTGATGAAGGTGCTGGAGAGGCTGGTCTTGGCCCACCTCAGGCCGCTGGTGAAATCTTCTCTGGACCCTCTGCAATTTGCGTACCAGCCTCGTGTGGGAGTGGACGACGCCATCATCTACCTGCTGCAACGAGCTCAGTCTCACCTGGATGGAACCGGTGACTCTGTGAGAATCACTTTCTTTGATTTCTCCAGTGCATTCAACACCATCCAACCACTGCTGCTGAGTGAGAAGCTGCGGGTGGTGGGGGTGGACGCGCCCACTGTCTCCTGGATCACTGACTACCTGACAGGCAGACCACAGTTTGTCCGTCTGGGCAGTGTGCTGTCTGATACGGTGGTCAGTGGTACTGGAGCTCCTCAGGGAACTGTTCTGTCTCCCTTCCTGTTCACCTTGTACACAACTGACTTCCAGTACAACTCAGAGTCCTGCCATCTGCAGAAGTTCTCTGATGACTCTGCAGTGGTAGGATGTATAAGGGACGGACGGGAGGATGAGTACAGGGCAGTAGTGGAGGACTTTGTGGAGTGGGCGGGAAGAAATCACCTGCTCCTGAACGTGGCCAAGACCAGAGAGATGGTGGTCGACTTCAGGAGGAAGACGACGGCTCCACAACCGCTGAGAGTTCTGGGAGAGGAGGTGGACATGGTTGAGGAGTACAAGTACCTGGGTGTGTCCATCGACAACAGACTGAACTGGAAGACCAACATCAATGCTGTCTACAAGAAGGGGATGAGTCGACTCTTTTTCTTGAGGAAACTTCGATCCTTCAATGTGTGCAGCAAGATGTTGGAGATGTTCTACCAGTCTGTTGTGGCCAGTGCATTGTACTTCGCTGGGGTCTGCTGGAGGAGCAGCGTTGGAGCCGGAGACACCAACAGACTTAACAAGCTGGTTAAGAAGGCCGGCTCCATCATCGGCTACAAACTGGACAGCCTGGAAAAGGTGGTGGAGAGGAGGACGCTGAACAAACTATTATCCATCTTGGATAATCCTGACCACCCTCTCCACCACCTGCTGCAGGGACAGAGGAGCACTTTCTCTAAAAGATTCCTCCAGCTCCGCTGTCACAAGGACAGATACAGGAGATCATTCCTGCCGACCGCAATAAGACTGTACAATAACTCACCTCTGGCAAAATCCATCACAGTACAATAACACTGTTGACTGTGTTTCTTGGTTGTTTGGAAATTATATATAGATATATACTGTACTGTATATACTGTGCATTTTATATTTTTTTACTGCTATTTTATTGCTTTTTAGTATTCTATTAATATATTATTGCTTCCTGTATGCTGCTGTAGCGAAAAAAATTTCCCCTTGGGGATTAATAAATTAACTACCTACCTACCTACCTACCTACCTAACGACAACTAGACAGGGCCTAAAAGACATTGTTTCGATGAGTAGCGCAGATTCGTTGAAGGAAAAAGACACCGTCCTCTTTTCTATTTCGGTTCAAATGGTTTAGTAACGTCAGCTGCTGCCTGTGTTTTAACTGTAACCCAGAAATCAGTCCAGTTATTATCAGAAGAACTTGACGGTCAGTGAAGCTGCAAAACAGCCTCAGATGGGCAGCCGGTAAAGATGTGTCGAGGCACTCGCTGCTAATAGATGACATCATATCTGTACGAACACGTGTGCACTGATTGAAACAGACATGTAGGCAACAACAAAGCGTTCACTAACAGACGATAAAACATGTGCAGTGTCTGTAAAATCAAAATTACAATTATTGCATAGAGACCAGAAGCATTGTGTTGGATTATTCTGGACTCTTGTGGATTATTCTTGTCTAACTTCAAATATTTCTGACTTCAATTCTCAGCCCTTCAGCTTTCTTCACCGAGCCTCCTGCACAGCTCTTTTAAATTGGTAAGTATACAGACACGCTGCAGTCTACAGACTCTCTAACATGCATCGCGTACGTTGATCCCCGTGTTTCTCTTTGCTGTTTAGTGTGCTGTGCCTCTGAGTCGGCGGACCTTTGCTGCAGAGGCCAAGAAGACATACAGCAGAGACAAGCCCCACGTGAACATCGGAACGATCGGCCACGTTGATCACGGCAAGACCACCCTGACTGCAGCCATCACGAAAGGTACAAATACTGACATTCAAGCTCGGGGTCACATTTGCATTTGATAGCGTTGTGTAATTCAAACAGTCATTTACTACCTAGGACCTTTAAAGAAAATAGAAAAGCTGCTTCGTTTTCTACTTGTGTGAATGTGAGCGCAAACACATGATCTGAGCGACGTGCCTTTCCCTCCTCAGTGCTCTTTGACGCTGGTGGCACCAACTACAAAAAGTATGAGGACATTGACAATGCCCCGGAGGAGAAGGCCCGTGGAATTACCATCAACGCCTCTCATGTAGAATACACCACAGCCAACAGACATTACGCCCACACAGACTGTCCCGGACACGCCGACTACGTCAAGGTAATCTGCACGCAGCCCGGAGGAGAAACCGCTGAACGTGCTGAAGCCCCGTTGGTATTTGAACTAAGCTTTCCTCTTCCAGAACATGATTACCGGCACGGCTCAGATGGACGGCTGCATCCTGGTGGTGGCGGCCACTGATGGCCAGATGCCTCAGACACGCGAGCACCTCCTGCTGGCCCGGCAGATCGGCGTCGAGCACGTGGTGGTTTTCATCAACAAGGCCGACGCCGTGGAGGACAAGGAGATGCTGGAGCTGGTGGAGATCGAGATCCGCGAGCTGCTCACGGAGTTCGGTTACGACGGCGAGAACACGCCCGTCGTGATAGGCTCCGCCCTCTGCGCCCTGGAGGTGAGGGAAACGCTCGCAGTGACTTGTCATACAGTTTCGATCGCAGTGAATCAGTTAGTTTGAATTCACCCGCCGGTTACTGCTCACTCAGCAGCTCTTAGTGGGGTTTGGTCAGTTAATCACAGTGAAGAAAATATTGAATTAGCCGAATAATTGGCCTGATTGTGGTTCGATTATTTATGACAAGACTGTTGTCAAGTCTCAAATGTGATGATTTCTTTTGCTCCATCTCAGAACAGGCAGCCTGAGCTGGGTGTGAATGCAGTGATGAAGCTGCTGGACATTGTGGATTCTTACATTCCTCTGCCCAAAAGAGAGCTGGAGAAACCTTTCCTCCTGCCCATCGAAGGAGTTTATTCAATCCCAGGTAGGAAAACAAAACTGAAATAAGTGCACACAGCACTTGTGTAATACAGTGTTTAAGGTAATATTTGCAAAATATTGTGACTGACTTCCCCTGGACTTTCAGGCCGGGGGACCGTCGTGACCGGCACTATGGAGAGGGGAATCATCAAGAAAGGAGACGACTGTGAGTTTGTGGGTCACAATCGCATCTTCAAGTCCGTAGTTACAGGTGAGTGAAAGAAAACACAACCAAACGTCAGAGAATGAGGTGTTCAGAGAGGACACGAATCAAAACATGACAGAAAGACAGATGGATCAGAAGAGACAGGAAAACCCTGAAAAATGAGCAGAGAAGCTTTTCAAATAGAGACGCTTCCATGTAGGTCCGATCTGAATCACAATCACAAGGTCCGAGTCCATGTAGACAACTATCGCAGCTCATAGGCGGTGTCGGGTCTCAAATCGTATTTTCACCATTCATATTAAAACACATTCAAAAATGTGCTTATAGAACAGTGAATTTTCCTTTGACTAATTTCGCAGTGGTTAAAAACGTAATGCTGCTGAAGACAAGTCTCGTGTGCACAGTTGTGTAATATTATATGAGCACCTGTGTATTCACAGGACTCTGACGTTGCTCTCTGTCCTGCTGATCTCAGGTATTGAGATGTTCCATAAGTCTCTGGACCGGGCGGAGGCAGGAGATAACCTGGGCGCTCTGGTCCGAGGCCTGAAGAGGGAGGACGTGAGGAGAGGGATGGTGATGTCCAAACCAGGAGCCATCCTGCCTCACCAGAATGTCAAGGCCCAGGTCTGTGTGCATGTAGCACAATATTCTATACACACTGTTTTGGTTTTTAATAACATTTTGGTATTTTTGAATGTTCAATTACTTAAAACGGCTTATTTTCATCCAGTTGAAGGTCTGCTTGTAGAACAATTAAACTATTCCTGTAAAACCTAAATAGCAAACTGAAAGAAGCGTTTGTGTCATTGCTTATTTTAACACAACTTCACCGTGAAACTGAAGCTCAGGTATGTTGTGGTGTTTGTGCTCCCTGTGTTTCAGGTGTACATGCTGAGTAAGGAGGAGGGAGGCCGACACAAACCGTTTGTCACCAACTTCATGCCCGTCATGTTCTCTCTGACATGGGACATGGCCTGCAGAATCACCCTGCCCGCTGACAAGGTGTGTGTGTGTGTGTGTGTGTGTGTGTGTGTGTGTGTGTGTGTGTGTGTGTGTGTGTGTGTGTGTGTGTGTGTGTGTGTGTCTTTGCAAGGACCAGTTTGAGTGTCGCTCGTGGTTATGACATGGGGAGTCGTCTGCTCGGCGTTCAAGTGGTGAAGCCATGAGAACGCAGATGGCGTCAAGAAGCCACAGAGGCTAACAGTTTAGCGAGCTAGCAGGCGGGTAACGTAATGCTGAAAAGGCACAATGAGAGAGGGAGAAGATGAACATTTTACTCAGATTTTTGATTAAATTACAGTATGTTGACTTATAACCCAATAAAAATGAACCTCAATGGCATCTGCCATTTCTGAAAATGTCAGAAAATTCCGAGGTCATGAATACTACGAGTGTTCATGTGTGGACTCTTTTTGTGAACATGGTAAACGTTGGAAGTGAGGACATTTCGGGTGGTTCTAACTTTTGGACCGAAACCTCAAAGGGCTGTTTGAAGATTATCAAAGAAGGTTTAGAGGTTGAAGAAAGCTTCCAGTCAAAGAAGGTTCCCGCAATTATTGAAGTACAGACGACTGTGTGTCCGTCAGTAAGTCAAAAGGATGCGTGTCTAAAAGTTCCGAGCTTCCCATCCACAGCACGTCCTCCAGATAATGCACGTGTTTGACATTAAATAACTGCAGGCCTGTTTCATCACATTGTTCAGTGGTTTCTATTTCTCTGCTCAGTTAAGGTTTGTCCCACTGAGCGTACAGTTAATGAATACGTATCTGTTATAGAGAAGGTATTTTTCTCAATGCTGCAGAAGGATCGTAACCACTCTCTTGTTGTTCTCGGCTCCTTGCAGGAAATGGTGATGCCGGGGGAGGACACGTCGTTGGCGCTGACGCTCCGCCAGCCGATGGTTCTGGAGAAAGGCCAGAGGTTCACTCTGAGAGACGGAAACAGAACCATCGGCACCGGCCTGGTCACAGACATCCTGGCGGTGACAGACGACGACCAGTCCAACTGGAGCTGAAGGGAAACGCTGGGACACTGAGGGGGAGGCTGTGGGGGGGGGGGGAGGGGGGCGGGGGGCAGCAGCAGCTTGCTGGCTGTGTCGGGTCAAATCAATTAATTATAGTAATGTACGTATGACCATGAATATGAACAATACATAAACACATGCAGCAATGTCAAAACGGGAGAGGACTCAAAGAATTGCATGGCTCTGTTGTGCAGTTCCACCCAACCAAAATACCTGTGATGTTCAGCATAGACAGTTAAAATATGTCATTTAGGTAATAAAATGTATTTAACAATAAAAAAAAACACTTTTTGTTTTCTGGTACTTGCTATTGCTGGCTAGATGAGTTAAAACTTTAATAAACCACAAGAGGGCAGCAAAGAGGTGCTTCCTAAGAAGTTCAGGTCTGTTATGAACAAGAGGAGGAACTCGGTTTCAGACTTATCTCAACTTCATTCTGGTTTGGAGCTTCAGTGAACATTAGCCAAACTCAATAAATTCAGTAACAAGAAGTTTGTGACATATTGTGATATATTCATGATGATCAGCTTCATCATTTTTTGTAGGTATAAATATTTTGACATGATGAAACAGTCCAGGTATCCTGACAGGTGATAGATTACATGTTTGTCCATCGGTCTGTCTCTCCTGTTCAAGATTTGAATAACTCATAAAGCAACAGTGTGTTACACAAATTATTTGATCATTTATTATTATTTATACAGACCAGTGGAAGCACAATTTCTTAGTTGATATTTTCACAACCAAAAATCACCAATTATCACTCCTGAAGTGGCTTCCTGAGCTTTTCTTGTTCAATGTAACATCAGACATGAAGTACATCCAACTTTTCTTTTTCTTTTTAACGGTTTATTTACTGTTATTTATCAGTCACACTAATAAAGACTGCTGCGCATGTTGAATCACACCACCTACATACTGATTTACACATCTATCATTTTTTTTAATTTATGTAAATCTACCTTAAAACATTTATTTTGGTTTATTATGTGTTCAACTCACCGGGTCATGGAACTCCTTTTTTTTAATTAATCAAATCTGTTGCAGCATCTTTTCTGCTTCGCTTAGAGCAGCTTCAAAACAAGAGCAAAATTTGAGGAAATGGACTAATCTGATAGGAACACGTGACTTATAGAGTGTAAATACAGTGAACTGCCTCATCAGGCTATATGCTGGAGTCAACACGGAAAATCAAACTGATTTTGCAGTGGTTATGCAAATTATTTTTATGTTAAATTGCGGGCATCACTAAATGCGTTACTCTCAGTGACTTTTACATTTTTTTAAACAATAAATCTGTTTAGACGGAGACAGCATTGACCCGAGAAAGCAAAAACCCTCGAGTGAAGAGTGGATATCTGAGAATGAGACTGCAGTTCTAACAGCTGTTAAATCTTGAACCTCCAGCAGATTTCAGCCAGACTGACTCCGGTCTCGCTGTGCTCAGAGAAGCTGGTGTCCCTCTGCTTGTTCATTCCCAGCAGGAAGTTCTCCAGTTGCTCTGTGTTTGCTGTCGGTATTTGAGTCAGTAGCTCCTGTAATCCGATCAGCCTGTTGCTGTAATCAAATCCTGTACGTCTGCAGGAGTCGAGGCTGCAGCAGCGAGTACTACTGAGTGATGTGCTCAGCTGGAGGACGAATGTCCCCATGAGAATAATACTTGGAGACGCAGATGATCAGACAGTAAACACTGGTAGGTTTCAGAGACACTGACCTTAACTGTCTCACATGAGCGCGTATACACGAAATGTGATATAAAGCAGTGTTTGATATGTGACTGATGTTTGCCGAATCATGTTAAAATAATCTGCTCGTGTCAACAGGTCAGATTGATGACAGATTGTTTTTAGAGAGCTGTTTGAGGGTTCAGACTGGATTTTGGGGCTCAAGTTAGTGTTGCACACTCTTAGCTTTCAATGTAACTGATTGGATTCCTTAACTAATGCTACAATTTAGCATTCATATATAGATAATGTACATTTCTAAAGGTTTATAGCAGATTATAAAATTATAAACTTGATTTGCAATAGAATCAGTGGTATAATTTTTATAATTATTTTTTTAAAGATATAAACTATGAAAAAAGTTTCTCATTTAAACTTTTACTTGAGTAAAAATGCATTTCCATCATTAGCAAAATCTCCTTTATCAAAAAAGTCCTAATGCAGAATACATACAAATGTTAAAACTGATGCATCGCTTCAGCAGCATGTTACTGTTCTACACAGTTCGTGCACATTTCATAACAAGTATAAGTATTACTAATATTACTGTTTCCACCACCTGATAGTGTAGCACAGCTGTAGTGATTGTATTTTATACTATTCTATTAATTATATGTAACATTAATATTTGTTACATATTTATCAGTTTATAATAAACTGATGACATATTGCCATTATGTCATCAAACACTTTGTCATCATATTTTTTATGACATAATAATGTGTTGACAGTTTAGTAAGAGTTCATATCCTGCGTATGAATGTTAGATAAGAGGGTTAAAAGCAAAGTGTTACCAATTTTGTGTGCAATCAGACTCCACATTTGTCTGTTTTTGCACTTCTGTGTGATTTTTCTTGTTTTGTTTTTCGAAGTAATGAAAATCCACAAGGGTTTCTCTACGCACAGTTTCACTTGAAGCAGTTAGATAATGGTTTAAATTACAGTCTAATCCCTCCTGATGTCTGAAAAACTGTTTCCTCTCTGTTTCCCAGACAGGGTGGATTTTTCCAACCAGCGATCTTCCATTCACAAGTTCAAGTCTTTAACCTTTATGCTGTTCACACCCTTAAAAAGAACAACGTGATGCTGATTTAGACATCTGATTTCCCTGTGAATGGAAAGAGTAACTGCAATATAATATCAAGAAAATGCTAAGACTGGTTTATCTGACGTGTTCTGTCTTGATTAGATGTCAGGATAAGGGTGGCTTTAAGGGCTTCTTTCATTTTTCACATGGACACTTGTTTCCCATTACGTAACTGAATCTTTACATCACAGTCTTCCCTAAATGGGAGGACACTTTTCTGGATGAAGCACATCAAGACAAAGAGCAACAAAAGCAGCTTTTTCAACACACAGACATCAAACTGAAATTTTGTTGTTTATACATGACAACAACTAACCACAGCAGAGCATGCAGGCCACCTGAAGCTCTCTGATATTTAAAAAAATGTTCCACCTGAAAACACATCCCTAGTTTCAATCACTAACAGCTTCACAACTGTAAAGCTAAAATGAGCATCGCTTGGCTCTATGGACCAGAAAAGTAAGACCATTTTCCACACAACAAGTTTCTTTGTGCCAGGCCGTAGTGAAAGTTAAAATACTCCTCTCACCTAATCAAAACTCTAAACTGCAACTCACGAGCACAGCAACTGCTACAAATATGTTTTACTCCTGGTATTAATAGGCAGGCTCTCCGGTGAATGTGTGACTCTTGGCAACCTTCATAAAATGGTGGCAGGTTGCATTTAAACAACAGAGAGCCTGGTCCCAGTTCAGGGACCTGCAGGGTGAAAAGGATCAAGTAGTAGCCAAGTTGAATATGAGATCTACTGTTCCAAAAAAACCCACATTTACAGAGAGTATGTCACATGTTGGGGTGATTCTATTTTTCTTTATCTTTTGTAAGTCAAGTAGACCAAATACCCATGAAAAAAGAAATTGTGGTGTTCGACGTTGACCTCTCCTTCATGATCAGTAAACTCAAGTCAGTCTTAATTTTTTTTTTTTTTTAAAACAGAAACTTTGGAGTTTCAATATTGTCACTCAGGAGCAGTAAAGTAAAACAGCTGATATTCAGCTAGGATATGATTTAGGTCTGAAGTGTCTGGAGTTATGGCTTGACGAAAGGAAATGCAGCTGTTAGTGTTGAATCATGTTTCTTTTTTCCCCTCCTTCGGGCAGCTGAAGGAAAGAATAGAGCCGCTGCAATTAAGGCTGAATTTGCCTTTCAGCAACCCACTCTGCATGTTGGAAGACTGACCCTCCACGGTTTCTCATCCTCCAACACTGCAGAGTGGGTGGGTAGCATCCCAGGTTTATTCTCAGTGCTCCTTCCATCTCAGAGGATACAGCACTACAGGAGTTGTGTACAAACGCTAAGAGAACTCCCTACAAGTGAAATGCTATAAAGGGGACAGTTGATTCTGTAACTCTCACTGAGCTGAAACTTGAGTTTAATATCCAACACACCCACTCTTCAGTTCCTAATATGTCAGGTCAAATTAAATGGTAATTGAATAAACAGGATCTGGATAGCAAATATAATTGGGTAGAGATGTTACCGAGACATGGACACAATGATATTCTACTCAAAGTTGCACATTTACAGGACTTTTATGCATTTCTAATCAGTGCAGACTTTAATTAGAGGGACATAAGTGAGTAAAAACAACCTGTTACACTCTAATAATGTAGCAGTAACAGTGACTAAAGCTCTATCAGGTTTCTGGGCTTGTGAGTGTGTGTCTGTGTGCGTGACTGCGTGCAGATGATTTCCAGTGTCCTTTTCTGGCTTTCAAGGTTACAGGGCTGTGAAATCAAAAAGAACTGCCAAGTCTTGTCTGTGTAAATGCAAAGACGTGCCTGATTGATTGCATAAGAGTGAAAGAAGAAACCTCTGACCCCAACCAGATACGGCCCCACCAAATCACAGCCATAAATTACAGTCCATTCCTTCCTGTTTATCAAACAGCCCGCTCCCTCTCCCTTCCTGCTGCTATTTGTTGTAACTACAACAAAGGCAATAGACAAATGTATTTAGTATCTGACTGCCATGAAAGAAAAAGGAAAACTGTTGGTTTTGTCAGACATATTTTATTGTGGTAATCAACAGGAGATTTTATTTATTTGTCTGTGACTTTTTGAATTGTTGTCTCACATGACAAACTAAACCCTGCGAGGAGAAAACGAGGTGCAAATCAGAGTCAGGATTGCTTCAAATGTGTTTAGTGGAAGACAGCAAGAAGAGGTCAAAGTCATTCATTTCAGTAGATATTATTTCAGTCCTGGAAGCAAAGAAAGTATTTCTTACTTTGCTCAAGAAACTTATTAACACTCACTTTCTTTAAAATACTGTATTAATACTTAGTGACTATTCAATCAGGAAGATCATAAACAATAATAATAATAATAATAATAACAACAAGAAAGGGAAAAACTATTTATTTACAATATCAGCCTGACAAATATACAAATTTTAGTTCTTCCGTCTTTTACATGCAGGAAGTTGTTGACCCTGCTCTTTGTGCGAATGGCAGTGGGACCACCATTTGTTTTCCCCAACAAGCCTATTCTGATATTTTTAGCTCAAGTCATCATTACTGTATATAAATAATACAAATGTGTTGAAATGTGCTGAAATAGTAGTCAGGTGTATAAGTTAACCCACATGGAGCTTTTAGTTTGACAAATGTGGAGGGAACACTAATTCATCTCACCTGGGATAAGAGGAACAGTAGTACACACTCTGTCCTAATATCTTTATTACTTACAATGAAAGAACAACAGAGAGGGAAAGATAATAATTCCACCACAAGAATATAGAAAAACAACACAAACTGTTAAATGATATCAATAGATTCAATACTAGAACTAAATAAAGTGCATCTATTCAAGGTTGTTTTCGGAGATCAGTGATTCTAATAATAAAAAAATGATCTGCCATTTGTAGTCATGCGTGTGATTGGCTCAGGGTCTTCTCTTGAAGTTGTGTGTGTCTGTATGACGCACACGGTTATGACGGACAAATTATTTGTCTGCTTTTGATTTACTTCAAGAAAGAAACTAAATTGTTTTCTGAAGGAACGATTTGATTCGTTTAAACAGATTTCCAAATACACCTATATTTAAGATGTGACATCGCTCACTTTTTCCAATTCATATCTCATCATCTGTTGAACGTTTTACCTCCAAAATCATTAGATTAAGTATTTTACTTCCTGTTATAACTTTATCATGACACGATACTGCATCTACGTCTGCTCTTATTGTAACATCCGGATTTTACTGTCGTAAAAATATCCATTTTGCATGAAAGATTAAACAGAAAACATTCCAAAATAAATTAGTTTTTTATGAACTTTGAAAAAAGACCATATGTGAATATAAAGAGGGATATATGGTGTCTCCTCAGTGTTGTGTCAGGACTTCCCTTTTGGTTAATATGTTTTGGATCTGGCCTTTTAACTGGATATAGAGCACAGATGTGACATAGTATTACTCCACTCTGTCTCCCATAGGTCATCATTTCAAATGACTTTAATTAGACTCTCGTATTGCCTTTGGGAACCTCCAAAATGATGTGTCAAGTCTTTGATTTCCAATATGTGAGGCGTTACAGTTAGTGTCCTGTTCTTGCTGTGTTTTTGTGTCCTGAGGTGAAAAAGTTGAACTTGAGGTGCTTTTTATTCATCTTTGGTTCTTTATAAATTAGTTTATTTAGATTCACACAGGTCGCGATGAGTTTTTGACCTGCAAGGCGTGCAGTTTCATTTCCTTTTACAACACATTGTTACTTCAAATGCGAATTTTCTAAACTCCGCCTCAAATCACCAATGCACCATTGGTGGTTTCAGTTCCAGTTCAATCACAGGAACTGGAAGTAGGCACAACGGGTCTGTCAAGCAGATTTCTCCAGATGTTACTCATTTAAAGCCTGTGGTGCCCTAAAGTAAGCAGCAAACGTATGGTGTGTGTAGCTCACTAGATTCATCAGTCGCCTACTAGCCTCAGCCAGTTACTTTCAAGGCCAGCAGCATCTCAGATGACATTATTTTGGGTGGAGTCCCTGGTTACGTTAAAAAAAGACCTGTTCACGATCAGCAAATCCACTGTGAAGTCTTTCCTCTCTGTGTGGAAGCCAGGGCTGGATGCTACCATATCAGTGTGGGCTAATATTAGCTCTGTCCCTCAGTTTATTTAATTTAGGTTTGTCATAACCAACATTACGAGAACGTAGAATAAGTCCTGATCCTAAAGGATTTTTCTTTTCCTCGCAACATTGACAGTGAAACATACAGTGCTACTTGGAAATTAGGAAACTAAAACAGAAATCTAACCTCTGTCTTGCTCGTACTTTGAAAGCCAAGCTAAACCTCATTGAATGCAATAACAGACTGATCTGACATCTTTCCCGATCATAGTAACAATATGAAGGACTCCAGATCTCCACACTACAGTAAAGAGCAATGTAATCCACATGGATCTCCAACTCGTGAGATTACAAATATTTTTGGCTGGGACCTGTTAGTTTTAGTTGGTGTCATTTAAATAAATAAATCATGGTGCATTGCTGAATGATGAAACACGATGTTGGCCCCCCGATGAAAGCCTTTGCAGTATTACCAAATGAGCGAGCTAAGTGACAGTGGTGACATTAGAAAATATCACAAGCTCGTAACACGTTTTCCATCACAGCAGTGGGTGGCCCGCCAGGGTGGGCGGAGCTTATGCAACTTGCCAGCTACTCAACTCACTTGTGTGCCAACTACCAGCTGAATGACCATACAGGCGGCTTGTGTCCAAAAAGCACAGCTGTAATTACTGCTTATCACCACAGGTGCCGCTAAAGAGAAAAAAAACTAAGATCTGTACCTTTAAGACTTCATTGTTTTGAAACAATTCAGCTTAGATTTTTACAAAGTCAGCAGAACCCTACATTTTGAACCAACTCATGAAACTAACATTAGCTTAGCTAACTAGCTAGTTACAGCTGATAAAAACTAACAGTCCTAGGGTACAAATGATCACACTTCTTTTGTCTGCCACTGAAATCAAGGAACCATTGTTTTGGGTGACAAACCTGCCTCCATCATCAAAGTGAACTGCATGATAAGGGCTCTAAGGTGAAATGTTCCCCACTGTCTAAAAGTGAAAAGTAAGAGATGAATAGTTTTCTCTGTAATATACCATAATATACCATCATGTTTTCCTTTTTTGTGGTGGAAATATTTATAACTCTACCTTGTCATGTGTCTCCCATAGTTATGTGCAGTCCCTACTGTATGTACGTAAATTAGCTGTATGTGTGGCATCTAAGCAAGTCAACCACTGACATTGTATAATGTATAATATTTAGTCTTGTTGTTCGCAAGTCATATCTTTTGGTGCAAATTCACTTTCTGCCAGATGAGCCTGGAGAAATATTCTCCATGTTTGGTTTTCTAAACGTTATCTCCAATGTCAATTTCACTGCACACATAGTTTTATATTTGTGGAACAGTACCTTCAGATAGTCCCACCAGAGAATTTCTCGAAATATTGATATAAAACTATGCTATTGTCATGCACTTTATCACTAGGCTCATCTGAAATTTAAAACATGTCAGTTTTGTTTGCAGTGGATAAAGCTCAATAACCATCTCAGGAAAGCACAAAAAGTTCCTCCAAAGTATGATGAGTTTCATCCTTGTATGATGAAATGTCTTCAGTCATGTCCTCATGTCAGTAGAATGACAGTCATGGGTCTCTGCACATGACGCTCCTCTGCATCCAGAAACAACAGAACAAAGAATACAGGTTAAATCTCTGATTCTCGACGGGAGGTCGATTGCTCATGTCCAGGAGTGGCCGTCTCCAAACACTTCCTGTCTTTCTCTTTCTCAATATCTTCCTCCTCCTCATCCCGGCTGATGAAGGCCAGCTCATTCTCATAGCAGAAGGAGTTGGCACCAGAAGTTGGGAATTTTCTCTCCTCCATGTCCTTGGCACTGCATCTGGGGGTGGACGGTACTTCGAATGTTTTGTGGAAGTAGGCGTAATCTATCCTGTACTGGCTCTTCTCCTCGAAGATGACAGGCTCGAAGCGATGGCCCCACAGGATCTCGGAAGGCAGGTAAGAGCTGCGTGCCTGTGTCGTCATGGCTGTGGCTTCCACCAGTCCTTCAAGTATAATTACTATCTCAAAGTCGGATGTTTCGAGGTCTTGCTTACTGATGCCAAATAGTGGACTTTCTTCATCGATCTCATGAATGACAGTTAGAGGTGCAACCAGAAACAGGCGGTCTGTACCTTTATCATAGCCTACGTTCATGTCGATCTGGTCCAGGGGGATGTACTCGCCTTCCTCCGTGTAGCGGGGTTTCACCAGCTGGGCTCGCACGTGAGCCTCCACAATGTGGCTCTTCCTTAGATTAGCAACCCTGAACATGAGGCACAGCTTCCCATCACGCAGAGCGATCACTGCATTGTGGCTGAACAGTAGCGTCTCTGCGCGCTTTTTGGGCCTCGCCATCTTGGCCATGATGGCACCAATCATGAAGGCATCGATGATGCAGCCCATGATAGATTGAAAGACCACCATGAAGACAGCTGACGGGCATTCCTCCGTCACACAGCGAGCTCCATATCCGATGGTTGTCTGGGTCTCAATGGAGAACAGGAAAGCTGCCACAAAGGTGTTGACCTGCGTGACACAAGGTACAAAACTGTCGTCCCCTTCGGGATGGTCCATGTCACCGTGTAGGAGGGCAATGACCCAGAACGCCAAGCCAAACGTTAGCCAGGACACCACAAACACCAGGCTGAACAGCAGGAACATGTATCGCCAGCGGATGTCCACGCAGGTTGTGAAAATGTCCGATATGTACCGCTGTGACTTCTCATCCATGTTTGAGAAATGGATGTTGCATTGGCCAGTCTTGCTGACGAACCGGCTGTGGTATTTGCGTCTTGTGTGGATCTTGCCATTGCCAAAGCTGCCCACAGCAGGCATGGTACTGAGTCTAAGGCCTTCGTCGTCACAGGACAGGAAGCTGTGGTGGTGGGCCCTTCCCACACTCATGCCTCAGTGGGGCACAGCTTTGCACAGTCAGCCCGGCTCATATAAAACTGACCAGGCTCGCAGGAAGTGCACAGCTCTGCCCAGCACGGCTCGGTGTCACCGTCAGATTTCTGTGAAGGAAGGATAGACAGAATATTTATACACATTATGTATAATTGTAAAGTGCATTGACATAATGTAACAGGACAAAACACAAATGCATTTACCTTTGTTTAAATAAAGAATCAAGATTACCATGCAGCCACGGACAATGATAGGTCACCAGGGCTATTTGCATTACACATCATGTTCATTAGTCAAACCCGTAATGACAGTGATGTTCCACTTCAGCTTAAATTTCCCAGACTTTCAGCATGAAATCAATTTTTCTCTATTTGTTCAAATCACAATTTTCCAATATTACTCAATACACAATGATTTATGTAATTTATGGGTGTGATTAAAAGTGTGCAGACGTCTTTCAGGGTTCACACATGGTCATGTTTAAAAGCTTGAAGGATTCGTTTCTAACAAAAGCTGCCAGTTTACACATCTTTCCCAGCTGAAGCATATTGTTGTAGTTTCATTTTTCACGGTTGATTTATTTACATTTCTTGATTTATTCTCTTCCAGTTTAGACATTATGTAAGTGATGAAGGTCATTTTTAAATAATCTGTGTTTTGAAACTGTTTAGGTGTTTTATTAATTTGTGCTTTACAATTAACATGTAATTGACACATTTATCTATTTTGAAAATTGTGTTTCTCGGTGAGACAAGAAGCTTCAAAAGATAACGTACTAATTAATAGATTGCATTAATTTGTTTCTATGTATTTGTATGGCAAATCTAAATGCCTGTCTTACCCCTCTTTCCTCCTGCTCTATTGGATTTACTCCGGTATATACAATACACATTTCACTGATCAACAAGGTACAGAAATAGCCAGCTAATCCAATGCCCTGCCATTTTATGTGACGTATCTTCTGTTTCCTCCAGCTGGCACAACTATTAGAGTCACTGGAGTACTGTGATGAGGCTGTGAGATTCCCTTATGAGACTGGACTGGACAGTAATATGGACTGAAAAAGATAGTGCAGAAAACTGGGATTAATAGTAGAGATACAAATGGTTTGATAGCAGGAATTGATGGGGACTTTATCCAGACCCCGAACTCTGAGGTACACTTTGAGGTGTAAATATAATGTCTCTCCAATAGAAAGTGCTGTAGATGTGATCTTTTGTCACCTCAGCTAAACTGAATGAAAACCACTCTGAATGTTTTACACAGAAAAATATCACAACAAAGAGAACAACTGTGATCCAAGGACGTTTTTTTGGAAACAGGTTTATGCTAACACTTGAAATATTTTTTAGTCAAATTGTCTAATGTCATAGTCGAGACAATTCAAGAGTCTACAGTCATGATAGCAGCTCTGCAAGGCTATGGTACAGCAGTGTTCAGAGCTAAATGCTAACCTGCTCACAATGATGATGATGCTGGCGTTTACCAGGAATCATAGTTTTTAGTTTTACTGTAGTTTAGTTTGGCATGTTATCATGCTAATATTAACTCTGTAGAACTGCACACAAACAGCTGAGGCTGATGGGAATGTCATCAGAGGTACTTGTTCATAAACCAAAGTATTGGACAAGTTTAAAAAAATTAATTTTGATTTGATGATGGTGTTCGGTGATTATCAAAGTAGTTATATTTCATCCCGAGGGCAACATGAATGTATGTACCAAATTTCCTGGCAATCCATCTCATAATAGCCATCAAGACATTTCACTCATAAATACAACGGTCCTCGTGCTGTTTGGCACCAAAGAAACCATCGCTGCAGTTGATCCTCCGGGAACCACGAATACTGTGTTGCCACTAATCCTATGGTTGTAGAGACATATGTGGACCGGTGGATCAACAGACTGACAGGGTGCGATCCACATGGACTAGTGTTAGCAAAGGTCTCACTTCACATACAAGACGGTGAAATATGATGCAGATAATTTGGGCCCTGCATCTTCAGCACCAAATGATATTCAGACCAGTTCGATGGTTATGCAAGATGCTCAACTGTTGTCCTTCTTTGTATTATTGCTTTATTATGGGAGGTTTCACTGACATGACATGGCTGTTATGATAACACTGAAGTTACAGCGCAGACTCGAGGGTCATCAACTGGCTTTAACGTGTTTCCCTTTAGATCACTTTTATTGTGGTTGACTTTGATTATGTTTTTGTTCTTTAGGATATCTGAGAACATCAGAGAATAACAAGATTGGTTGGGGACACTCAGCTCATAAAGCACTGATCCTCATGGTGGTTTTGTTTTGTTTCTTCAAGGCAAGATGCAGTTAAACACCAAATAAGGTGCTTCAGACTGTAAAGAATTTCTTTTATTTTTAATACAACTTTCAAATGGGGTCATAAAGGGTGCTGTGCATATGTCCCCACCATGAATACTCAGTAGCTATGGATAGATAGACATCAATAAACTGACAACAGAACAGGTACATGGAACAAAATAGCAAGTAGATGATTAATTGAATACACTTTTAGTGCAGATTCAAGTTTAAAGTTTAAAGCTCAGACTCTGGGATGGCAATTGGTATCAATTAATGTGAATTTTTTTGCCTGTGACTGAGTTTTTGTGTATGGATATGTTTCTTCTATGCAGTAGTTGCTGTTTTTTCAGTAGTCTAGTTGCTAGGAAGCAGAATGTTGAGTGTCCAAGGGATATTAATATATAATATTTTGTGCGATTGCTCCTCGCCTGTCTCAGGATCCACACTCTGCCTGCTGGGCTGTAATCTTAACATCGGAGCAGTGATGAGTGTTTCTCCCTGCTGACATGTGTCACAGCAAACTGTTCTCACTGAAAATACATTTGGATTGGACAATTCGAGAAAATCCACAAGTCAGTCAATCTAAGGAAGGGTGTTTGCAGAACTAAATTTATAGATTTTCTGTCTAAAATGACAAGCAGCTTACCTTCTGCGCAAATGATCCCAATAAATGTTGATTTCCAACTTTCCTTTTCTTCCAGGTCTCCCAGTTTTCTATCCAAACTGCCGCATGTTTTGTCCTCAGGCTGTCTTCCCCTCGTCACTTCTGTTATGGGTAGAACCACTCTATCCTCCGGGGGCAGAAAAGTAAATGGCCGTGGAGTATCTTCATGTCTGTTCCTCCTAGTTTCAATGCATCGCTTTCCTCACTAAATGAGGAGAACATTACAATCACTCCAACTGTCAAGTGCTCCAAAGTAACCGCTCGATTGATATCCAGCTGATCAGAAACAGACCAGAAACTACAAAATGACTTTAGTGAGGCACTGAACTCATCATTTTGACCCCCAAAATAGCACAACGACTTGATCACAGCTATCCCAAATTAAATGCATATAGGGCTCACGTGGACTGTTGGGTCCAATCCAATAAAAAAATCAATTCCTCACAGCTTATTTTAGAGTCATGGGCAGTCGACAGTCTCTCTTCGTCCACGTGTCTCACACTTTCTTAGTATATCTGCTATCTGATCTTGTTCTGCTGCAGATCCCACTCTGTATCCCACATCTAGTGAACTATTGCTCACTGCTCAGCTCCCGTCCTCCCCCTCCCTCTCACGGTGTCACTGTAGATACTTGGCATTTGGAGACTACATGCTCTTCCCCTTTAAAGTGTTGATGGTCAGCTACCATCGCTGGTGAAAGAACCAACTGGTTCATTTGGGACTGATGCGTACTAGACAGACTAGACCATGCTGATCTGTTTGGGTTCTTCTTATTTTTTGACAACGGATTATTTCTTATTCAGTATTCTGTGATAGTATTGCTTTAAAGAATGGACAAAGCTGCTGCTGAATGAGTTCAATTAATATTTATTACCACACTCATTTTCTTTTTCTGTCTTGTCTGGAATGCTGTGGAAGTACATGTCACACTTCTAATTCATTATCCAACTCAATAATGTCGTCTTTTTTTCTAACTAAAACCGTCAGATCACAGAGTGGGTGGTGTGGTCTCCATTTTGACTCATTCAGAAAGCAGAGCCGCTTCTCTTGAGCATGCCATTTTTTTTTTTTTTTAAAAGCCCATGTAGGCAGTTTCTTTCTCATTTGCCTGATACGTGTGTGCATCCCTGGGCGAAGCAGGAAATTGGGGACCTTCTTGTATTTCGCAACACCAAGGTGAAGATTTTGAAAGCAGGAGTCTACAGACAAGCTGTACTGTAAGGCTACTCAAGTACAGTACTGCTTTTGAGCTAAATTACCCCTCAGCATGCAAACAAAGTCAAAATGAGAAAAAAAACTAATGTTCAGCTGGTGTAATATTCTGGTGAAATAGTCATCACACTGTTATTAATTACTTAACACTCAAAGTAATGTCATTAGGTTTGAAGGTATTTAGTTGTAAATCAAAGTATTGGACAAACTGAAACTTTGAGACGATGGTGTCACAAATTTAAAAATGATGGATCACCAAGATCATTAGATTAAATGGTAACTGGTAAATGGTCTGTACTTGTATAGCACTTTATCACCTTTCCAGAGCATGAATAGCTGTGTTCAGAATTTTCATTGATGCATAGTATGTGTGACCATGTTGTGTTGTCCATATGTCACATGCTTTGACCAGTGATGTTGACCTGATGGTGTTACTAAAGGAATTGTCAGAGGATCACTGAAGTCACTAGAAGTCATCCACAGGACAGCACGAATATAGCCATCAAATTTCATGGTAATCCTAGTGACAGTTGTCGAGATATTTTAGTTTCGATCAAAGAATTGGATGTACTGACCACCATCATCGCCATCAGAGCAATTTAGTGTGGATCTCAAAAAAAGTGTAAATCTGGACAAATTCGTAGGACAGACAGACTGAAAGTACCAGTCAATACTTCTATGCAACCACAAATCATTCCCAAACACTCATTGTATGTATCCGCATATGTATGCATCAACACACCTAGTTTTTGTTTTTTTTAAAAACATGCCACCACCGCTCTACCCAGGAATCTAAAATTCTTGAGTTTCACAAGACAAAAGCAGTATTAGTAGTTCACAGACTCACCGGTGGTCATCACAGAGCAGAGAGACGGGTGGAAGGTGTGCGTGACACGCCAATGTGACGGGCTCCAAGGAAGTTAAGCCGGGGTGGTCTCAGTAACAGTTCTCTAAATATAATAGGAAATAATATTTGACCTATGTGAGCATTAGTCCTGCTGGATCTGTGTTTCCTACGGCAGTAAGTGTAATGTATCTTAATGTATTTTTGGAATCAAGGCTTACACTTTTATGTCAGACAATGCATGTACGATAACAAAATAATAAATAACAATATTAATGTTAGGTCTGTAATAAATCCCAACTAAAGGTGACCATAGATATTTGATGTAGATCCAAATTGTCATATTTATTAGAAATGACCTTTTAAAAGGTTTTTGTTTTTTTTCATAAAAAGAGGAACTCAAACTGCAAAGAAGAAAGAGCAGATTTTCATTGAGAGGAATCTTTAAAAGAAGCTGTACTAAATGTAACACCTAACTTTTTTTTTTTCACGATGTCACCTTTTGTTTGACAAAAATGTTTCTTGGTGTGCGCGTGTGCTTCTGTTGTAACTGTACATGTAAACTCTTACTATGATGTCAGGTCTGTAAATGGGTTACGGGTTCAGTTAGGGGATGGCAGACCAGATGGGAATGTGAAGTGTGCTATCGGGACAGAGCGAGCCCAGAGCCCGGCCGATACCTCTTACCCAGCGAGTTATTTAAAGGCCCCCTCACTGCGGCAGGACAAAGTGGGCCAGGCTCGAGCTACGAGCTGCAGCATTGGGTCACACTCGATCACCTTTCAGATCATCAGCACACATCCGATTCATTTCAAGTGTAACGTCATGTTGTGGTTATCCCTGTGTGGTACAGAAGACACCAGCAAGAGCACAGGATGTTTACTCAAAGCTCAGTCAGATAGGAGAGTAACAGGTTCTGGCAGGACACTCAGGATCAGCAGCATGGCAGGTACTCCAATTATACAACTGTGTAGCCGTCTGTTTCAGTCAGTCGCACCAGTACTCCTGCTGTTAATGCTCACTTGCTATGTGCTTCTTCAGTTCACTCCTGTTATCTCTATATAATAATCTACTGCTAAGTTTTAAAATGAACTCTTGGGTTGTTACTTTATGCACATTTACCTCCTTATTAGCTAATGTTTGTGCTGTAGTAGTATAATTTCAGCTGCAACATAAAGAGAGGAAATAAACAGGTAACTCTCCAGAGTGAAGGACCTCATAGTGCAGTATCTTGGTAATGATGACACTTTATATTACTGTTTGATATAACCTATTATTGTTAGGAAATTGTAGGGTTATAACTTATATTATTACCTCTAAATGTTTTTTGTATTATTGCACTCATATCAATGCCCCATTATTACCCTGTTACAATTTACCACCAATAGTGTCGTTGTTATAACAATGATAATTCTAGGTTATTGCCTCTGTAACAGCTAAGGGATTAACCCAGTATTTACTTGCTGTATCCAAAGTATCATCTTGTGCTACCAGGATAACTTGTAGCATTCTCCTAAATTACAGGGGCCCGATGACTGATACTCTTTTTTTTTTAGCTTGATACAAAAAATAGCAGAAAAAGTTCCAATTTAGGAATAAAGCTAACGTCACTGAAAAAGCCTTCCGCCAAAATGGTTGCAGGCGTGTTTTGTACAGCAGTGATCACAAGGAAGAGAAAGAACAAACACAAAGGAAGAGATGCTGTAGAAAGTCTCAGTTGGCAGCCGACTCAACCGGTGAGTGGGGAGGAGAGGCGTTGTGCTCCCACCCAACACGAGAAATCCTGTACAGAACAAGACACAGGACTTTTTTTAAGGAGCTATTCACTAACCTTCCTGCTCCAGTTAGTGAATATGCTCCAGATCAGCCTAATGAACATCCAGCCTCATCATAATAAAAGTAGTCACTGTGTAAGGAGTGGAGCTTCAATCCAGGTCTCTCAGTAAAAAAAATATATATATATTTTACCTTTTTTTTTTTTTTAATTCTACCTCATACTAGTGAATAGTGAGTGTGGACAATTTTTATTAAAATAATCCAAATGAAAAGTTTAGCGTCATGGTCCGGGTTTGTTGAAAAGTCTCACAACAGATAATATCTTCAGTGTTATTAACCATGTGGGTTGCATGATATAAATGTTTTTATGTCGGATCACTGTTTATGGCTTTTTAAGTGTCCAAATTCAATAGAAATATTGTTTCTATCTTCACATCAGTTTTTGTTTGTTCCTGGCTCCTTTCACTCACTGCACATACACGAGTTGACTGTATCACAATACTTCCCCAAACACCAATCAGCCTCGTCGTCCTCCATGCCGAGGCTGGTATTGCCAAACTGGTTGGTGCCAAATTTATATTTGTCTCAGGTGAACGATGTAGGATTTTATCCATTGTCATGGAAACACTGATAAATTTGAGTTTGAGCAAACAAGTTGCATGTAGGTCACACGCCTCTGGACAGGATTTTATAACACTGTAGTTCAAATGAAATTGGATAAAAAAAAGTTCATGCAGCTCTTTGCTCATTTGAAAACACAGACTTGTGTCACATGTAAAGAAACAAATAATCAAAGTGTCTGTCAGCTGCAGTGTAAACACAATTGTATAGTTGTAGGGGGACGCAGGCTGCGCTCGCAGATCAGAGCAGCCTCTGTGCTGGATGCAGTAATTGATCTTTGCATGACTAAATGGGCCACTTATTTTTACAGCCTGAGCAGGTGCACCTGTGTGCTGGTGTTTCTACATCAGCCGCTGATCAGTCATGAGGACCTGGTGAGTTTGTGGGGCAATTCGACACAGAACAAACCACGCAGGTGTGCACAAACACACACACACACATTTCAAACTAAATCTTTGGGTGATGCACCATGTTGCTCTGATTGCAGAGTACAGGTTTATGTTCTTTATGTTTATGTTTATGTTCAATCATACCTGATGTGAAAAAAACATGTTGATTTTCAAAGAACGAGTGCAGAAAAGGTGTTCATGTTGTTTCAGCTGTGATACACCAAAACACAGCAGCTCACAAAAGTGAACACAGGTGCACCATTACTATCTACCCATGATGGACAACATTAAGCATCAGCTTTGCTCAAAGTGTCATCTCACATGACTGGAGTTTAGAGTCGCAGGGAAGGAAAGAGGAGTGTTGGGTTTTAATGAGCTCTGATGTTCCTCTTTAGGAATGTGACTCCAAGGAACAGAGCCACACCGAGACAGGTCCTCCGCACAGACACTCAGAGCTGGGATTTATAATGTACACAGTTACCAGATCTCTGGAGATATTACTGTATTTCTACAGAACAAAGTTGGAAGACTTAGAGATACGAAAACACTCATAAAAGCTCTTCTTAAAACACTCAAGATAATCAAAGGTTTAAACAGATTATGTTTTAAGAGTTATCTGAGGCAGGTTGTAACATATCTTTGAGTAATGTGATGAGTTTTACTTATCACCACGATTCTTAAAAAGACAGCGTGAAGTCATCGTATAAATAAAACAGATTTCCAGAGGTGATTGTAAAATGTTTGGGATATGTCTTTCCTGAAAACACGCAGCAACACATACTGTGAGCGACACACACTGTGAGCGACACAGCCAGAGGTTTTTGTTCAGGATTTTATAACGAGGCAGCATGTCAGCTTTGCTTTTGTTCAAACTACCTGATCCATATCTCCACACTCTGTATGCTCGGTGGTCTGATGCCAACAAGCACCTGTTGACTTGTTCTTTTTGTGTCATTTCTCCTCAAGGGACATGTTCCCTCGGAAGCCGATATCCTGTGAAGTCAGCTAAGGTCATCTTTTACAAGCTGAGAACTGACTGACAACTAATTGTTTTCTGTTTAAGGTCTATGTTATGTCAGTAAGATGCCAATGGATACTTGATATGAGAGAGAAACTGGTGATTTTAACTTGAACATCCTTCAATTAATCAATTAGGATGGAGAGATGATTAGTGGGCAACTATTCAATCATTATATATAATAATAATAATAATAATAATAATAATAATAATAATAATTTACATGTCATGGTTCTGCCTTTACATTTGTTGGGTTCCTGTTTTATGTTGAAATTACTCCTCTCTTATGTTTGGTTCATTCCTGCCTTTATGATTTTCCCACCAGCTCTTGGACTCCTGTGTTTCATCAACCCGTCAGCATTAATGTGTATTTTGTTCTGCCTCTCCTCCTTGCTTTATCTAAAGTATCATATAGTTCCTGTGCTTTTTCTTTACCATTAACCAGCAGAACTGTGCGAGTAGAGCTTGCAATTTGCTAAAACCTCCAACTTCCAGCATTAAATACACATTTAATACACATTAAATACATTTTTTTTTTTGTATAAAAATTGCACAATTATGTGGTTACAGCTTGTAAATGTTTGACAGTCTTCTGTGATATTCCACTGCTTTTTAGACAAAGCATGATTTGAATTTGGTTCACTGTTTTCTGATAGTTTATCAATCAAAGGATTAGCTGCTCCATTCATCCATGCATTATCTATATCTTTATCCTGTATTGGGTCTCAGCAGATTTGAGGTGAGATTAGTTGATTCTTTGGTTAAATAATGTACATATTGAATGAAAATGATAAGAAATGTTTAGTTTAGTTTAGCTCCTCTTCTTTTAGTACAACTACACCTGAAAATAGATGATAACGTGTTGTTAACGTGTACATTACAGCAGGTTCTGCTCATCATTACAGTAGCGTTCAGCATCACAGACACATGTCATTTATGGACGCTCTGTCAGTCAGATAAGATCAGACAAGTAGATAAAGAAGAAATAAACAATGTTTTCTGGTGCTCTCTTGGTGCTTATGCGATTTTTTTAATTCTTCGATTGAAGCACGTGAAGCATTTCTCTGTGAATTGTAGCAAAATCATGATAATGAAATGCAGGTAGTTAAACTCGTAACAGTAATATGAGTGTTTAAAGAATGGAACAAACTTTCTTATCTTATGCAAAGGCTGCCAAATAAATAAAAAAATATTCATTAGGCTGCCAGTAGAGCTGAGAATTGAGACAGCTTTCAATCTAAATTCAAAATGTTTCTGTTCAGCAGCTTTTTGTTGACATCTCTGTGTTGTGGCAGTGTGCTTTTGATGGTGACTGCTTTTATTGTTTTCCTCGCTTGTTTCCTCTGGAGTCTGTAAAGCACGTCGTGTTACCTGGAGGTACGAAAGGTGTTTTACAAATAAATTTTGCCTTTGCTTTTTACCTAATATATTGTATTAATGAAAATAGTGACGTATATTAAATTGGCCACTCTTTTTTATTTGTCTCAAATATTTTTGTCGGGGGAACGGCTTCATATTTGCTTTGAACAGATTTTATGGTTTAGAAACTTACAGTCACATCTCCTGTTTCACCTCTGCAGGGAGAGTAAATGTTGTATTATGCTGCATCTAGTGGAACAAAATGTAAATAACTTAGAGAACAGCAACATGTCGAGTAAAATTTTAATGGAAACACAAGCAGTACGTCTATAAATTACAAAATCACTGTGCAATGTACAGAACTATAAACCGAAATATGAATATAATTTCACTATGATTAGTCTGTTTATATTTTATGTTTAACTAGAATAATGTTGTCTAGAAAAGCCTGTGATTGTTGCTCCCTCTAGTGGTTTTCTGATGCTTCAAATCTTGACTGCTCTTTTCCACACAGCAACAAATCAGCTTTTTACACAGTACAAAAGTTATATAATAAATACCGTGCAACAACAAAGGTTACACTTAACAGACAGAAACACATGTCTTTGAACAGCTGCAGCTCATCTTCTGTGGATCAGACCGACTCAAACAACTGCCTTCTTTCTTGGACAGACAGACCCTCTTTTAAACTCTGGAGGTTAAAGACACATACAAAGAAGAAGAGAAAAATGAGAGATAAATGAAAGAGTGGAAAGAGAGTAAAAATCCCAAACTGTAGTTGGTACAAATCAAAGGTTTTAAAGTGGTTTTTTACACAGTAAAGGGAACATTGTAATCAACACATGAGATCATGATTTTCTAACCAGTCAGAATACATTTGGCCAAACAGGTTCAGACACACTTTTCAAAGCCTTTCAATATGGAGACTTTTAAGCACTGGAATAGGTAAAAATGAAAACTGATTCAAGACGTGCTGGTTTACCTTTGATCTAACGGGTCTTGTCTGATGCATGAGGGATCTTTTCTTTGGAAAAGTCTGTGTTTTTGTCACGGTGTCCTCTGAGAAAAGAAGAGAGTAGAAAGAGCAGGGATGGAGGAAGAGGGAATGAAGAACACTCTCAACCTCTAACTATGTGCTGATAAATGACATCAGAATTTACATTAAATTAGGCAGCAATCATTGACTATCTGATTGAATGTTCCCTGGTTGGATGTTTGTGTATAAATAATCATTACATTTCATGAAGTAAAAAGTGTCTCACCGAGGCTCTGTCCCAAAGTGTCTCTGCTCCACATAGCGAACTTCAAATCTTCTTCAAGTGTGTTGACATGTTGATGAGGAGACTGCTGGTTGTTTTTATAGAGGGCCTGCAGCTTATTCTGGGCGTAGATTTTGTCCTACAACACACACACACACACACACACACACACACACACACACACACACACACACACACACACACACACACACACACACACACACACACACACACACACACACACACACACACACACACACACACACACGTGTTATTTTGCCTTAGTCTTTAGTTAAATATTTACATTTCTATGTTTTCTGAAATTTGTCCCTTAATTTTAGTAAATGCAAAATCCTGTTTTTCAATCAAATCTACAATTTCCTGTTGAAATCCAGATAAATTTCCTAGAGGTTTGAAGAGATTTTTGTACCATTCGTGCTATCTTCAACTCTTCTCTGAGAGAACGAGCCTCTTGTCGGAGAAACTGCATTTCTGCCTCCCTCGCTCGCAGAATCACCTGTAACATGATAAAAATACATCAGCATCAATATAGTATGATAAAGTAGCACACACATATACATAAAAAAAAAAAAAAAACAAACATAAAATGGACTATAACTCTAACAAATTTAGACATTCAGGAGAGTTTATGATGTGGGACAAAGATAAAGGTTAACTTCTTTACATTCACCTTGTTTTTTACTGAAACATACTACAAGCTCCCTGGTATTTTGTTGGTCACAGTGTAACCAGAGTTCAGCAGCACACCGTGATTCAACAAATATGTCTCCCCCCATAGATGAAAGAAAAAGTAACAAAATGCTGTGAAAGCACAACTACACGGTAAAGAACTAGTTCTGCTATTATTGCAGGTGTGGTATCTTAAAACGGTTTACACTGTTTCAATTGTAGGACGTGTTGTGCTTTCAAATGATATGTAATTGGCATAAAAAATACAGAAGCAGACTTTTCACTTGGCCCGTACTCTCTGTTTTATAGACACTCACCTCCATCTCGTAGAAGTTGTTTACTTGAGGGGCCCCATGTGATTGCTTTCTATTTAGTGAGAAATGTAGCTGAGTCATTTCATCTGACTCTCTCTTAAAGGATGACATGGGAAGACATAAACAGATAGAGAAGATGTGATAATAAATATTATGAGTGGCTTTGCAAATTATTACACGCTGTTTGCTCTACCGAGATGTGAGTGAAAAGAAAATGTTTCTACCTGTTTCTTCTTGAGCTGCTGGTTTTCTTTTTGGTACTGCATCATTGATTTTCTCTCATCCTGCAGCTCCTGGCTCAGCTGAGAGTTTTCCAGGCATTTCTCAGTGTGCTGGACCGACAACACTTCGAGCTCCTTATCCAATAATTGGATCTGCTTCCTGTGATGACAAAGCACAGACGATGTTGTACAGTAATGAACAGATAAATTGTATTAGGAGGAAGTGAGAGATATTCAATTAGTATGCTCTAGAAAGTAACAAAGCTATTATGAGAAACTCGGGGGGCTGGGGGGGATAGTTCCCCATCACAGAACCAATGGCTAGTTGATACATTTTTATTTTATGGAAACATTTCTGCCAATTTTGAGGCTAAGGAAATACTGTGAACATTTTCCCAAACAAATCTCTTGCTAACAAAGAATTGAGTGAAAAACATCTGGGCAGGTATATTACAAGATGTCCGTGCCCAGGGTGCCTTGAAAAAAATCTATGAGTCATTTCCATTATTATCATTATTGTAATTTATTTCCATTACATGTTACTTTAATTCAGAATCTGCTCTTATGATTAGATGCACATCAGGGTCCACTTCACTCTCTGAAGGTATCAGGAATTCGGACACAACCTGAACTAACACACGTGCAGCCAGTTCACCTCATTGGTTCTCAGAATGAGATAAGTGGGGTTTATGACGGACAAGACGCTGCAAACGTTTTATCTAAACAACACTAACTGAGGTCTTGATCCTGACTGGAATCCTGAATGTAGACTAACGGCTTAGGTTTATCTGAAGAGCCAGAGACCTACAGGCACCTTGTGGTCAGTGAAGTAATTCTGCTCCACACGTGGGTTGATTGTATTCTCAATTTAAAACACGAAGTCAACCTGTCATTAGCTTTTCCCTTTTTATTTTCTACGTGACAAACTGTGACTCTTAATGTGAAGGAATTGTAAATTCGAGAGAAAAAGAAACTCCAGATTCATACCAGAAACACTGAATACACAGAACTGCACATCACAGTAAAATTCAATCCAACAGACCTGCAATAAATGCTGCAGTAAAATAATAAGACAAGCAGCTTCAGTCTAAGAGTGAAAAAAAAAAAAAACATTTTGAGAGCAGCATTAGTCACTCACTCATATTCGTTGTGGAGTTGTGTGATGTCAGCGTTCTCCCTGATGCGCTGAGACTGTCTGCTTTTATCCAGCTCCTGTTTATGTGCTCTCCGCATCGCTACGATGGCTGTGAAAAATACAGTAAATTTGCAATTACAATCGACTTTTCAGGATTGGACAAATTCGTAATTTGTACTTCTCCTGGTAAAATCACTCATAAAATTGCAAAAACATAATTGTGACTTAAGATTCATACAAATAATGCAACTGTCCCAATTCTCCATGAATGTCCCAATCCAAAACAAAGAAAAGCTTATAACAGTAAAATTTCATTTCTCTTCATCACAGTGCTTTTATATATTTAGAGTTTCTTGCAGGGAAACATTTACCTGCCACTGTGGCAGCTGTCTCCTCCTGCAGGAGCTGCTCTTTCTCCTTCAGAAGATCAGACACCTCCTCCTGATGCTGCTCACGTAGATCTTCTATCAGCTTCCTGTGTAGTTTCTCCATTGCACTGAGCCCCCGATCACAGGATGCCTGTAAAGACGTTTAGAAATGGTTCTCTGTTGATATAGTGCGATGTATATAAATAGAAAAGGAATGCATACTATATATTATTATTTGCTTGTGTGTACTTTTTATTTCATACTGAAACAGCAGTTTGTTAGCAGTGATTGATTAAAGTTAAATAATCAATCACATTAAATCCATTTTTAAAAAGAGGTGCAACAAAGACAAGCTAATGTACATGATAACTCTCCACTTAAATACTGCTCAGTGCTGCTCATCAGTATGTTTTTCTGAGGGAACTTTTTTTCACTGTAATAATCTTGAACAGCTAAAACTGAAGGAATCAAATGAAATTAAGATTTCAAATTAGTCAAATTGAAGTGAAGAAAGCAGGTATTACATAAAACCACCCATAAATGACTCATTCAGAAACCGAATGTTTTCTGAAAGATGATGATAATCAGTGGAGAAATTCAAGTGGTAAAATGTTTTTTAAACTATTGTCTTAAAATCAATAATTAGTGAAAATATTTCATAAAAGACAAAGTCTTTGTTACCTGAAGTTTTCCCAGGTCTTTCTGGTGAGTCTCTCTCATAGTCTGGGCATCACCTCCAAAGCCCTCCTGTCTCTCCGTCACAGTCTGGTCTAGTAGAGAAAAGGTGCCTTCTGTGAAAGGAGGTGCCGCTGCACAGGATTTGGTCTGTCTATCTTTGGAAACATAAGACTTGGTGTAGTAACCATGTAAGTGCTTCATCTCCTCTTCGTGAATCTGCTGCAGTTCGATTATCTTCTCCTGAAACCCTGTTTCCAGTTTTTGCATCCGTGCGTCATGAAAGTCCTCAATTTTCTGTATGTCTTCCAGGAGTCTCTTGTTCCCGGTTCCTACAGATGATAACTTTTTCTCAGCCTGCTCCAGTTCTTCTCTCAGCGTGCTGTTGTCCTTCTGAAGCTGACATAAGGTGTGATTAAAAGCCTCTTGCTCATCCGTGAAATTGATGTCCTTCTCTTGAGCTTGAAGTTTGTTCTGTAATGCCTCGCTTTGCTGAGACTCTAAATCCAGGTACAGCCTGTCTGATAGATAAATTAACTTTGCCTGCTCCTGTAGATAATTTAAGTCAACTGCAGAAGCCTTTTTATGGTCTGTGCTACACTCACTGGTTTGGCTGCTGTCATCTGAGGTTTCCTGGCAGAGTTGGTGTAAGAATTTAGCCCTTCGTTGCAGCCGGGATACAAGTCTGTCTAACCAGTCTGGTTCCTTCTCTGCCTCAGCCTTTTTGTCATCAGTTTGGTCCGTAATCTCTTCTAAACCTCTACCGCCGTCTCGTTCCTCATACGGAGCCAACTCTGGGGGATTAATATCAGCTAGACCTGTCCTTTGATGGTCCACCTCTTCGTTATTTACTTGAATCACGCTCTCATGTTGCTGCTGAAATTTCAAGGAAGCATAAACGAGCTCTGCTTCAGCACAGGCTCTACCGATGGCACTCTCTAAAGGCTCGTCACAGCCTGTTCTCCCACTCTGCGTCCTTTCTTCTGTTTTCAGGGTTATTCTCTGGGAGATTATGTTTTTGTACCTGTGAGCTACATCACCCTCGTCCTTTCTTGATGATAAGGAGAGCTGATAAATATCATTTTGGCCCTGAAGGACAGACACCATTTTTTCGACCACAAATTGTTCCCTCATTAAACACTTCCAGACACTTCCCACATCATCCTCTGAGGACTGTGTATTAGTGATCTTACTTTCAGCACAAGTTTCACTCTCAGCTCCAGCTAACTTCTCATTGTTGAGGATCTTGTCCTCCCCTTTGCTGGCATTGTATGATTCATGCTTCTGTTTCTCTGCATCTTTCTCTCCTTGCTGAAGGCAGGCCACTACGGTGGCCAGTTGTTTCTCAAAGTCTTGAATATCAATGGGAGTGGCTTGAAGCCTCTCTCTGCTGGCTTGTACAATGTTCAGAGCTACCTGAAACCTGCCAACCAGCATCCTGCAGCGGTTCTCGGTCTCCAGGGCGAAGCGCTGGCTCTGCTTGGCCTGACTGTGAAGCAGCAGGCTGAGGTGCTGGGTGGTCGCTCGGCTCTGAGTGAGCTGGGAGCAGAGGTGAGGGTCCTGGCAGCTGATGTGAGTCTGATGTTCCTCCAGTCTTTGCGTGATGTCCTTTAGTTTCTCCTCTGTTACATACAGCTTTCTTTCAAGTAACTGGATCACAGACAGAAACCTTTCTGGGTTGTCTCCTGCTGTCACAATGTACTGGTATGATGCGTCAATTGATCGAGAGCGGGTTCTCCCATGTTCGTGAGAACCGTTGCTATATACCTGAATGACATCTTCAGCATTTGAGCTGTTAGACATCTGACATCTGTCCATTTCCTTTGGACTGCTTTCATTTGTTTCTTGTCCTCTCTCGTTGTGCTGCAGAGACTCTAAAGACTCATCCTTCAGCTGAGAAGAGGCGCAGGTGCAAACCTTCAGCACTTCATTCAGTTTCACCTCCGTCTCCTCCAAGCTGTTACCCAACACTTCCATCTTCAACAACACTTCACTGAGCTCCTGCTCCTTCCTGTCCAGCAGGTTCTCGTAGCCTTCTCGTATATCCTGCATTTCGGCCTCCCTTTGCTGCACCTTTCCTGATGCCACCTGCAGTTCCTCACAAACTCTCTCATACGAGTGCTCCAGATTGTAGAAGTGTGTTTCCTCTGTTCTCAAGCGGTCCTGCAACCTGCTCGCCTCCTTGTCCGCCTCTGATAATTGGTTCTGCAGCTCCGTGCAGCGATGGTCCAGCTGCTCTCTTTCCTCTTGGAGCTGCTGCACAGCAGATACTGTACACGTCATCTCCTCTTGGAGCTGTTGTTGTGCCTCCTCGATTTCTCTGGTGAGTGTCTGACTCTTATTAAAGCTTTCCACCTGCAGCTCAGCCCCGTCCAGTCTCTCCTGAAGGTCTTGCGAGTGTCGCTCGGCCTGCGCCAGGCTTGCAGTCAAGCTCCTTCGTTCTCTCTCCTGACTTGCTTGTAGGAGCATCAGGTGATTCTGCAGTCGAGCCTCTTTCTGAGCCTGTGCGTCCTCATATGATTGAAGCTGAGTTGTCACCTCTTGGACTTGTTTTCGCAGCTGTTCAGCCTCCTGCTGGAGACTGTGGAGACTCTGTAACTCCTGCTGCAGCTGTGTCAAGCGGGACTCAGTCTCCCTCCTCTGCTCCTCACTGATGTTCAGCTGGGACTTCAAGGAGGCCAAACCCTGCTCCCACTCCACCTGCTGCTCCTGAAAGCACCGCCGATCCTGCTCTAGATGGGCTTGTGCAAGCGCTGTGGCATCACCTGTGACCAACAGCTGTGCTTGTTGAGCCAAGAGATCTACTCTTCGTCGTAGTTCAGCCTCTCTGGCTTCCTCCTGACTCCTCTTTTGTGCCTCCAGCTCAAAACGGAGGTCGTGGTTTATCTTCTGCAGCTGCTGGAAAGCCGCAGTTTGTTCTGAAGATGAGCTGGTGCCATTCTGCGAGACAACAAAGTTAAAATCATTTTAAAAAGTTGTATGTAACTTGGAAGATAACCAGATGTTTTAGCTATCTCAGACTGGTATTAGTTTGCAGCTGATCTTCAGAACACATTTTTGCACAAAGAGGGAGGATTTGGTTGCTCATCACTGACAATGAAAATGCTTTAAGAAGGAACCTACTTTTGACCAATGTAGTTAGCAGAAACAATTCCATCAATAATGTTTTAAATGTACATATTGGTCGGTAAGCGTTGTTTTACAATAGACTTAATAGACTTACATGCAACCTGCTAACTGTGCCACTAATGTAAGTTTAAATATATATTTATTGACACACATATATATATATATATATGGTTTTGAGTGCCTTGTTTACCTTTGTAAAAAGCCTCTCCCTTGAACGACTCTCTCTCTCTTGTCGTAGCTCATCCTGCAAGTTCCTGTTTAACTGCTGGAGTTGAGACAGTTCCCGCTGTATTTCTTGGAGCTGTGGACAAATGGCAACAAGCTGTCACGCAAAACATGTATTTTTTTCATTCAGTAGACATGTTTTAATCAAGCATTTATGCACTTCTCATAGAATCTTACAAGAATCAGTTTGTTTGTTATTTCCTGTTTGTGACACCTTATCAGTTTGATATGGCAGAAAATACAATGTGTGTTTTTAAAATTATTATCTCACCTCTTTGAGGAGTTGACCAGTTTGCTGCTCACATGGCAGTGTTTCCTTGTCTTTAGAGCAATCACAGCCGCCGTTTATTGGTACCTGTCGGTCTTGCCTCTGCGGTGCTGTCTCAACTTGCTGCCAAATCTGCTGAATTGCACTTTGTGTGTTTGAATGTTCATCAAAACACTCATCATTTGACAGCACCGCTGTGGAGGGACAGCTGTCACTTTGGGATCCTTCAACACATGATTCAATGGTCACACCAGTTGCACAGAGAACCATACACAGAGATAAAATTAGTTAAAATGATTTCTAACAAAAGAATATATTGTATATGATTATGTCTAAGGAGCAAATTAATAATTGCAGCATGTTGTTGCAAGTATACAGAAAAAAACATGAGTATGTCAGTCAGCATTATATCCATTCACTGACTGAATGTGATGTAACCGATAATAATGATCATTTCAAAGTACGAGAAGATTAATATCATAAATCAAAATATGCAACGCAGGCATCTACATCAATTTTACCGTCGGATATTTCCTTTTCGAAGCAGTTACTTTAAAATGACTGTTTCTCATTTCTCTCTTTTGACTGAGTACCTTGGCCCTCCTCCTCCTGCTTCAGAGGATTGGTCGGCGATGGAGCAGAGGAGGCAGAAGACGAGACAGAGAGAAGAGAAGATGAAGACTTTCCATCAGTTTCCAGTTTGGTCTCCTGTTCTTGCTGCTGTTGATGTGAATCCTCTGTCCAGTCAACACCTCTGTGCTCTTGTAACTGCTCTGTCCTCTGGTCTGAAAGGGAGCTGTGACAAATACAGACACATCTTTGTATAAAATGCATTTTGTCATGTTAAATCCACTAACAACCGCTGGCTAGTAAGAAGATACTTTGTGATGTAAACCCTCCATAAAATCAGTCCCGATGGCAGATTCCATGAGATCTGGGAACAGTGGAATATATAACATATATTGACACTAAAATTGCAGGACATTAATAAATAAAATAAAGTCTACCTTGTGACGTTGTGTGGAGGACTGGGCCGCGCATTCTTCAACACTACTTGGACCCAGTTGCGTCTCATCCCAGATAGCGTGTACACCCCGTCTCTGGTCTGTGCAAACACAAATATTGTTCACCAGTATTATAAAAGATATACAGATTCCTTCAGCTAATCCTGAGCTAAACTAAAATATAAACCTTGAGACCCAAAGTGAGATGACCTTTTAATTGTGCTCTTTAATTTAACCCTCATAGCTTTAATTGCCTTTGCAGAGACTTAATTAAAAACATTTTTGGCAGGGCCGGCAAACAGGAAAGTTTCCAAAATACTCTAGTTTACCATCTGGCTTCCTCACAACATCATATATAAATCAATTCTGCACAACATTACAACTAATACTTTTAATCAAATTTTTACTAAATGGAAGAAAGGATAAAAAAAAAAACTAAAAAAACAAAGCTGGAGACATGCCACTGATCTACTACTAACACACCTTCTGGGGAAAGGTGAATGTGTAGGTTATATATGCAGGTTTCCAGTCATATTCTTTGTCACCAGCATGAGTTTATCGAAACTGATTGATTATTTTGATTTACCCTCAACGACTGGAAACCCACCCTAACTTTCCACAAACTTTTAAAAATGGTCTCTGAAAGAACCTTTTCAGATTTATACTTTTAGGGTTATTGGTGTAAATACATGTTTTAAGCTGTTTTCAGAAAAATGACATGTTTATTTAGACATGAGTAGATAAAAGATTATTACAGGTATACACAAAAACAACATTGGAGCAGCAAGCAAATTGCAGGAATTATGATGCGAGGATTTCTTTTGCATCCAGAAACAGAGATAACACTAGAGAGATAAAAACTGGTTCCTAATTGTTTCCCACTGCATTTTTCAAGGAGCTTAAAAGTTACTGCTGCTTCGCTCATATTTATTTCACACAAATCTACAAAATTGTCTTCATTTTACAACAATTGGATTTTTTAAAAAAAGTTGTGGATTGTTGTTGAACCTATGAACACAAATTTGGTGTCAGATATCTGAAATGATGTCTGTTTTATCTCTGGTGTTTTCATTTGCAGTTAAAATTATATTATTTACAGTGTGAAGTGAAATAAAAATATGCTACATGCAATAAATCTTGCTGTGTGATATTTTGTACTTTCTCATTGGCTAAAGGAGCAGAATCAGCAACACATCTTAATGATTATGCACAAAAGAAATGATATTCTTTCAATAAATGGCGAATTACACAAGACCCATGATAGATCCCTGCGCACACCTTTACAAATCCAGACTGCACCATTTCTTATTGGATAATTTAGGTTAATGTGGTGTTGATCTTTGTGGGGAGGTTACACTATTATAGTCATTTTAGACCCCCTATACAGTACAATGAAGACATTTATGTATATTGAGTGTGTCTGTCTGTGCAGACACCAGCAGAGAAACATCTGGGTTTATTGATCCTTAACTGCACGATCAGTGTGTTAAGATTCAAATTGAAACACATGTATTCATGAAAACATCTTAATATTAAGAAATACCTGTTTCTTTCCTTTGTTGAAGTGACGATGACATGCAGTGGTGGAAACCAAAGAGGAGGAAGACTGCGGAGGCAGGGAGGAGCTGCTTGTTTTCATTTTCCCACCATTATCACCGTGACTCTGGTCTTTTTTATTTCTTTAATGAAAATGTAAATAGAACACATGGATAAAACCAGTAATCGTTGATGTTTATCATCCATTTGAAATACAGCAGAATAATGGCCTTTCATGAAATGAGAACCCATGATTAGAAAAAGGCTAAACAACAAACCTGAGATGCTCCTCAGAGGACGATAGCCGGCCAGAATCAGAAAATTTCTTCCCAGCGGCTTGTCCTTTTCCTACTTGTGAAGTCACAACTGCATTGTTTAAATCTGTTGCAGAGACAGCAGCAAAGAAACAGTTGAATGTGAAGCAATCTGAGAAGGTTCTTCAGTGATATTCATCATCATTTTTCTTTATTAATTTAACAACTTTAAACAAAAAACAAACACAGCATAATTAAAAGTAGCCACCACATTTAAATGAAGAGAAATAATCATGCACTTCTGTATAAAAACTGCAAATAAACGCACATAATTTAACATGAATGCAATTACCATCTCCGGTAGATCTTTGGTCAAGTCTGTTGAGTGAGCGGCTGCTTCTCATGAATGGAGCAGCAGTGAGACAGGTGGTGTTGAGGGATGAGAAGCTCCGGCTGCTGCTGAGGCGGTGAGCTGGTCTATTTGGGTGGGACGGTCGTCCTTTAGCCTGCCGGCTGAGGCTGCCTCTTTTCAAACTGCCACCAACTTTACTATCAGCTGCAGTCGAGTCAGTGCCTCTGCTGCTCAGGCTGTTGCTCCTTCCATAACTGATGCTGGTTTTAGACTTACTGCTGCCAGCCGGTTTACTACCACTACTGACAGGTACTGTTAATGCTGCTGGTTCCTGGGAGAGAAAGAGAGAGAGAGAGAGAAAGAGAGAGAGAGAGAGAGAGAGGGTCACAAAAGTTAAAGTTTTGTAAGTTTTTCAGCTTTTAAGATGTAAATATTCAAATGTCAAACATCACACCTCATGCTCTCCCCCGCTTTAACTTGGACTCTTTGACACATACAATCCGATCGCTGGAGAGAGATTCTTAATCCTGACAAGAGCTCTTAATTTACTTAAGTACCATCTGACCAACACTGCGATCATGGACAGACAAACACACACACACACACACACACACACACACACACACACACACACACACACACACACACACACACACACACACACACACACACACACACACACACACACACACACACACACACACACACACACTTTAGACTTAATCACACTTGTGCATTGGAGAGCCATCAGATATAGGCAGTCTATTCCAGTCTTAGTAGATGCAACCTCACCATCTGCAGAGGCAATTAATCTGTGGCTGGACCACAGGACAGAAAAATCAATTAGAAGAGGCCTGAGGAGTCCTGACGTAGCGGTTTGTGCAGCTTTTAACTGCACTGACTTGATTTTCAGCCATTAATGACGACATAAATCAAACTAAATGCACGCACACCTCACAAAAACATGCACCCAGGAAAATGTGTCCATGTTAATACAGTTAATACAGTCCAACACTTTAAGTACACAGTTGACACATTCTGCTGAAGAAGGGATGTTGTTTGAGTAGTAAGATTATGTATTTGTAAAAAATAAAACAATCAGCAAAATAAACTGATACATTTTTCTGTCATGAATTCATAAAAACACAGGATGAGCAGATATGTCACATTTAGCTCGACGTGTTCTCTGCAAAATGAAATAACACAACGCGAAATGTAAATGACCTAAGATTGTTGTGATAACGTGTTAACTTGGTAATAAGAGTGCTTTGAGGTTTTACTGTGTTGAAACTCATGGAGTGTAATAAAACAATCAGATGTGTCTCTGGATCCTTCTTTTACCAAGAGAGAAGCATTACGACCAGCATGTTGAATTGTTTGGCAGCACTTACCTTCCCCTCCTTCTTCTGTGTAGTTCTGTTGCCCTTAGTGTTTACCAGGGTGTCACTCCACCTGCAGCAAGATTAGACAGCTCCACATAAATTCACAAAATAAATATTTAATATTATTGTTAGGTTGTATTTGGATAATCAGACTTAGAAATATTTCCTTTGTTTGTCGTTTTATTTAAAGGTGTCACCATCTTCCTCAATACTAATGTGTTTACAGCCAATAAGCCGCTCTCAACGCATTCATTTAAAAACAATCAACCATGGTATGTTTATTTCTAAAGCAGCTGGTGAACAGCACATGAAGAGAAAATATCACTCAGACAATGATGCTTGCTGTCAGTCAAAATTGTTCTCATCAACACCCAGTATTCATACCAGGTAAACAGTGTTTGAGCAAAACATAAACCAGCTTTATTTCATAAAGAATTGAAAAAGGGGCATTCATACTGAATATGGTAGCTGTCATTGCAACATACTGCTTCTATGTTATTTTTTAATGAGGAGGTTAGCAGTCAATCATTTATTAGTCTGCTTCAGTTTTCATTTTAACTGGACAATCTGATTATTTTTTTTAAAAGCCTAAAACCAGAAGCATTGCTCCACACATTATTGTGTAGATGTGATTTATATCTGTCTGTACATACACTAAAATAAACTGATTTCATAGGAAACAGATAACAGATAAATGAATAAATGCTGATTTACCTTGGCGCCTTGGACATCATTTTCAGGAGTACAATGATACGAGCCTGAACGAGATTCTTACAATAATTGTGATGACTCCTCATCCATCTGCCAAAAGCAGGTGAGCTCCCTCCTAGTCTGTCAAACACCAGAGAGGACAAATCACAAACATGTCCATATAACAGTGTCGCAAAGAACACACACACACACACACACACATAATCCCATGCAGAGTTGACAAACTCCATTAGAGTTTTGTGGGATTAGGCCAACAGATTAACAGGATTACAACACAGTATTTTCAGGGAATTTGACGTACCCGCCTACAATATTTATCCACTCCTAATGTCTATCAAGTCAATATCAAATAAACATCTTACATCAGCACAAACCTGAAGAGTAGTGACGAGAAACAAACACAACTCACTCCAGTGCCAAGAAATTGGCTGCAGACACTTGCTCTGCTGAGGGTACACGGCGACACAGCTGTCACTGTGAATCTGTGAGCTGTGACCTGAACTGGGTTTATCACAAACAATTTCTTTGATACAAATCTGATCTGAATAAAACACGTTTTACACACTGTGAGTAAAAAGGCCATGTCTCGTTTCTAACGAAACGGATTATGATTGGACTCAAACATCATATCATGCCACGAGAGATAAAGAACTGAAATTAATTAATCTTTTAATTGCATGTGGCCAAGCAAAATGTGTGTAGCAGTAGATAAAAACTCTGAGAAGTAAAAGCAAAAAGAAGTACAACTGAAATCACTGTGGGGTATGATGTAAAACTTCTCCAATTAAGTATAATGAGGAGATCACAGCCTTTAATCTGACGTGAACAAAAGAGCCTTAAAAAAACATTACTGGCAATTTTCTGATTATGGGATGACTGTACCATACTGTCAGCTTCATCTACCCCAAAAGGTCATTGCACAAAGCAATTAATACACCTTTTTCACAACACATATTTTGAGTTGAGTGTGTGTGTGTGTAATATTGATTTTTATTATTATTCATTTTAATGGTTTTACAGGTAATGGACATATCTGATTGTAATTAACATCAACTGCCAAAGGGAACATTTACTGCCAACAGCAGACCCGTTTTCCAGATAGGATACTAATGTCAACACTAGAGGCTGCAGGCCTACTTCAAGAGCTCCTCATCGAATCCATGTTTACACAAAAGGGATGTTTCTTTCCACAAATCTAAACCCCAAAGTAAATTAAACTCATTTAAGTTTGGATTTTTAGTATAAAGTCAGAGAAACCCGATTGCACTTCAACACAAACTGTTTGCTTTCCCACGTGACAGGAATGTAACATTCAAAACATTTCTCAGTCGGTCTCAAAATGTTGTTTCTGTCATTTCTCGGCATGTGTCGGACTTGAGCTTCCGTGTTTATTTCCTCGAAGTGTGTTATGCGTGTTTTCTCCTCTGAGAACTCCGGCGTTGATTGGCTGCACGTCACGTGACCTCACAGCTGATTTCGTCGGATGACGCTCCGACCGTTCATCATTTGATGTGGCCATTGCTGGATAGCAACAACGTAGAGTAGCATAGCAATCGTTGTCAACTTTAACAGCGCTACTGCTATGGCACAGGCAGCACAGGCAGCACAGGCACATGCCTTTGACGCAAGCAACTCTCAGATCCAGGTGGAGCACGATAAAAAGCGACGGCAGTTCGTTATAAGGCTAAATGGTAAGTTCAGCATGTAAACATTGGCGTGCTAGCTGGCTAGCGTTAGCTCAGAGATTGGTGGGACGTTAGCTTTCTTTGATGCTAACATCGTCATCGTCGCCTTATTGATAAATCCAGCTGCCATTTCGGGGACAAATACCTTTTTCAGTTCACCTGGCGGGAGTGACAAGTGTTTATTCGGACATGATTTTGCGTCAGGGACGCGATCAAAACAATACACAAGGCTTGGTCAAAGCTGCTGACTTCCTTGACTTTTGGCACGATGAAAACATTTTATTCTTTCCTTTCCGGAAAGCAGTGCGACTTTCGACAACACAGTCACGTACAGACATACCTTTGTCATTTAAATAAAGTTCCTTCACAGCAAACCAGTTTCTCTCTCAAGCGTAAAGTTGTGCTTAAAGCAACAGTGGGTTTAACTCTCCTGGTTGAGCACCAGCTGTATTGTATCCCTTTAATAACAAAGTCTTTCCTACATATTTTAAAGTTTGAAACCAATCTTAGTTTTTTTTTTTTTTTACCTTGAGGCTTTTAGTTAATGACAAACTAAAATATGAACTTGACCAGGAGCCACAACTTCTGTCTGCTCTCAGGATCTCAGGATCGTGCGGTTCTCCTGTATGAATATGTTGGGAAGAAGACGGTGGACTTGCAACACACCGAAGTTCCAGATGCTTACAGAGGGAGAGGAATTGCCAAACACCTGGCCAAGGTACAATTTATACTCTGAGTACTATTGAAATTCAGTCATGGGAAAAAAACAAAAGATCACTTTGTAAAGGCCTAATTTGTAAATTAGTTCAACTTTATACATTTGAAGTATGTTCACATGCATTGGTTCATTGGTTCATTGGTTTGACTCGCTGGAAAAGCAGCAATAATATGAACAGATCATAATAATGATCATTGAATAAGTATTTGCAATTTTGTTGGCTGGACAACCTGTTTTTGTCTGCATGTGGATCACAATTATTATTATTTATTTATTTAATTTCAGACCGAAGTGTATTTAAACTAAAGCAGCAATGATTGGTTGATTAATTGATTAGTTGATCAAAAGGAAATTATTTAGCAACTATTTTGATAATCATCTGGTTGTTTTTAAGCCAAACAGTAAATGTGAAATCCTAATGCAAATTTGGTTCCCAGACTATAATAATAGTGAAGACTAAAGCTGTGAGCCAGGCTATGTTTTCAACTGTTGATCACACAAAACAAAATATTTCTTCTGCTGTAAAGTGGACATATTGTCTTATAATCTGCATATTGATCAGTTCTAAAAAAAAAAAAACAAGTGTTAGTTTTAGCCTTAATGTAAAACTAAAACACTTGATTGAATGACACTCTGTGCACATTATTCCAAATGTACAGTACTGTCAGCTGTAAAAGGCTGATCTAGTTTATTATGAGAAAGAAAAAGTACCTTTTTCAAAAGCCTGTCTATGTAATTTAGATGCAATTTGATGTGTTATGTGTTGGCAGGCGGCCATGGATTTTGTAGTGGAAGAGGACCTGAAAGCTCACTTGACCTGCTGGTATATTCAGAAATACGTCAAAGAGAATCCTCAACCTCAATACTTTGAACATATCTATCAATGACCGTACACGGCACCCAAAAAGAGAAGAAATAGAGAAAGAGACTCCCGGGATGAAATACTGTGTGGCAGCATGCTTTGGAGTTACAGGATTATAGACAACAAAGGACCTTCCAGGCATTGTTAGACATGAGATATCCAGAGACGACTGACCTCACGCCGGAGATGTCTGTGAGCTGAACAGTGAATGACTGTCCAGTTGTGTTCAAAACATGGGAATTCACTCTCACACTCTCTCTCTCTCACACACACACACATCATAAGGAGGAATGAATCAGCCGGTTATGACTTGTCAAAACAAAGCAACCAAAGGTGAGGCCTGTTACCTCGAGCAGAAACTTCCAGGATGTTTTCCCAACACTGACTTGAAGCAAAATTTAGGGATGTGATGAGAGCAGATGCGAGTCAAATCTCGCAGTACATTGCAAATTTCTTGCCTCCATTGGACTCACTGGTTGTGAGCAGCGCTACAAGATGACCGTCCCTTTCGCCGTGATGGTTTCAGTGAAAGGCAATGATGGCTTCACTGACGCTCAAATGATAATAACTTTTATATATCAACCCATTTTGATATTTTTTTGTTATTCTATAGATTTTTTTTTTTTTTTTTTTTTTTCATTTTGCCTCCAGCCCTCTACTTTTGGAAATACTAGACTTTTGTGTATGCAGAACACATCTACAAAACATCAAGCTCAACTCAATGTATTTTTATGTAGGTCATTCCAAAGACTTGTGGGCAGGAATTTGGTGGGTAATAGACCATTTTGTACAAATACAATCTGTAGTCTGAAGACATTTATTTGTCTAAAATTTCACTTCACCCACTTTCATTCTTCTGAGAAACAGAAATGCGCTACTCATTATTGGACTCAAACTTGATTCATTGGTCAAAGGTGCAGGGATTTATAAACCACACAGCACAAACTGAGGATGTCCAACTCTCAAAGTGCAATTCTGACTAAGCCTCAATATGGAACTCCTTGACGACTCATGCTCGTGTAATAAATTCAGTCTGAAGTCTGTCACTGTGGTGAAACACTTCAATGTGGATATAGTGGTGCATGAAAGCAGAACTTTCCATATTTCTGCAAAAAATATTACATAAAACATCAGATTTCCACAAAAGTCTTAAAAGTAGATCACGAGAACCCAGTTAAATAAATGAGACAAAAATATGACATTTGGTCATTTAGTTATTGAGAAAATGATCCCATATTACATATCTAAGAGTGGCAAAAATATGGGAATTTAGAATTAACAGTTAATTTGAGGTTGAAATTAGAGTTTGAAGTTTTCGGACAATAAGAGGACAATCAAGTGTGAGTGGGCTCGCCGTTTTATTTTTATCTGTGGAAGTGTATCATGGAAAACAAAGATTTTCTGACAACCTCAGAAAAAAAGATGGATGCTCATCTTGTTGAAAAAGGGTACAAAACCATCCCTAAAGGGTTTGGACTCCACCAGTCTGTTGTCAGGTTGGCTGTACAAATGGAAGAAATTCAAAACCCTAAAGTGCGATTGAAAAACAGCGATTACTCCAAGAGCAAAACAAGTAATAGTCCACGAGGTCCTAAAGGAACCCAGAGTAACTTCTGAGCAACTAAAGGCCTTCGTCACGTTGTTTATTGTTAATGTTCATCAGAAAACTGAGCGACGATGGTGTGCATGGCGAGGTTACGAGGAGGAAGCCACTGCTCCCTAAGAAGAACATTGTTGCCCATCTGCAAGTCACTAAAGAAACTTGGACAAGCCAGAAGGCTACTGGAAAAAGGTTTTGTGCACAAACGAGACCAGAAAGGAACTTTTTGGTTTTAGTGAGAAGCGTTTGGAAAAAGAAAAGTACTGCACTCCAGTAGAAGAGCCGTATCCCTTCGGTGAAACGAGGAGCTGCTGGTGTCCTGATTTTGTCTGGAAACATTTAGTTTCCATTATTGCTGCTCAAGAGGATCACACCATATATAAAGAATCTGTTCTTATCCGAGTTTTGCCACTCGCAGCAATGCAATATTGGATAGATTATCTCAATAAATGACTGTATATGTTTATCATTTGTTTAATTGAGTTCCCTGGATTTACTTTTGCAAAAAAAATAATTGAATTTTTGATATTTATGCATAAATATTCCATATTTACATATTATATATTTATGCAGAAATATAGAAAATTCCGGTTTACGTGGGGTTCACGAAACTTAAAATCGCCACTGAAAATATCTGCACAAACCAGCAGTAAAAGCAGCACCGTTATGTTCAGGGCATTTACATTGTCCAGTGTCAGACAGTCTTTTGTTCCGTCATTCAGAAAAATAACACTGGGTGGCTTTTCCTTGTCATTTGATCCATATTTTGTTTTACCCACTTGGCTTTTTTTATCCAGCTGCTATCAAAATGATAAAGTTCATCACGAGAAACATTTTTCTGAAAAAAAAGCAACACTTTTGGCTCTTCAGGAGGTTTTGCTATTGACAATCTTAAGTGTTGAGAGAAATACTTCAGGTCACTCAACACACTCTGCAGGACAGTGCAGACTATCTGCTTCAATCACTTTGAGGTAATTGCAGGAAACCAATTTCCTTTCGTAAAACTTTCCTTTGGGTGGCACACGTCTAATGATAGGCCAAGGGATTCAAGATATTATTTCATTTTTTGGGTAATGTTTTTGATTAAATTTGTGTTTCTTTGAAAGGAATCAAATGCCCGGTTTTAAGTTTTAAGCAGGTGGCTACAACTAATGCGTCAAAATGTTCCAACCCTTGTTACATTGTTTTGTGCTTGAAACATAGTTTTTCTCTGTACTTTTTGTTGATAAATAAATAAAATCTAATACTCATTACATTATTAATGTCACTATGTAGTTATAGCCAAACGCAGGCACGTGAATATTTATCTCATTCTGCGGAGAAGATTTGATGCTGTACAATATATATTTAAAGGTCATATGCTAGAAATGTATGTATTTACAAAGGGGCTTCATGCTTTCCTGCTGAGTTTCTGTCTTCAATACTTAAACAGTCCTTAGAGTATAGTGGGATATTTATACAGTGTCCACATTCAAATATTAAGGTACCACAGCAGTTTTTACGCAACAGTTACATTTCTCTCACAGTGATGACTGTGGAGTTTGTTTCAGTATTTCATTTGGTGGAAAATATCTGTCCACCACAAAACACTGGGTCAGATGAACCCACTGCTGTACGTGCAAACTACATGAAGTACTACACGTACGTAGTGGTGGAAGGTGGAAACATTTTCAGGAGCCGCGTGTTGGATTTTGTGGCATTTAGCAGTGAGGTTGCAGATTGCAACCAAGTGAGTATCCCTCGCCTCGCCCACCTCCTCCAAGCCGGTCAGAGAATCCACCGGGTCCCTCTGTACTGGGTTTGCTTCGTCCCTTCTGGGCGGCTGGAGAAACACGGTGCGCTTTGTAGAAGAGGACCCAATCCCTATGTAGATACAAAGGGCTCATTCTTAGCTAACAAAACCACGACAGTTCTTTGTTTCAAGTGATTATATACAAATGAAAACATAATTAAGAAATATTATATTCCATTTATAGCAATAGACCCCCCCCCCCCAAAAAAAAAAAATTTTTTTTAAAAATCCTACACACTGGACCTTTAAACCCAGTTTTTAGTTCCTAAAAGGTCTTACTTTGGCGCCATCAGGTGGGTAAGCAAGAAATTATTGTTGTAAATAAGCACAAAGATACAAGATACATATATACATGAGTGATTGTTGTTCTATGGTTTATTGTTTTAGTTTAGTCTCACCATATAGCGTCTCGCCATGGTGTACCAAGTCATATCTAGTAACATCTTGCTACATATTACATATTAAATCAAGTTTGTGGATTTTTGTATCTTAATATAAAATGTTCGAGGGCCTCTGCAATGAACGGTTAAATGCTTCACACCATGTGTTTCGGTCATTGCACCTTTTTAACCTGTGAATGAAGTTTGCAGATATTATTTTAATAATTTGACCTGGTAGGGTTCACCACCAGAGACAAAACAAAAACACTGAAGCTATATCCAGGTGTTATTTAACAAAAATGATTAAACTGCTCATTGCTGATATAAAATATTTTTTTATGATCAAGAACGAGTAAATAAGACCAACATTTGGATCAAGCGTTCATAGTGACTTTGAATGAGATGCTATGGATATTAAGAATGCAAAAACGTATTATAATTAAAAAGGACTTTCCATAACAATTTATTCCTGCCTGTGTCGATGGCATTGAAACAGTATTTGCTTCATGTTAAGAAATAACATTTTCACAAAATACCATCGACCAGTTAACTGGAGAAATATGAAAAATGTCAATTACTCAGATATGGACTCTCCTGGCTGCAATTATTGTTCTTAATCAGTTGGGTGATTTCTAATTAATAATAAACACATTAATTGATTAACCATTTACCAAACACATATTGTATCTTAAAACAGCCTTCAATCAATTCTTGACGGGATATTAAATATTCTAAGTCCTAAATTGGTCGTGCGTGAGTGAAATATTATTCAAGTCACATTTTCAAAGGAACTAATCGCAGATGTGCTTCATTGGTTTGATTTGTATTGAACCATCACGCATGTGTCGTTTAGCCCACAGTGAGCTGATCTCACGTCCCTGAACGCAGACATTATAGTCGTTACACCGGTTTCATCCAAAGCGCGTCAGGACAGGGACAAGAGCACGCGAGGGCACAACATGGGTGAGTACCCAGACTTGTTCACACAAATCCTTTTAAAAATGAGACAGAAGGGGCGCTTCATTACTCTGATTACATTCTGCAAACACTATGTTGTAACGGACTTAAATCTGTCTTCACTGTGCACGCAACCTACTTGCACAATTAACGATTTTGAACACGTAAATGGCTCCTTTCTTTATCTGCAGCTCAGTTTTGTTAGTTACTGCGTCGCTCATCGTAGTTTAAACAAACAACGCATTCATTTATTCTTTATATTTATTTAGAATATGGTCTGACCTCTCAAACTTCTGCGCTATTACAAAATATGTAACCGCATCATGGTAGTCGTAGTCCGCATTCGCGCCCGAGTGACGCGCTCACCGCATTTACACACTACATTACCCAGAATGCCTGCTGTCGTCATACGTCAACCGCAATCACAGTTGTATCTCCAACATGGCGTCGCTGGGAAGGAGGCGCGGTGTCCCAGTAAGCAGGGAGAGGTCAGTTACTCCGCATTTTGGCCATTATACGAAAATGTTTTAACGTGATACATCGTTTTGTCGACGTCACCACTCGCCGGGTCCTGATTGTGCGTCGTGGTCGGGATTCAAAGTGAAATGCCGACACGAGAAGTTTGAATTTTACCCCATGGTTAGCTAACGTTAGCTGGCTAACGCGTACGGCTAGCTACCGTTAGCGAGGAAACAAACTCGCTGCTCATGTGATGTTTTGGTTGTTGTTGTTTTTGTTTTGTTTGGTTTTTTTTTTCCCCCACCGACCGACTAACTGCGGGGAAAGTTGCGTTTCACCGCGCGCGTTCGTGCGCACACCGGTTGTGACGTGACGCGGTGGACGGAGCGGGGAGACAACTGTCCGCTGCTCGACCTGCTCTCAAAGGAAAGACGTTTCCCAACTCAGCTGGTCGCTCCTCCAACTTTCTACCGAGTTGGCGAAGCGTCGCTGCGGGACAACATGTCCCCCTGCTGCGGGACAACATGTCCCCCTTGCTCGGTAATCCTCACACGAGTTTCACCTGGAGTCTGAAACGACTTCAGATTCTCATCTGCGCTGTTTTTCTTGTATTATTCCGGTTGTTGTCCGTCTCGTGGTTTGTGGTTTGTTTGCAGTCTCGAGCTTCAGGCCTCGAAGTGTCCACGCTGATCAAACCTGAGGACATTTGGTCGGAGCGTGTCCGCTTACGTCTTTAGCACCGCAAATTATGATGAAGTCAGTTGTTGAACAGCAGCTCTGAAAACTTGTCATGACCATTTGGGAATTTTTAATTTTTTTTAATTTTTTTTTTTATGCTGAAAGTTAAATTGATTTTAAAACGCAAATCCAAACATTGACGAGTATCTAAGAACTTCAAACAGCAATACAGTCGTATTTTATTAATACACAGATGTTCAGGTATTGAAATATAAGAATCTGACTTGTATTGTTTTATTTGTAATGTATTGTATTATTGATCTGTTTTTCTAGTTGTTTGTTGTCTGTCTGCTTGAACTACATTTTCAGGCCACCATCACAACAGGCACAGAATCCAAAGCGCTTTTTCACAGCACCAACAAAGTCCGTACCAGCTTTGTTTTACCAATGTGTGGTGATTATTATTCTTATAGAAAACAGTGCGGTTTCAAATACACAACGGGAAGATAATATTCCAAAAATGATGTGAAAATGCAAAGTTTCTAGTCAAATATCTGCCCAACATTCTCCACTGCCGCCACAGCACCTAAACCCTCCAGAAACCAGAGGAAACACCGTTTTGAACTGCAATAAAAAAGGACTGAATTGAGCTGAACAAGCTTTCTGAGATAAAACAAATGTTTTGCTGTTGTCATGTATTTCAAGAAAGCCTTTTAACCAAATGTTGGCCAAATTACATGTCATGGAATTACCAGTCAAATGAAATTAGTATGTTGAAGTACTGACTGAACAACAACAACACTTCTATCAACTCCTGCCGTGACATTGCTCAGTAGAAGCAGATAAGAAGTCCAGTCATGGTATAAGCTGCTGGTGTCCTCCGACTCACTGTTACCTGCCCGTTCTTCTGTTTCTGCACAGGGGAGTGATGGCGGCGTCCGACTGCTACATCGTGCACGAGATCTACAACGGGGAGAATGCGCAGGACCAGTTCGAGTACGAGCTGGAGCAGGCACTGGAGGCCCAGTATAAATACATTGTCATCGAGCCCACGCGGATCGGAGACGAGACGGCTCGGTGGATTACGGTGGGCAACTGCCTGCACAAGACGGCCGTGTTGTCAGGCACCGCTTGCCTCCTGACGCCGCTTTCGCTGCCCGTTGAGTACTCGCGCTACGTGGCGTTGCCCGCAGGCGCCCTCAGCGTGGCCTGCTCCGCCCTCTACGGCATTTCGTGGCAGTTTGACCCCTGCTGCAAGTACCAGGTGGAATACGACAGCCAAAAACTCTCGCGGCTGCCTCTGCATACACTGACCTCCTCGACGCCCGTGGTGTTGGTACGCAGGGATGACGTCCACAGAAAGAGACTCCATAATACGATAGCGCTGGCTGCCCTGGCGTATTGCGCCAAGAAGATCTATGAACTTTATGCGGTATGAGTGCACTCTGAAGAAGATTTAAGAACCAACAGAAAAAACAGGAGAAAAAAAACAACAGAAAAAAAACAAACAGAACCTACCCCCACTCCCCCACCCCAAGATGTAAGACATGTGGAAGTCACGATCAGGCCCAGCAGTTAGCTCCCGGTGTGGTGGGTGCTTCCATTTTGAACTTTGATCAGAGGGATATAGTTAAAACTAGAAGGAATTGTTTTTTTCCCCCTTTAAGTTTCCTTTACTTCTATGTGACAGCAGCAGCACACTTGTCTCCGTAGTACTCTCGCGCCTCCTCCCTCCCCCTGCGCTCCACCTGCATCCCTGACACACAACGAGCTCGTGCACACGGGTATGGCAGCAGTCCCTCTGGACTGAATTGTAACGGAGTCGAAATGGACAGACATGTTTTGTGTACCCAGCTCCCCCCCCTTTCCCTCGTAGTTTTACTGTACCCCTACTCTTGCTGATCAGTACATCACCCTTTCATTAAACATTAGGATATTTCAAACTCACTTTTCTGTATTTTATTTTTACGTTTCTCATCAAACACGAGTCCACATCATGTCCCGGAAAAGAGCAAAGAGCTCCGATGTAATTGAGTTTGCGTCTCGTTCGTGTCGATTTTCTGGTTTAATTGCGTTTCAGTACGACATTGTGAGACAAAGATGTGGCTCCGTGTCCTCTTTTGGAAACGACAACAACTTTTGGACGGTCCCGTTTCAGACATTCTTCGTACCGTGTGTTACTTTAACCTCAAGCCGAACCCAACACAAGACACAAGGAGTGCTTACATTCTTTAAAATAATACGTTCATCCATTGGTGTCCCTCCTAGGAGGTGACATATAAGAATAGATTAAGACTTGCAACAACTGGATAATAAAATGGAATGCAGATGTGATTTGGGTGAATATTCATTGACTGTAATCACATTAGAAACTTATTAAGTCTTATTTAACTGTCCATTAAAGAGCAGACGAAGGATTGTTGATAGGAAGCTGTGATCAGTAGGAAGTCAGGCATTCCTTAATATTTTGATACTAACACTGGCAAAGAAGTGCTGCAGTATAGTTTCAGAGAATTCAGTTGTTCGTGTAAATGTTCAACTGTAGAGATTGATAATGGACATGAAATTTAAAATAAGGTGCTTTTGATTGTATTTATATATATATATATCAGTGGTGCTTACATGGATACAAATATTAGTTTGGGAATAATTGTGCACAGAGTGTGAAAGCACCTCAGACGCCTGAGACCCAGGCTGTTAGCTCGAAGCAGGGCAAAAGTCTGTTTTCCAACTTTTCTGTGATGTTCACGCTGACTCGGTGACTGAAGGCTCAGCCTTGGTGTGTATTGGCTGTTGGAAGTGGAAAAATGTTATGCAGCTCTTGCGTTTTCTCGCTCAGTCATTTTGAAATTGAAAAAAAAAAAATGAAATAAAATGCATTTATGAACACAGCATGCCAACGCTGCCAATCCTATTTCCTCTCACTATATATTTCTATATTCCTATGAAGCAGAGCCAAAATGGCCCGAGACAACCTCACTAGTTTGCTAATTTGTGGCCAGAGCAGTTTGGCTGTTTATCAACCAGTTTCAGGGAGCACAGTGACGTCATACACGGCTTCAGGATGGACAGATAACCGTCCTGGACTCACTGCCATGCCAAAAGGCTCGGGGATGTTATAGTTTTTTGTAGTTGTGCCTCTTATCGTTTTACATAGATAAGAACCTGTTCTCTAATACATCTGCTCCAGTGAACAGTTCAAATGGTTGCACAACTAACAGTGACAAGAAAATATTGTCTCGTTTAAAGTTAAAAAAATAAATAAAGCTCTGTATGTGTGTTTGGCCGGTCGGTATCCGGTCTGGACCAGAATGGGCGATAACACGGAAAGAGACATGGAACAGACCAGCTTAACCATTACTTCAACTCCCATAATGCTTTGTGGGGAACACAGCCGGAAGTCCTTCAAGAAATACTCCGGGCAGGACTTTTGTTTTTCCTAGGACCGCGAAGGAATAAACCCGCCCTCCTCTACCCTCGATTGGCTAGAACTCGTGGCCTTCGTTCGGATTGGTTGGTTCGATGTCGCATCGGGAGTGCTGATTGGTTAGAGTTAGAGTGACGTTCTCTGAGGCGGAGCACTGCGGGTTTTGCCTTCGCCGTCCTAGGGAACAACGGTTGCGCGGTTGGGTCCGCCTTCAGATGAGCCCGGAACTGCTCGTGTCACCGACACACGGGTCTGCTGCTCTGTACAGCAGGTCAACAACAACAACAACAACAACAACAACACAGGTGAGTTCTGCACTTAAACTAAAAAGCAACACTCGTGAAAGAGTTGATAGTAGATGCATGCTGATGTTAGCATTTGTGTGAGCAGCCTTGACGCCTGCAGCCTGCCCGTGGAGAGCAAGCCGCTGCTGTACTCACTGCGCTGTTTTGTGTCAGGATTTAGGTTGTGCCTTTGATTAGCACAGGTTATTATTTTCAAACTGCTCTCAAACTGCACATCTTTTGAACGAACTTGTAAAGAGATTTATGGAGCAAAGATTGTTTGAACTAATGTAATCTGGGAAAGCTTTGCTCCAAGTATGAAGTTCATGTCATGCAAGATGAGTTCTCGTCCTCACAATTAAGAAGATGTACAGCTGCAAGATCAGGCGCGGATGGATGTAAAGCAGGGCTGTTCAACTTCAGCAACAACGTCCATCCATTATCTACACCTGCTTCATCCTGAACAGGCTCACTGGATGCACCAGTCTATCCAGGGCCAACACATACAGACGGAAACAAAGACCATTCACACTCATTCACATCTAAGTGCAGTTGACCAATTAACCTGAGATCCATGTTTTTTACCAGGAGGCAGAGGGAGAACATGCAAACTCCACACAGAAAGGCCCCGGCAGGCCCAGGAATTGAACCCAGAACCTTTTCGCTGAGGCTGCACCACTGTGCTCCTCGTAACAACAATCAATGGCTGCAAATAACTATTAGAGTGTAATGTTGATAAATATGTTCATACATGAAATAAACTGGTCACTTGCACCCCATTTCTTTTACACTACATTTATTTTAGCTGACAATTTTATCCAAAGCGACTTACAACACACCGATGGTACACCATCGGAGCATTTTTTTTAATTTTTTTTTTAGGGTTCAGTGTCTTCCTCAAGGACACTTAGGCATGTGGACAGGAGGACCTGAGGGTCGAACCACCAACCTTCTGATTAGTGTGCAACCCACTCTACCGACTGAGCTACAGACTTTCCCTTTTACTCTAATCTTATCGATTACAGACAGAAGCCAGTCCACACAAAGCTATGGTCACGAGGCTTGAAACATAAGTGCAAAAAGTTACATCTAAAACACAAAGGAGATTTGAGGTTATTTCTCCCAGGACCCTGTCCACAAACGTAGAAAGCAAAGTGAGCATAGTATCCATCAGACTAACAACAGGTGGGCCTGTTCATTACGCTATCAAAAAAACTTGACTCTGAAAACACGTTTGCAGTCACAGTAATTCACTGTTCCTCTTGAGTCCTGAGGAAAACTGGCAGAAAACAAGCCAGGATTTGACCTCTAGTTGAATAGGTGTGATGCAAAGCATAAAATAAATATGCCTTCTCTTTGGTCGTACTTGACGCTCTTTTAATCCAAATATGGTATTTTCTCACAAAACCTGATGACCAACTAAAGAACTGCACAACAACAAAGAACTGTTTGATCAAATGTGATTCCTATTTTTTTTTTTTGCAATGATAAATCACCTATTATTTGTCAAAAATAATGAAAGATGGTTACAAGTCTCACATTTTAAAGTTGCTTACTTAAAACCAGTTTCACCCCTAATGGTTGATATATAAGAACCTAACGAAACAAAGCAAAACTTGACATTTTAGTAGCTGTGACCTCTGAAGCTGTCACCTCCTTTGATTATATTATTATAGTTTGTATTGATTGAGAGCAGGAGCCACTCATATTCTGGTGCCAAAATAAAGTCGGTCTTTTGCAGGTGATCAGTGGCAGCTGACTGAGACATATGGTGCATTTTAGACAGACCTTTGTTGACATTTCTTTATAAAAAAAAAAAAATTAAAAAAAAATCTTCCAAACCTGCTGCAGCTGAAGTCCAGAAAAACTGTTCCTTGCTAAAAAAAAAAAATGTTTGTGACCACAGGTTGCTGGCGTGGGGCAGGAAAGCGTGATTGACAGCCATGGAGCGTGTCATGGGAGGAGGAATGCTTCCACTGGTCCTAACAAGTGTTGGGGTCTTGCTGCTCTACCGGATACTTGTCCGCCTCAGACGAGGAGCTCGTGTGCACGGTGCTGTGGTGGTCATCACGGGGGCCAGCTCTGGACTCGGGAAAGGTCGGCCTGCTCCTCATTTCTTTCTCATCTCGGTTTACACGTCTACGCCTTCTGCAAAGATGTGTAGCGTTTCATTTCTGGTGGCCGGCACAGAGATAATGCGTAGTCTTATGTTTCATGTGTTGCGATGCAGGTGCTGTTCTTGGAGAGTAACAGGTGTTTTTTTTTGTGTGTGTGTGTGTGTGTGTTACAGAGTGTGCACGGGTCTTCCACGCTGCAGGTGCTCGGCTTGTGCTGTGCGGACGAGATGCAGCCCGACTGCAGCAGGTGGTCCAGGAGCTTACAGCGAGTTCAGCAAACGTACAGGTGCAGGTATGCACACGCACCCATACACGGCCAAGGCAATGGTGGTTATACTTCTCACCACCGCCATAGTTTCATGCTCCAAACAAAAACAATGCTGGTATGAAAGTAGAGTAACACATTTCAGAAGCCTGGACTGTTTTTATCATTGTTGTCACTCCTTCCTTTCTTAAAACACACCAAAAGAGGTTTTGTCAACTGTGCTCATTAACCATTATTTCACCTCAAAGAATCATAGAATTAAGGACTTGAATACAGAAGATAACTGTTGCGTCTCGTCCACCAGACTTTCCCTCCCAACACCGTAATCTTCGACTTGGCTGACACGGCTACGGTGGACAAAGCTGCAGAAGAGATTCTCAGATGTTGCGGACACGTGGATGTTCTCATTAATAATGCTGGAATCAGTTACCGTGGCAACATACTGGAGACCAACATTTCAGTTCAACGGGATGTTATGGAAATAAATTACTTTGGGCCCGTTGCTCTTACTCAAGGTTAGTGAAGAGCACAGTTTATTTATTACTTATTTTAACGTTTGGTTGCCAGAATTAAGCAAAATATGGGGGAAAAAAAAAAATCATGAATGTATGTGGGAGCTCGATCTTCAAGTCAAAATGACCTGTGAGTCAGTGTTATGTGGCTGGGAATATTCATAGTGTCACAGCTCTCAGGTAATGTGTCTGTTGCTTGGTTACACTGATGAGGATGCAAAGGTGTCGGTGCAGAAACATTTCAGGTTTACATATTTATGCACATTTACTTGAAGAGGAAGGGCAACATTTAATATTAGTGATTGTTGTCTCTTTTTTTAATTTTCTTTCTTTCTTCTTTCCTCCTTTTCACAGCTCTCCTGCCCTCCATGGTTCGCCGGCGGAGCGGCCATATCGTGGTCATTAGCAGCGTCCAGGGCAAGATAGCCATTCCGTACAGATCGGCCTGTAAGTTGCCCGTACTCATTTCATTCAAGCAAACAAACAAACGAGGTGTTTTCTCTTTGCCGTGGCAACTGTGAATGAAGTGTGACTCTGGTTCGTCCACACTTTGGTCAGATGCCGCCTCTAAGCACGCCACCCAGGCCTACTTCGACTGCTTGCGGGCAGAGATGGAGCGCTATGGGGTCCCGGTGACGGTGATCAGTCCTGGGTACATCCGGACCAACCTGTCGGTGAACGCCGTCACTGGAGACGGCTCCAAGTACGGAGGTGAGGCAGCGAAAAGAAGTGCGTCTGTCTGGGTTTGAACCGACAACGAGAGAATTACAATCAGTGTGATGGTAGAGGAGATGGGAGGCCTGTACTTTGAAGCAGGATTTAGGTTTAGTGAAAGGAACTTAATTTTACAACAGTGGTTCGCTTCTTACATCGCCACGGTAACTTACGCTGCTGACCTAACCTGCTCCAGAGCAGGCGGAGTTTGAGATAACAGATACAAACCTGTAAAAGCACCGTCTACCAACCAATCGGTTCTCTTGGAAAATGACGTCACCAATCATAGAAGAGGCCGCAGAGCTCAGTGCCTGATAGTGAGAGGGTCCGTTTGCTTTTGTACACTGATATCGTCCTATAACAGAGACTGAAGACCGAGAAGCCTTGAACTTGTTGTACTATGACAGTAAGGCAACCTACTGCTTTGAATGATCTTTTTTACATTTATTTCTCTGCTCCTCGGTCTGTTTACATTGGCAGGGTGGCAGCTGAAACAATCTGGGCTATAATTGTCATAAATGCATGAATTTAATGAAATAACAAAATGTAATCATAGTCAGATGTGCTTTGGCCCCGTGATGGTGCTGTGATATTATAAGCCCATTAATTCACACATTCACAGTCTGTGATCTTTTTTTTTTTTTTTTATTGTTATTTTCCCAGCTGTCCCTCCTGCATTTGGCAGCTGCAGCTGCGATGCTTTCAGGCTGGATTATGTGTTTAACTTCTTCATATTTGTCTAATGTTATAGTTTGCTCTTCAGTTGTAAAATATGCCGCTCTGCTGCCAGCAGACTCGTCCATGTTTGTGATTGGTCGGATGCTGCAAACGATGCCTTCGTTATGTGATTTTATGTGTTTACAGCTGGACTGGGAAACCTTGGGTTCCCTCATTAAGTTGATAACCACCACTGTGGGACCGCTTAGTGACATTATGTTTTTTAGGCTTAGTTTATAACAGAACCATAATCCTGGCATGTTGAACCTGTCTCGTAGTACAGGCCCGAGGAAGAAGCCAACTGATGAGTGTAAACAAAGCATTGCTCAGCAACAAAGTCACTAATGTTTAAAGGTAAAGGTGCTGTGAATGTGAATGTGGTTCTGCTGTTGCCAATAATGCATCTCGCTGCTTTTTCTCTCTGAATCAGCTTCTACTGTTTTAGGACAGTCTGTCTCCTTTTTCATTACATATAAGATAAGTTTAAACAGTTCAGAGACCCAACTTGTGCCGTATGAATAGCCTTTTATTTTAGTGTTTAGAGTTTGTGTATTTGTGCAAGTAGATTCTATTTGCACTTAGAAATGTTCTCCTCTATTAAGTGGTTATCTAAGTTGAGCACGTCACTGTCAGTTGTGATAGCAGCACCTATTAGTTTGTAAAAGCGTGATCAAAATGGGTTACCAGGCAGTACAAGTACCTTTCAACTACCATGCAATTCAAAGAGCTTTTCATGTTACATGAAAACACACGAAAACAGAAAAAAAAAGATTGAATGGATGGTTATTAGATGGGAATAGTTAACATGAAACAAATCTAAATATGACAATAAATGAAACTGAGAAGCGACACAATGCCAGTTTTCTGTGTTGGCTGACTCGCTGCCTGGTGTCATTAATGCAGTGTGTTTGTTGTCTGTGCAACGCTGCTTTCAGTTCTGGATAAAACCACAGCTCTGGGTCGGGACCCCGGGGACGTGGCCCGGGCGGTCTTAGCGGCTGTCCGTCAGAGAAGCAAGGACGTTGTATTGGCTGGACCTCTGCCCACCGTGGCCATCTACCTGCGCACGCTGTGGCCGGCGCTCTTCTTCAAACTCATGTCGTCTCGTGCTCGTAAGGAGCAGAAACCTAAAGACGAGTGACGCAGCAGCAGATAAACGCACGAGGACCAAAACTAACGTCTGCACGCGGAGGCCAAATGGACAAGACGATACGTGGGGCTCCTCAGTAACACTTTGGCCTGCTGGACACCTGTGGACACTGTGCGTTGTAACAGGACCTGTGGTTAGTGGTTTTATTTGTATTTTTATTGAGTAACATCTGTGGCTAACACCTGTTGAGCGAGGCTGTCATTAGTTCCATATAGTGGTCAGAGCAGACCACCGGAAATGATCCAAGTTAATTGTAACACACGTACGAGGTGCTGTTCAGACCCGACACAAACGTCCCTTCCGGGTGACCCGGTCACGGGTGGTTAAAGTACAGGTGTCAACGCATTCGGAGGCGGTCTGGGACGCATGCGGCCGCATTCTTTAAGAAGTGTGAACGCAAATGTGTTCCGGGCCACATTAAAGCATTAAAGGACTCAACCGACATCCTCTGAATAAACAACACAATTGTCACTTTACAGCAGGTTTGTTATCTTGGGACGTGTTTTCCCTCCATTCAAACGGTCCTTAAACCTGATGATCTGGATGTGATTCTGCAGAATTTTTAGTTGACCTCATCTGTAATGTCCAACGCACATCAGGCTGAGGAAGAGCTCCCCCCCCCCCCCTCGCACAGTTCATATATACACTGCAGCGCAGAGCCCGACACTCAATGCTGCTGTAAAATGTTGATATCCTGAGCCTGAATTAACAGGTAGAGCCTGACGGACCAAGTTATGAATTACAAACTTGAGTTTTCAGAAATATGTCCCAAATTTCTGATTTAATGCACATTCAAATGAGGCTACAGTCAGCAAAGATACCTCGTTTTAAATGCCTGATGCTTCAACTCCTCTCTCCACGTTTCTGTACGTGTTTGTTTACTTGTATATTTATGTAATGTACGTGTTCGTTTATACATAAAGCAGATGTGAGATCTGGAGATGCATGAAAGTGTGAACAGACAGATTTGGAGCTGCTCTCTTGTGATTTGATCACCCAGAACACATATTGTCAGGTCTGAACTGGACCAATGGAAAACATTAATTCATTCTATCCAGAACAAAAAGGCAGTTTCAAGTTCAGTTCCCTGTTAAAGGCGAGCAGTTTTCCACTTTTACAGTCCAGAAGAGCAACGTCATAACTCCTCGAAGTTATTTGTGTCCCGTGTTTTTATGTTGGCAGCGGTGAGTGAATTTATTTTCTTTAAAGGGAACAGTGAGAGATTCAGTAGAGTCAGCAGGTAAACTGCTCAGCCATCTCTGGAAAAGCTGACACACCAGCAGCTGTCAGCACTAATTATCATACTAAACCTTGGAAATTTAGCATTTGAACTGGTTTTTACCACAAATGAATACAGGAAACATCAAGCAGATTTTATAACTATCTTTATACACAGAATAAAAACACTTTTACAAACTGAAAACTGAAAACAGGTTTTTCCATTTTAGATGTCACCTTAATATTAAGTTACACACTTTATATTTCCAAAATGTTAACAATAAATAGTCCAAATAACAATTTACATTATATAACAAAAGCGCCATGAACACTGGAATTGCCATTTGTACAAACAAGTCCTTCAAAAGAAAAAAGAAAACTTGCCAGATTCAAAAACAAAACCTGTTGCTTACTCCTCAGTAAAAATCATGTCTTTCACAAATGAATAAACATCACGAGAGCTTTCACATTTTAATGTCAAAGCCACCAAGGTGCTTGAAGGAAACCAACATTTTAATAGCATTTGTGGAATGATGAGAAGAGCTCTCCTACAGGTTACACTCAGATTCAATTAAGATGCTAAAATAGTTCCAGCCCTTCTTGTCTTGTAATACCACCGAGCACCTCAAGGTGAGTTCAAGAATCAAAATCGCATCCAGTCTGCCCTCAGTCCGACATGAGAGGAACGGGGTGTCGCGTATGAATGGAGCAGTAAATGCGACGATGGCTCTTGGTAAAATAAAAGCAAAACAAGAGCTAATTTCACAATCATATTTGTGTTATAAAACAATAAAAGCCAACCACTGGCTAATGGCAGTGCAAAAATAAACAAAATTCAACAAACTGCTGAAACCTAGCTGGACTGAAGGCAGATCCGTTGAACGCTACGCTGACTCACCATCGCCTCCTAACGTACAACATGGTATTACAAGGTGGAACATAAATCTTACATATTGCACCTTTATCAACAGTACATCACAAGTGTGAAGATGCATGGATAAAGTAAGAGAAAATACTTCTGTATTTATTCACCTTTAAACATCCCAAAGCGTGAGCTGATGTTAAAGGAGGTTTAGAAGTCAATCATGGGGATAATAGTGTTTTTTTGTTAGGATCCAGAGTTAAAGGGAAATTCATGTTTTGGAATATGACTAAAGAATGACCACAAGGCTAACAAAAAGATTAAATAAGTGGAGTCAACAATAACTTTAGTGTTTGATTTGATTACATTCTTCTGACTGCTCGCGCTTATGCAGTTTAAATGGAGTTCAACACTACGGTTGTAGTTTGTCAATGAAAGTAAGTAGATGGTTGAAAACAGCTCCTTTGTTTGAACCAATCAGGGCTGCAAGAGAGCAACGACAAATGAGCAATATTGTTATTTGTGACTGTGGTTGAAAAAGTCAGTCAAAGGGGTCCCACTTGTTATTACTAGGTTATTCAAAATGGGATCAAAGTTTGGGTAAAACCATTAAGGTCAAATAAAGAATCCGCGTTGTGGGAGAAAAAAAAGTATTTCTTTCACCTTGAAGGCCATTTCAACTGGGATTAACATCTCGACACATGTTCTGAAAATGTTATGCAACTGCCGGTGAACACTGAAATCCAATTTGATTTCGGCGCAAACTGCACCTGCAGAAAATCCCACGCGTGGAGGTACCTGCCGTGTGCAGTCAGCGAAACAAGCTGCCATTTTGTACGTGGCTGTGAGAAATGAAGAAACCTGAATCCAAAGAAGCGTGGCTAAAACACAACCAATAAAACCTGAACAGATGAGCGATGGAGAGCGACGGGGAAGCTGGTGCTTCTGCCTGTCCTACTGTGTGGTGCTCCACTTCTGCAACCGAACTATCGCGACACCATGCGCGTCACCACATTCAGCCTCTTTCTCACTGCCTTTACTTTCAAACCCTCGTTCCAGCGGCCGTTTGCCACCAGGTGAGATCTGAGCTGCACCTGTTGGCGGATTTACACATTTTGTGGGGGTCGATCTGAGAGCGTGGACGAGAGACACGAAGAGCAGGAAGAGACATAAATGATCAGTGAAAGTATTTTGTTCAGATATGGCATAGTAGTTTCCTGTACATGAGGTTGTATTTTGTAAACGCATTTGTTTATCTAAAGTGTTTACTTTTAAAGGGCATTTTAAAGAACAGTTCAGTGAAACCGACGCATTTCAAACTCGCTTTGAAGAATGGTCACAGTTCACCGTTATTATTGCACTTTTACAAACAGGGCAGGGATGGCTTTGACGGGGTTGGTCTTTCTCCGCGACTCGCGTCCTCCAGATGGCTGCGGCTCGGTGGAGCCACTTCCTGTCTTCCTCAGGGAGGAGGGATGGAGGGTTCGGTCACAGCCAGCTCCTGAGCCAGGTCATTGAAGCGAGCGATGTAGTCCACGCTGCTCTCGCTCATCATACAAGCAAGCTGAGAGTCCATCTGCAAGCACAACCAAAGAGCTCTCAACGTCACGGCAACGGCCGAAGCATCAGCAAAGACCGCTGAAAGGAAAATCGTCTTCTTCTTATCTAATCTTTTCTTTTTTGAAAGTCAAAGCAATAGTTTGGCATTATGAGGGAGTCACACACCACTCTTATCTGTCCATTAAATATAAGGCTACACATCCAACGGCTACTTAGTTTAGCACACATACAGAGGAAACAGCTGCCTGGCTCCGTCCATCGCAGCCAGGTCTGCAAACGCTTTGTGAAATGACTACGAAGGTTTCTGCAGTTTAGTTTTTAAACAAAATATAACATGTTAATCGCTGAGCTTTAGAGGTGAGTGTGTTTAACTTCACCAGGCCAACTGTTCCCTCCTATTTCCAGTCTTTGTGCAAAGCGAACCAGGTGACGCCTCATATTTACTGTACGGACTTCAAACTCTCAATTTTCAGCATGACAATATAAATATACAAAATTAAAATTAAAAAAAGAAGTACAATTACACATTTACAGATGACACGGCAACAGAGGAATTGACTTACCTCTGCCACGTCCGGAAGGCCACGGGATTGAAAGGAATCATGGGAATTGCAGTCCAGGAGGCTCGGACCAAGGAGAGCCGTGCCGCTGGAGGGGCCAGCAGGGGTCAGGGTCAGGGTGGTGCGCCTGCCCTTATCAGGAGACACCATGCTGGCTGGAAGGGACACAGTGAGGAGGGACAGCACACGTGAGGAATGGAAACATGGCTGTCTTTATGACCCATCGCGGTTCGAGCATCGAGTAGAATTAAGCAAGAGCCGCAATTAATAATGAACAAATGACAAAAAGAAAAAAAGATCTGCGATTTGTTTTGTTTACGAGACCAAAAGACGTACAAAGGAGGCATCCTAGAGTGGAGTCCGAGGAGTCGCTGGGGTACCACTGGGGGTCGTGGCTGGGCGATGGGATCCAGCCTCTGGACGGGCTGACGGAGGGAGATGCGGTCAACAGTTTGGAGCCGTCACTGTTGCCCAGCTTGGCCGGAGAGAGAGCGGCCTCCTCACCTGCTGCACAACAAGCAAACAGAAATGAGCAGGCAAACCAAAATGTCCAGGATACCTCACATGTTGTTTTGGCTGCATGTTGTTCTTTTCCCCAGAATACTTTCAAACTTGTCATGAAACCACAAAACCAAACTCAGTTGTTGGAGTTTGGGCAACTTTTCGTACCCGTTCTCACTTTTCATTGTCCAAAAAAAAAAAACTTAACTGTGCCTCATTTACATGACTCCACTGTACCACTCACACCCTTCACAAGTCTCCTTTGAGCAGCTTGACAGAAATAGATCTACTGCACGTTTAAAATGTCCGCACGTAGGCCTGCAGCACACGTACCATAGTGGGTAGAGTTGATGGCGAGCTCGATGATGGAGTCACTGATGTGTGTCTGAGTTTCTCCGGGGGCGAGAGCCTCCTCGGGGGGGCCGGGGAGAGAGATGTCGAGGAGCGAGGCGACGCTGGGTGGAGAGAGGAGAGAGTCTCCACCACCAGACGCTCCAGGAGACGGTGGAGGAAGACCGTTCTGAGAGAAGAACAACTTCATTCAGCACGACACAAACGGCTTCACTGATCCCACAACAGGGAAGTTGTTTGGAGCAGCTGCCACATAAATAGTACGACATACAAAAGGACTGTGAACACACCCGAGAGCTGTTTATAGGATAAACAAGTCAAGTATTCCAAACCATGAATAACATCTATAATGAGATATAAAGAGGTGTCATTGCTACAGTGACACGACTATTAGGTTATATTTCTTGGGATATTAATTTCTACATAAATGTCACTTTGCTAGTTTTCTACCAGAGAAATTCACAAGAATGAAGAATAACTTGCATATTTTTCCTAAAATAATTATGTTTTAGCTATTTTTAGCTTATTTCCTATATCTCGTACGCATTTGTAAATTTGTTCATATAGTGTGCACCTATTTGTCTTTTCTGTGCTGCTGTGACGAGTAAATTTCCCCACTGTGGGATTAATAAAGTCAAATCTAATCTAAATCTTATCGAATAAAAGTTAAATAACTAGAGTATGACTTTACTCTGACTGGACTGTGTGTAAAGGCAGTGCTCGCCGTCTAAGTAGGTATGTCCAATAGTAACAGAGAAAGTGAGGAGTTCTAAAACCAAAGAGGGTGATATGTGTTGAAGCAAAGTTCCCAGTGTGTGTGCGTGTGCGTGCGCGTGTCCTGACCTCTGGGACATTTTGCTGGAGGTGCTGGGAGTCTGGTTGAGCATCAGCGATGGGTACGGTGGCGAGCAGAGTGCCGTTATCGACAGCGGGAGGATCGAGCTCTCGACAGGGACTCCCGGGGATGATGCCTGCAGACTTGGCTGCCAGGTCGATGGCACCTGAAAGAGTACTAACAGATTAGGAACACGAGGGATTTCTCACATCTGCACACGCATGCCGGCAAGTAATAATAGTAACCGAGTCGTGTGTAAAAATCAATGAAGCTCAACAACAGTGTGAAAACAGGGTCAGAAGGAAATAAACACGTTTTTTTTTTTCCTCCGGGAGTCGAGCTTGGAGATATTCTCTCTGCTTTTATTCGCTGCACATTAAAGTACTTTTTCAAAACCTACTGATCATGTAAGAGTGAAGAAGCCAATCATTTTCATTAATTTTGGATTAAAAAAAAAATTCAGAGGTCTTCTACAAATTTGTTTTTAAAAAGTTTGACTTGAATTAGAAGCAAAAATATATTTTAGGAATCTTGTTGGTGGTTTGTAAGAAGCTCTGAATATGATTTTGTAATGTATGTAGGTGGTTACATATAATTTGACAGGTCAAAAATGGGGAACTGTTTTTTTTAAGTGGTTTTAGTTTTCTGTTTGTTGTTGAGCCCATTTAATAAAGGAGACACATCTTTGAAATATCTGTTTTAAACCCAACGATAGAAGAATTTCAAAATATGATGGAAAAAAAACTACAAAAAACATGCTTTTAGTTTCCAATAACGAGGATAATAAAGTACTGAAACGGAACAGTAGGATGTGTTAGATAGTAGAAGCAGTCCCTACTGGAGAGCTGGCTGGCCACTGCAGAGCTGGACGCTGCAGTTTTGGAGAGGAGAGGGCGGGAGGAAGGAGCCAGTCGAGGGTGGATTGGCCGGAAAGATCCAGTTCCTGTTGGAAGACACAGGAAGTGAGAGAGTGAGCGATTAGCAGAGTTCTTGTTGACAAACGGGCATCTTGGAAATCTTTTTTCAACGCTAAATACCTAAACAAGCCTTTTCAAGGGGCGACTTTCAACAACCAGTACAGTATGCACAAAACAGTTTCAGCCTCAGTGGACAATGTATTGTACTGCAGGATGCTGATGTCTGAGGAGTACCTGTGGCAGAGGAGTTGGAGAGGATGGAGAAGGAGCAGACATGTTGAGGAGTGTCTCCTGTAGTTCGGGGTAGCAGTGTTCGCTGTGAAAAAGACGGAGGCAACTTAACTGAATGCGAAACAATCTTGTGGACCGTCATCGCCAGAGACTCGTGTCACATCTGTACAAAGACGCTGTTAACAACCTTCTGTTCCTCTCCTACCTGAACTACGAGCGGTTTCCGTAGTTGCCTGTTGCGAGGTTTCCTCTGTCTGGAGAGGAAAAGATCTGACTGCATCTGTGAAGGGGAAAAACAAACAAACACATTTTTAACATTTGTCCACACTTGCACACGTATTCATTTCTTCGCGTCGCTGCGTCTTACGCTGATCGAGTCGAGCTGCTGTCTGAAGGCGAGCTCGGCTTCCTTGTTGGGGGAGAACATTCGGTTGTGCCGCGAGCTGTTGGGGGGCAGCGTGGTGGGCACGGCGAACACACTGCCTTCGGGGTCGCTGCCCGCAGTCGACCCCAGCAGGGAGCGGGGGAGGCTACGCCCACCTGAAGAGGGGAGAACTGGTGAGGTGCCATTTGAGGAGGGAACGTATTTGAACTGAACCCAATTCATTGTACAGCTATGGAACGACATCTGGGAGAACATAACGCGCAGAGTAAACACTCTAACACGAACCTGTGAAGCAGGAAGGATTTGCACTGCATGAACACGTCAAACAAATAAACAACTACACTGCCATTAGTGACAAATACGTCTTACCAGCAAAATTGCCCCCATAGTGGTAAAAAAATCATTAAATTACGGGGGTCAAAAATCAAGACGTTATAGTCATAGTACACTAACCCGTCTTTAACAACGGGAAGAGTTCAACTGTTCCAATTTTTCTCACAGTCTGTTCACGGAGACAGCTAAGCTTTAAGTAATGCACATTTAGTTCCTGCAGCAGCTGCTTTAGGATACGCAAGAGAGCCACACGTACCTGCAGGTGCAGCGTTTGGGAGGTGTAACCTGGCCACTCGGACCGACGCCTGCTGTCGGCCACAGTTGGGGCTGCGAGCGGCTGCGACGGGGCCTTTTCCTGGAGAAGTGAGAGCCTGGTTGAGCTCCTCCTGATTCTTGAGTGGCGATGTGGCCGTGGAGCAAAGCTCTGGTGCCTGAAGGAGAAGACACGACACCGTCAACTTTACATGTACAGTTGTAAAAGGCACTTTTGCTCCACAAATAAGAAGCACATGGCGAATTCCCAGAGTTAAAAATCAGCTGGTTCTGTACCAATCTAACATTTATCTGTCTGTGGAGGATTTCATGTCCACTAAACGATGGCATTTTGTGAATGTAAACGCTTCATACTGCTCTTCCACTGTGACTCAGATTAAGGACACTTTAAAAAAAAAAATCTAATTTAAGGTGCATTCATGCCTCTGGGATGTATGAATTGAACAAGCAACAGCACCGGGAGAAGTAGACGCGAATCCTTACCAAAGGTTTAGGGTTGACTTCGGTGGCGACCAGCTTCATCAGGCAGCGCAAAACTCGGTTAGTCCTGTTGGGTTTCGGCAGCACTAAGGTTTGTCCATTTTCTTGGTTGCCGGGAGGAACCACGACTGGTTGCCACTCGTACTCCAGCTGGAGCTTTCCCGGCTTCCCGAACATCAGGTAGAGCTCAGCCAGGGTGACGTTGTCCGCGTCACGCGCACTCCAGCCGTCTTCTCTGATATGGTCAACAGTTCGTTCTTTGGCAGCCGCCGCGGAGCCCTGCGACACGCCCTCCTCTGAGCCCGTCGCTGGAGGTTTGGCTGGAAGCGTCTGGTTGGCCTCCGGGTAAGAGGTGCTGGCGGTCTGCTCCTCTTTGCACGGCTCCGCCGAGCTCTCCGCAACGCTGCACAACTTCTCCGTGCTTTTGGTCACTGCTGATCCACTGCTGCTTTCCGTGCCGATGCAGGTCCATACTGCCTCAGAAGATCCAATTCCATTTCCCTCTTCTCTGAGGACCGCAGTCTGCTGAGAGGAAACAGAAAGAGGCGGAGGCCTCTTCTCCTCTACCTTTGCAGAATTGTCTGGCGATGTTTCAAGGCTAGGAGGTTCAGTCCGCCGAGCATCTCCTAACATAGTTGTTGAAGCACCAGCCACAGCACCAGGTCCAGCACCAGCCCAAACACCACCTGCAGCACCGCCTCCGCCAGCAGCTCCCATTCCACCCCCAGCGCCAGCGCCAGCCCCAGCCCCAGCACCAGCCCCAGCCCCAGCACTAGCACCAGCCCCAGCACCTGCTCCCACTCCAGCACCTGCTCCCGCTCCAGCACCAGCGGCACTTCCTCGTCCAGATTTGCTGCCAATGCGAAGTGCCGCAGCCGTGTGGATGCCCAAGATCTGAGCAGCCGGTAATTCCTTCGTATTGGGCCGGTTCTTGCCGCTCTCTAGCCAGTGTACAGTGCAGCAGGCCTTGGAGTGAACCACACGTGCCACGCCAGGCAGCGTGGTCAAAGTGCTGCTCTCGGCTGGGAACAGTAAGAGCTCCTCCTGCTGGGTTTTGCTGGGAGAGGCTGTGCTGGACTGGCTGCCCTCTAGAGCCTCCCTCTCAATGAGACTCTTCAGCTGAAGCATCAGCGTTAAAGAAGGAAACATAGCCAATAGAAACAGGCACATCCCCCCTCAAAAAGCAAGTGAAGTTCAGTTGTAACTGCTCTAATTCAAAGATGAAAAAAGTCTGCACAGTGGAACATATTGTCGTGTTTCATCAGCAGCAGTTTTGAATATTCATATCGAGGCAAGAAAACATCCACTGTTACATGCCAACCGAGCAAACCGTGTCTTAAAGGATACAATCCGCTGGTCGTGATACGCCCACTTCTGTTTCAGATACTCAATGAGGCTGGAGACTTTCCTATGGAGCTCTACCACCATCCTGCGAAGGAAAAGATACAACAACAAAAAAAAGGCTTGCTGGTTGATGTTGATTCATACTTCTGGCGTAAACAGTGACTTCAGTTTCTTCATTTACCGAATGAATTATTCTGAACAGGGTTTTGAGAACTATTGATTTTACATGTTCTAACCCTCTTACACATGTACATGCACATGTACGTATCCTTAATATTACAGCGGAGCATTTTCAAAAGAAAACATTGGAACTGTTTTTTCTTCAATATAGTCTTGTGGTGCTACGCTTGCAAACAAACCCCATTTTCAAAACTTGCCAGTTTTGATGATGGTTTAAGGCAGAAAACATTAAAAAAAAAAAAAAATTTAAAAATGGGGTTTCATTTGCTCAGAGGAGTTGCATTAGTGAGCTGTGCTTCTGGAAAATGTATCCAGAAAGCAGTGGGAAGTATAGATATTTGGCAAACCTTAATGTCACGTAATACAAAGTATCTAACTCAAATAAGCATTACGTAGATTCCAACAAGGAGTTTTGAAAATAGCTCCTGAGCAGTGTAATGATGCGTTACGACTTGAAAGTGAACAAAATGTCCACAGATGTCAGACAGTGATGTCACTCTGATTCAAAAAACTGGTATGTTTAGTTTTAGTTTAGTTCATGTTAATGTCTGACCTGAGGCGAGGGTTGTGGGCTAGACTCTGAACTCGAACCCAGGAGTGGTTACTGCGCGGCTGCAGCTCCACGGCCACCTTCAGGGGGAGACGCACCGGCTTCTGGTCCTCTTCGTCGCTCACACCTGCAGAGACATGAAGAAATGCCACCGAGGCTCTCTTTAGACACAGGGCCAGAGATTCTTTAAGATACGACTGATCGGAGAGATTTTGTGACAATATAGAGTGAAAGAAATACGGCAACTACAAAACATCAAATGGAATCTGATGGGTGGGGGGGGGGGGGGGGCACAAAAGCTCGACATAAACGGTACAATGCAGCCAACTATTAAGTTTAAAAGATACTCTCTGTTGGGCTTAATGAAGTAGCACACAATAAAAAAGACAGTCATCAAATATAGTGGAAGTGGAGAGGAGATGATGTACATGATGAGATAGCAGCTGCATGAGGTGGGATTCTTATTTTCTATCCTTGAATGAAGCAAATGTTTCCACTAACTGTGGCGAGTGCATGTTATTGAACGGCTGGTCAGATCAGTCATCTCCTCTATCGTCCTCCTGCTCCCTCCTCCTCACTTTGCTCCCGGAGTTACCATGGAAACATCACTAGCCCACATGTTAGCCATTGTTTTTGCCAAAGCCCCGCGCCCACAAACCCTGCGTCCCACCACGGATGCGGTTTGCATTTTCAGCACTGATGTTCGTTGACTCGTGCAAGCGTTGCGTTGTGAGCACAGATATGCGTGTCGGGCCTCCGCGTGCAGGTGCTCACCGTCTGGGTCGCAAAGTTTCTTCAGTGCGCGGCACATGGGTGCTTTGATTCGCAGGTTCCTCCCTTTGGAGCGCACCGTCGTGGCCCTGGTCAGACACACAGAGGGGCAGTGGAGAGCTTCAGAGGTTTGAAACACAACAACTTTTCTGAATCGTAATACACCCATCAGCGGAGCCTCATAATCACTCCGCCTTTTTCACGGAGGAAAGAAGCCTAATAATTCACGAGGACACAGACTTGTGCAGAACAAGCTGAACAGTAAATATTTCAGCATGCAGCAGTAACGTAGTAGGTAATAACAGACCACGGAATATTGTAGCAGACCATATCATACATCGTCATTAGACCCATTACAATTACTATAATCACCTGATTGCAATAATTTGAGCTGATCACAACTCTTTTGTGTAATAGTTAGAATCACTTCCAACATCTGTATTTAAACAGCTGGATGAAACTGACAGAAATTTCTGATTTCCATCAGTATTTCCACCTCATTTGACATCCGCTTCTTCTGCTGTGGCTCAATGACACATAAGTGTGGAATTAGTGTCACCATAATACATAGTTTACCTTGATCATTGGCAGTAAGTTCTTTGTATATTTCAGTAATAGCCTACGAATGTTTGTCAATAGGTATTTATGTCAAACCTGCCTGTGCAATTTTTGCTTACAAAGCCTAAAGGCCAGGCAGAAAATGTACTCATGTATTCTGAAAATCAATGCAATAAATGGCTATTCTTTACTTGTGTATTATCCAACTATGATGAGGCTTATACTGAACAGAAAAAGACAAGTAAATTGCAGTAATTTGATATAAAATTCTATGTTTGAGGGAGGTCTTGTCATCCTGACTCCAGGTTGGTTTAGTCTCTCGTACCGAGGAATGAGTTTGAGTCTGTGTTTTTGCAGGTGTGACATAGTGCATGAAATCAATACATTACAATCCCAGATGTGTTTTTTGTTACTTAAAGACAACGGTGGGGCTGGGTTGTCTTACTTTTGCTATCAACTTACCCTTGCTGGATTAGTTCGTTCAGCTTTGCCACGTTCTTATCATCCATTACTGTCAAAGACAAAACACAAAGCCAGATCTGTTTATGACATCGTCCCTCAGGGGCAACAGTCTCCCACTACTGGGATCATCGTGAAGTGCTTAATCACGTCTCCAGTGTCCCAAACTAACAGCGGCAAAACACTCGCATGCGAACAACTTTAAAAAGACGTGCACCCAAACACGTCACTTACATCCTCCAACTTTTTTGCGGAGCTCGGCGTAGCAGATAAGACCATACAGCTCTTGAGAAGATTTCTTCAACACTCTGGAGTACACTGAGAAGGAGAGGAAGCACAGGTCACAACACTGCTGTCGCCAGGCACTCAGGAGGGCCGTGTATGCGACATAAAGATAACATGACAGCAACACTGGGAGCTCAAGCTTATCTGGTGAACTTCTATAACATATTTGGGAGAGAGTCTCCCTGCCGAATTAAATGAACACATAAATGTCAGTGTTGGATTTGTCGTAAAGACTGGTCCTGGGCAGTACAGTAGACTTGCTTGATTATCACCGTCTTAATTCCTGCAGGTTGTTTTATTTCTCTTCAACAGAGAGTCTTGTAAGAGGCACCATTAAAACGGCTCCACTTAATCCGATAGCTTTGAATTAAACAACCAGGCTATCTTTGGGCGACAAAGATAAAGGGCAGCTCACCATTAGCAAAGTCGATGTGTTTGGAGATCTTGTGCCAGGTGCGGTAGTAGAAGTGGCGGACCTGCTCCTTGTTCTTCACCATGTTGGCTGGCTTGCCTCTCTTCTTGTACTTCATTGCAATGTTGTTCTGGATAGCCTCAAAGTCCTTCCCATGCTGGAGGAAAGAGCAGCAGAGGTGAGTATAAAATGTCAAAGGAGAGACACGTGGAAACATTTTGAACTTTGTTTAAGTTGGTTGAACTCTTTACCTCGTAGAGCCCCTCAAAAAAGCTGTTTTTATCCTCTGCGCTCCAAGATTCCCACTGACGACGGGCTCTCTTCTGGTTCCCGGCTTGCTCCTCCTTCTCAGCAGACCCCTGGCCCTTGGAGGCCTTGGACACTCCCCCTGTGGAACCGGCCACAGGCCCCGACTGTCCCACTGCCCCCTGGGAAGAGGAGCCATTCTCTGCCCCTGTGCGAGCCCACAAATTTATCAGTCAGATGAAAGGCTTTAATTATATAACAGCGTGAAAGTGCAACGGCTGAGGCAGATATTTTGGTTGACCACCTTTGCAGTTTTGTATAGTATAAAAAAATAAAATAAAAATACAACTGTTGTTCTGAGGTGCGCGTGTGGTTTGGAAGATGTTTAAATACATGCACACAAAGCCACCCACGGCCATTACAGCACACAACCTGCAGAGTTTCCCCCCTCTGTGGTTCAGCTCTGGCGAGGAGGCAAGAAAAGCAATGAGTCCCTACGGTCAGGTCCACCGTACACACATCCAAAACCAACTCATGGTGGGCTTCACTGGCCAACTTCATCCCAGCACAGAGCACAATGCCAGGCATTAACACAAACACCCAGGCCGTTGCTGTTGCAGCACGCAGCTATGTTAAGCAACCTGTATTTTAGGTGTAAAAGGGTGTTCATTTACAAATGCAGTGTGGCTCGTAAGCACCAACCTAGATGTGTCTCTTCAAAATAGATGCACACAAATATAGCATCACATCAAAATAAGCAGGGCTTTCTTGGTCAACTGGTCAGAACTCAGGAAATCTAAAAATATCTTGTGAAACAATCTGTCGCTTCCTTTTTTCCAACAACAGCAGAAAATCACCAGTTACAGCTGTCAGAGCACACTAACTCATTAACATATTTACCCCTGTCTGATAAAAGGCCGATTCACTTCTAAAGCCATTTTCAAAGAAAGAAAAACTGACAACATTGCAATCACAGAGCAGAAATAACACACTGAAACGCATCAGGAATAATTTTCTCTGAAACTGCGTATAATAAAACCTTCTTCAGGGAGGAAGACACAGTTAAAAGCCTACAGATTATTAATGCTCCTGCACCACCTCTCTTTGCCTCTTGTGAGACTGGTGGTATGGAAACCCAGAAGGTGATGCCTCATTTGCATGGATCCATGGACACAAGCCAGCTCTCATATAGCAATAGGGATGATTATTTGTGATTAGTAAACCACAAGGCAATCCCTCAGTGTGTTTAAAAGTCTGTACAGCCTGAGAGCCTCAAGTCATCTCTAGCCATATTTAATATTACCATGTCGATTCGTCAATAACGGCTCCTGACAATGCTCACACTATGTTACCCTCAGCCAAATTATTCACAAATGCTATCGGAACAAATAATGTACATTCTGGAAAATAAATTCCAACCTGCATCTACGGTTTTCTGACTTCAGGTTTTTTTATTTTTTATTATTATTATTATTGTTGATTGTTGTGTTTGTGAATAAAAGTAAAATGACAGAATTACAGTTTTGGCACGTTTTATAAATTGTGAAACACAAACTGTTAAAAGCTTGGATCAGTGGATCAATGAAATAATTTTCTGAAAACAGTCGAGATTTTGTTCTTCTATTCCCTTGAAAAAGCAGCTGTTTATTAGTTGCCTCCCTGTTCTCTCCTCGTGTCCATGCAGAAGTACTGATGTGTTCATCCTGATTTATTTTTCCTACACTGACTTGATAACTTGTTTCTTATTGTGGTAAGTTTCCAAGAAACTAGTACTGACTACAGTCCAGTGACATCCTAATTGAAATTTAAGTTCTGGCCTTTTCCCACAGAAGAAGTGCTTCACAGGATGGTGTTGCAACTTGTGTTGGAACCGCCTGAATTGCACCCAGAGTACAAGCCGGAGGCGCAGAGAGGACACGAAGCACCAAACGGCGTCAGGTTTGCACATCACCGATAAAACAAATTGTAAACACTGTTAAAACTGAGAGCAGAACCGCTGCTAATTCCAGACTCTTCCCTGAGCTGGTCAGTACCTTTCGATTTTGCCCCGCCATGTCCATTGATGGTGGAGCCGATTGAATCCTTCCGTATCCGTTTGCTCGGAGGTCGAACGCTGGATCGGAGAAAATGATGCTGGTCGTGACACGGAGGGGCGGGATCCGACGAGGTATGGGGCTGCTGGGCCGAGCCTGGCCCGGTTCGGTTCGGTGGAGAGGCGGGGAGGACCGGGGCTGAACCGGGGCTCAGACCGGTGCCTGATGGATTAAGAATTTCTACTCCGTCGTCTCCCTTTGTACTGCGCTCCTCGCTCGCCTGCTCTCCGCTCTCCTCCTCGTCGCAACCTTCGGGCTTTCTGGACGGATTCCTCCTCCCATCGACACCGATCCCCTCTCTGGAGCCCGGTGTCATGCTGCCAGAACACATTTAGACAAAATCTGTCACATTAGGAACAAAGTGGTGCGCGAAATTAACTTCTAAAGACGACGTTCACTGTCTCTCAACATGGCCGCCGCTGTTTGTTTCAAATCCCCTCTCCAGTCCCGTCAAAACAACACCAAATATATGCATTTAACGTATTGAAATAAATTATATTGAACAAATTAAGCAGTTCAGTAACTAGCGACAACGTTTTACTAAGTGTCTTTCGGCTCTAATTGGCGACATTATCCGTAGAATTTAAACTAAATTCAAATGCGAGCGCTTTTCAGTTTAGCGCCCTGCAGAAACGACAACGAAACCCCCTCGCTGCATTCGACCTCTAAATAAAGTGTTTATTTGAACTATAATTTTACCCATTCTCGTGCTCTTCGGTAGTACACGGTGTCTTCTTTCTCTTCACCATGGGTCCGACCGGTTAGATTGGCAATTACTGATCAAATTGAGCATAATAAAGCCGAGACCGAGCTCTCCGCTTTCTGCCCTCTCCTTGCTCCTGCTCCGACTGAGCTGAACTCTCTGCGCAGTTCAACTGTTTTCTATCAGCAACAACATTACTCAACGCTTCTTTGCAAAAAAATAAAAAATAAACACCACTTTAACCCCCCCCCCCCAAAAAAAAAAAAAAAAAATGACAGACATTAAATATTTCCTGCACGCGATCGAGAAGAATCAACCGGAGCTTGCGTCATCCGAGCTCATTTGAAGTGATACGAACAGATAGTTTTATTAACCTGTGAGCAAGTGGACTTCGCTTGACACTACGTCACCATTGCCTGCAGAAAGTAATGTTTACAAAAGAAATTATTTCCCATTATTATACACTTGTGAGGCTTTTTGACAATACTTTATTTGCCAAGACTACTATCGCCTCGTGTGTAAAACTCGGTGCATCAGAATCAGCACCGGGATTTATGTGAAGACATCAAGACAATGGATAACACCTTTGTAAAACAGTGTTGGTAAATGTCACCACCACAGAACCGGTGGTGTGTGTGTGTGTGTGTGTGTGTGTGTGTGTGTGTGTGTGTGTGTGTGTGTGTGTGTGTGTGTGTGTGTGTGTGTGTGTGTGCTCCACTGGTTCCCACTCATTTGTTTCTTTCTGAATAATCAGGAGGAGGACAGTTGCACAAGGGATGACAGCAAAACAAAGATAAACAAAGAAAGCTTAATTAGACACGAGTGGTTTACTGAGTCTGAACATTACAAGGATTGCCCACTTTCTACAGTCAGCGTTTAAATACTTTATTTGTGCCATTTAACAACCAATTCAATCAAATTCTCAAGCAAATCAGATATCAAATATAACCATTGTAACTAGTTTTGAACGCCCTGGTCAAACTATTAGTTGAACTGTTTAATATTAACTTGATCTCTTGGGTATCATTCAAATAATCGTAACATTAATAAATAGATGTGACTATAACTTAACCTATTCAGTGTCAAAATATTGTTTTAGAGTTACTTCAGGTAAATTAAAATTCTCCCAGCAGCTGACTTTGATCCAAAGTTATTCAGTTACATGACTCATTCACCTGCAATGCTGCAGTCCAGCAGCCCTCACATTCAAATGGGCTAACCACGCGTCTGCTATTATGATAGACGATTGAAGTTACTTTAGATGCATCGTTTCTTTAATAGTTTAAGTTCTTTACAAACAGTTTTTTGTTACGTTGTTGTAGTCATGTAGATAACAACCCCTCAATGCATAACGTGGTTCCGAGCATGGCTGCTGCTGTTGGCTAGCTAACGGTAAGGCTATGACCGTTATACAAGCTATACCGTAACCAAAAACTGTTTGTAACGTTATAGTTGTTTTATGCGGAGCCTCAAATGGCTGGTCAGGTAGATAAATCAGCTCGATTTTCGGAATTACCTGAAGTGGAAACTTGTTGGTAGTATTCCCAATCGAGACACGGGCTAGCATTGCTCGTTGACGGCTTGTTGCCGCTGACAGTTCCTGCGGCTCAGTTGTCACGCATTTAGCCACGCCCACTACAACTCAAAAACAAAGCCTGTGATTGGCCACAAATACACGAGGACGGCAGTTACAATTTGATTGACAGAAGGCCGAGCCTGTTGTTAGAGGAAAGAGGTGCCACGAAGAACCAATTGCCATTCTCTTCCTGTCATGCTCTGTACGTTTTCCGATACGTACTTAAAAAAAATTGAGAGTCAGTTTGACTTTTCTATAACCTAAATTTTTCGTTTGGTAATTAGACGTTGTTTCCGCAAGATTATATCACCGCGACGAAGGTTACGAGCGCTATGAAAATAAGTTCCGCCCAGGAAATGATTGACATTTTGAAGATCAAATCAATATGTGCGATTTTGAGGATGCGCTTGAATTATATACACGCGTATGGCGAAAACACCGGCCTTTACGGCATGGGACAAATCACGAACGATAATCACAGTTGCAAACAGGCAGAAACACACAAAATACAGCAGAAAAAGGTTTTGATTCAGCAGCATATGTTTTTTATTTGTATTTTAGTTGTCGTTACAGACTCACCCACGTGCCTTTGTCCGTGCAAAGCACCCTAGTAACAAATACAAGCGCCATCTATGACGATAAACTCACCTACAGGTACTTTTCGACAGACTAGAAGGGCGGAGTTTTAGGTTTTCATATAATATTATATATAAATATAAATAGCATTACCTAGATTTAACAGTTACGCTATTCAGGTGTAACAACAACAACAACAAAAAAGCTTTGTCTCAAAAGACTTCTACGTAACCGACGACTTAGTTCCGTATCTCCAGCGGGAGCTCCGGGTGCCGTGTAACGAGCGCACCACGTCGCAGCGTGCTGGCAGAGGACCAGTTATATTCCTGTGTCACCGTTGGGTGGGCTGACATTCCTCACCACGGAGTTCGGTTGGGCCGCCCGGGGGGAAACTTGCTGGTCGTCTTCGTTGGCAAACGGTCGAAGTTGTCTTCGGAAACTTGAAGGTCTCTAAACAAAACCACTATGACTTCGACGAACATGTTTCAAGGGTTGGAAACGGGCTCGAAACCAAGTTCAAGGTGATTAATATAGTCGTGTGTTTATCTGCGGAAGAAACGGACATTTTTTTTCCGACTGTAGGCTCCGTCAGCTCGTCTCTTCAAATGTAGGTTAGCGTCGGCTGACAGGACCTCGTAGTTGTTGTTTTTTAAATTATTATTATTTTAACACAATCACCTTTTCCGCTAATGTCTTCTAAGACAACGCTGGAACCGAGTGACTTCACAAAAGCGGTCGTGCTCGTTGATCTGGAGCTCCAAACTTAAAGAGCGCAGCGGCGTCGGTCTAAGCTAGCCGTCCAGGCGTTGTCTGCTGCGGAAGCGCGACCCGCTCTTGTGACTGACTGACTGCTGCTCTTTGTATTCTCCAACAACGTCGTTGTTGCCCACATTGTTCAAACTGCGAGGTCGACTTCGTTTTTTGTGTGTGTTTTTTTTTTTTTTTCCCCCACTCGAAAGATCAGCTCATCTTAACAGTCGACGACATGTAACTTCCAACAGCTTAACAAAGTAAAGCGTCAATAAACAAACTGGAGTTAACAGACGTGCGGCGCCATTCCCGGGTGTGTAATCAAATAACATGTCATTTGGTGGCGTTGGCTCAAACTGTCGGCCGCACTGTAACGTATTTATAACCAGGTTACTGTTTTCAACACGTCTGCTTTGTATGCAAGAGCGTAAAAACATGACATCATGTTTCTAAAAGTAATCCGTAAACATGAATCCTCTTTCACCAGAAACGTCTCTGCTTTCACAAAGGAGCCTCAGATACGTGTTGTAACTTAAATGTAGTGGCACCTTGTGCAAGTGAGATTATTTCCAAATATAACGGCAAAAGTCCCTTTGTCTCTATATGATTTATATCTTTGCCAGGTCACACTTGTACAAGGAAACTGGTTTTAAATGAGATAAGATCATGTAAATGATTTTTTTTTTGTCTTTTCTTTTCTTCTCTTCTGCAGAGTGTTGCAGCCTCCTGGAGGCGGCTCCAGTAACTTGTTCGGTGGCTATGAAGAGGATGCTGCAGCATCCAGAAGACCCAATAAGATGGCCTCTAAAGTTTTTGCTGCACCAGAGGAGCCCCAGAGTGTACCGAGACGCTCCAATCCCCCAGGTCAGACCAACCTGCCAGGGCTAATGGATGTGCAGAGGCAGACCGGTTATAGTGTCTGTTAATGTCCAGGGTGTGCAAACTGTTACTAATGTGGTAATTCCTCTATAAACCCTTTCACTGCAGTGTGTGGCCGCATTTAACCTACCTCCAGATTTTGTTAAGTATCTGGTATGGCCAAGTATGTTGTGAGCTCACGCTACTGTTGAAAAGAAATGGTCTGAGTTTCCAGAAGGGGATTGCTGAGTCACCCTGACTACTTTATTTGCACAATTTTCACTGTGGCCCCTCTGAATCGATCAGGGTATAGTATGCAAGTCAGGGTACTGAACTTCGATTTTTTTTTTTTTGAATGCAGATGATCAAATTGCTTCGATATTTCAATAGGTAAGGAGTAAATGTCATCGGAGTAAGTGAGGCAATAATGCCTACTGCATATGTAGGCTCTACCTGGGCAGCCGGTCTGAGTCACTTGCAGCACAGTAACCGGATGTGGAAAAGGCTTCTCCGTGTGCATTGCTGCCTAGTTAGCATCAACTGATGCTGGATGTTGAAAAACACGAGAGAGACGGGGCTTCGTGTGAAAAAGAATGTCTAAGAGGAGATCGAAGGTGCTGCTCCATTTTTGTTTTTTTTTAGGCTCAATGCTCATAATGTAATAAAAAGGCTCTGTGCGTGTAAAAATTCAGAGCAGTTGAAAAATGAAATAAAAACAGATTTGTAGCCCAATGCATAATGTATTACTCTTTTTGTTAAAATGGATCTTGGTATTGGAAAAGGTATTGTTCAAAAACTGGTGTCAGTACCAGATGCCAAGCTGCTATAATGTGTACAATGTATGATACTACTTTGCTTTATGCACTATGTGTGGTGCTGAAAGGTGACTGGACCGGAAGAATCTCAATTCAGATGTCAAATTCTGAATCCAGTATAAGTAACTGTAGGGGACAGTGTCATAAGGCCGCTGCTGCAGCATGTAAACATACAGTATCTCGGTAATACTTTATGTAGGTGGGAAGAGTAGCGGAATATTTGGTGAACCTGAACCTCCAGCTCAGCGACAGAGACCAGGACCCCCAGGCGGACCAACCAGCAACATATTTGGGGCTGCAGAAAATGCACCTGTGAGCCGAAGCCACCCAAATAAGCCAAAGGTAGGCTGTACGCTTAACTTTCCATTTTATTGTCCACACTAACTATAATGTAACTTTTATATTTTTTTTCTTGTTATTGTTTGCCATTTTACTCCCCACTAAGGGAATCTTCTCATCAGTGAGCTTTTAAAGGACTCGTAGACCCTAAATTAGAATTGTGCTCATTGTCTATGAAAAGTGTTTTTGTTTGCAGACTGCAGAAAATTTCAAATTTATCATAATTTACATAAACACTATAATTTAATCGCAGGAGTTCAAATTTTGAATGAGTGAGTGTTACCATAGATGGTTTCAGACCCTGGTAGTGTGACCTAGAAGAAGTTTCTATTCTTTGGCAAATGTATTGAATTTTTACTTATTGCCCTCTGTTGTTGTTGTTGTTGTTTACAGAATTGTAATTGTTGCTGTAGTTTTAAACATCACTAACAGGAGAGCCTTTGTGATTGAGACATCTTTCACATGTTTTTTTTTTACAGGACAATCTAAGTGTGGGACCTGAATGTGAATCACCAGGTGAGTGTGTTTCCTTAAGGAACCTCTCCATGTAGGTAGAAGAACTTCATATATATATACACATATATATATATATATATATGCACACACACAAACTCCAGTCCGCGTATGGTTAATAGAATTAAAATTTTGCACTTAAAGGTTGTATTCTTTGCAAATGCATCCTAAATATTACCGCCTGCCTGTAGTTGGAGAGGAAAGAAGATATTTATGTGCATAACTGTTTACGCTCAAGTATAAATCTAGTTTTAAATAAAGGGGTTTCTTTAAAGCTGTGACCACACATCAGTGGCGACGGTGGTTATGCCACAGCTGGGTGACAAAAACTGTAATTACTAGAAAATTTGTGTTTTCTCCAAGTTTCTGAGGTCAGTAAATATTCAGAGTGAATGCAACATAAAACAAGTTGAAAAGAGCTTTTATTATCTTCTCCTTTTCAGAAATACAAATCTAACAAAACTATTTCCACCACAAACCAGCTAATTATCCTCCCCAGATCTGTCATTTAATCCAACAACGTCAATGCAGCTGTGGGGAATATTCTCATATATGAAGTAATGAAACCAGAAGGACCCTCAAAGAGGTCCCTCAAAGTCAATGAAAGGCTGTAACATAGTTACTGTCACCGGGTCAGTGTAAATACCGAATTATCCATTTGAATCCAGGCTGTAGTGACTCCGTTTAGCTGCTTGTGTTCAGTGTAGAACCAGTTTCAGGGGGTCCAGGATGCTGGTATACAGTCAGTAACCGTACATCCATCAACTCTACCTTCTTCCTGTCATTGATCCCATTTGGATCTCAACTGTAACGCTAACATTAGTGATTTCCACTGTGTGTAAGCCGACACATTGCAAATCCCTTATTAAGTTTTTCTGCTGTGGCGTTTTTGTAAAGCGCGTATTTTTTAATATTTTTTTTGCCTCCGTCAAGCACCTGCAGCCAAAGTCAGCCAGCCTAAGATGAAGATAGAAACCGCCCCCCCGGCTCCTGTGCCGGCGTCTCCAGAGCCCGTTGCAGTGGCGGCCCCTCCGGAGCCCGTTGCCGTGGCGGCGGAGCCCGTTGCCGCGGCGGCCCCTCCGGAGCCCGTTGCCGTGGCGGCCCCTCCGGAGCCCTCTCCTTCCTCACCTCCCGATGAGAGCTTGAAGAAACACGAGCCTCACCTGGGCCCGAGGCCTCGCTCTCACAACCGAGTCCTCAACCCCCCCGGAGGAAAGTCCAGTGTGGTATTCTACTGATCACCTCAGCACACCACTTCTCACCGTTTATGTCCATTCACTCTTTGTCTGCTGCCCTGTCCATCTTCTCTCATTCCTACACTGCTCTACTGACGGTTACTGTCACCTCTAGCGTCTAAACTCAGACTGGAGGTTTTTGTTGTTCGCACCAGATTCCTGGTCTGATATCTTTGCCCCAAACTTTCTTGCACTTTCAGCCCTGCTTCCTACTTCACTGCTCACTGTCCAACTCTGTATATTCTGCAGTCATACAATCACCTACAAGTCAATCAACTGGCTCGCTATCACATAATCACTTTAACTGTAGCACTGTTCAATCTCAATTTTGCAATTGCTGTTTCCACTGTTTAATAGTAAAGTGTGTAAATGTGGTTTGGTCGAAGGAGCAATTTTCTAGTTTTAAAAACATTGTGTTGCATCTCAAGAACGGTTTAGATGTTGGAACTTGAACAATTTTCATCTTTAAATGGACCTACAATCAAACGATTTGGTGGAACCGACATCACGGGAGGAAACATCCATTGTTCTGATTTCAAGGTGTTTGTTTTAAACCCTAATTCAGTCAGGAACGGTGAACAAATCTTCCCACCGACGTAAACCGTTTCAGGGAGTTTCACCAGTGCCACTATATCCCCCCCCCCCTCTTTATTTTTTCGGCGCAGACAGAACTTTATTAGACAACCACATACACTCTATTGTTTGGCAAATTTTGAAACGCAATACATGTGTGACTGTAGAATCCGAAAGTATTTTATCGCCTTAGCATTTTTCATCTTCATGGCCTTCTCATTAGTTACTCCTTAATCGACATGTGCATAATAGTGATCCGCTGTCAGAACACGATCTCTGATCAAGAATAAATGCCAAAAATGGACACGAATTGAAACAAAGATGAATGCAATCGTTTACTCCCAAAGGTTTCTGCTTCCTCAAAGAAATTCCATTATGATTTTATGCGAATGTATCGTGCAGGTACTTTTTTTTTTCTCGTGTCCTCATTGCTTGCTTTATCCGAGAACAAGCCTTTTTTGCTTGGGGTAGACCTCTGTTTATGTTTTAAATTAAAACGGCTGAAGACAAGTGAACTCTAGACAAGCGCGTGGCCTACCTGAGTCCAGGCGGGCTCATTGATAATCACCTTTTCACCCACATTCATGGTATTGCAGCGCCGGTCTGTCCCCTCCGTGCTGACGTGCCTAGCAAGCAATGAGCGCTGCGGAAGAAAGAAATCCTGTGTATTGCAATAAAACTGTTGTTTTGCATTGAAAGTTTGTATTTTTGGGGTTTTGCATTACATTCCAAAGACATTTAAATTCACGGAGTATTTTAGATCCAATCCTGACTAATTATGAGCGGTGTGGTCAGTGAAACGCGTGTCGGGGACTTAAACGGAACTGAAATCCCATCAACACACGGTCAGAAGTTTTTCTGGATGAGTGTAAATTCGACATAAAATCCCGTCCAAGTCTTCAGTTCTGCAGAGTTGTAGTTTTATTCCCGAGTCACTGACGGTGTAGCGTTAGTCTGGCGTCGCCCGGCGGTGACACTCTGCACACTGCTTTTCTTTTTCAAACTCAAAGTGGACACGTTCTTTGGGAAAACTGTGGTTTCGATTTTGCGAACGCACGTTAGAATCTGTAGAATAGTGTTTCACCTTGGGAGGCTGTGGCTCAGATGGTAGAGTGGGCTGAACCACCAACCAGAAGGTTGGTGGTTCAATCCCCAGCTCCTGCCGTCCACGTGTCCCTGAGCAAGACACTGAACCCTAAGTTGCTCCCAATGGTGTACCATCAGTGTGTGAATGTTCTCCTGATGGCAGCACCCTGCATGGTGATCTGTCTCATTAGTGTGTGAATGGGAAAACATGTTAAAGCACTTTGAAACCAAAAGGTGATAAAGCGCTATACAAGTACAGACCATAGACCTTGAAGCAACGGTACAGAATAGTGCAAATATCAAAGCCTGTATTTGATACATAGAGATGAGTCGGAGTCCTTGATGTGCCAGACGGCACACAAAATTGGGACTTCTTTGGTCATTAGCTTATTCATTAGTTCAAGTTCCAAAACTAATACAAAGTTTTACTTTTCTCTCGGTGGGTTCTCACTGATTGAATTATTATGACAAAATCTGGAGTAACCAAATGCAGCTTGTCAATAGTTTAATTTTGGATTGAGGAAAACGGTTGGCAACCACATAACCTCCTTAGCCACGACTCCTGCGCACTTGCGAGTGATTATAAAAGCAGACAATCAAGACATCTCGGCTGATTTCAGATATTTAAGATTAGCAAATGCAAGCTGCATTTTAGGCAATAAAACGTGGGACAAGTGATCAGCGCTGCACCCGCACAGATGTTTTCAGTTTTTCCGGCCATGTAGGCAGAACTCTTCTCATGTTCGAGGTTAGTGGAGCAATAATGTGAAAGTACGGAGTTTACCTGTTGGAACTCATGAAAATCTCAAGATGCTGCTGCTCCTTTCGCACCACCGAGATGTCGAGCATCCTGCGACTCACGAGAAGAAAAACAGGCTGAGAAATCCCAAGTTAGTCACAAGAGTCGAGCTTCGGTCCAGAGTTTTGGAAGTTAGTATGAAAACCACTCGATGATCATCTCACTTAAAACAGTCTTCAATATTCTGGATAAATCTGAAGTTTTCCTAAAGTCTTCTATTTGACTTGACACATTCAAATTAGGTTTGGTGTTTGCTCCCCACTGTAACTCATTACTCGGGTAATAATGAAGTTTAATAACATTTAGAGAAGAACAAAAACAATAGAAACACCTAGGGAAGAAAAATTAAGAAAATAAGGGCATAACATTTTCGTAGTTCTAAGTTGTTGTTTTTATATATATATATATATATATATATTCGCTTCTCGAACCGGGTTTAAGTTTCAGTCTGTTTTTGGTGCAACATTAAGCAGCAGTCCTGAATCTCAAAGGGCTTTTTGGTTTTTTAGGACCACCCACCTTCTGCTGTAAACATCTGAGGACAGATTATGTGTGAAATGTAAACATTGTCAGTATTTCACTGCCACCTACTGAGGAAAAAAAAAACCTAATGCTTCACACCTAATGAAAAATCTTCAGTCTGACACATATTCATCATGTTAGATTTAAAATGTATTTTTGTTTATTTACAATGCAATTCATCAGACAGTCATTTTCTGACTTGGATTATTTGACATTGTTTATACAGTAACTTTTCAGGATTGCCGGTACACACATTGACCGATAATACAGCCGTCTCTCGTTCATAGTTTTAGTTTAAGTACCATGTGATCATTGAGACTTGATACAGATGTTCACTGTAAACTGAGCTTTACTCTCATTTGTGTTTTTTCAGTACAGGAATGACCACATTTGTAAGTATCGAGTGTTTATTTTTACATTTTGTTGAGTTCAAGCTCTAAACGTGTTTAATATGGAGGCGGTTATGATATAACTGCCATAGGAGCTGTATGGTTGTTATACAGGCAGTTTTTCTGCTTTGTTAGCCAGTTTTTGTCCCCATTGTTCATCCTCTCCACGGCAAACAATAACCAAAGCTACACTTGACTGAAAGAAAGTTCAAGAGAAAGATGTGTGCTCTCGACTTCCCTTTTTCTAAGGTTGCCCTCTGCAAGTGATTTCCCAACAGGTCATGCTGTTGTATCTGATGTCTTTGAGGCTAGAAGTTGAACTCTAATTCTATTTATTACCTATTGATGATATTCATTTCTACATTTGTAAACCACTTTATGTAAAGGTTACTGTGTTTTGGTTTAAATCACAAAAAAGCAGCCTCTGTCTCCGCATGCATTGATTTTCAGCTGGCGTTTAAACCATTGATCTATTTATTCTAACTGAGTAGGACTCGGTGCTACTCGTTAACTTTGACACTTAAGCATTATCTTTTTACACAAATATCAAAATACTGTCTTGGATGTAAAGACTGATTTGGTAAAGTGACTAGTGAAATAACTAGCTGTTTATTCTCTGTGGAGATTATGCATCATCTTTAAGTGTAATGTCAGAGGTTAAATATTTATTGGAAAACTTGATGCCCCCTTACAGACTCTTGAACCCATTTTTTTGTTTTGACGTTGTGGCAGATTCTTTCTTCTGTGCTGCAGTTTTTTAGTTTTCACACAAACTCTTTTCAGGAACAAAGCTGTTGAGACTTTTAATGTGTTTTTTTACCAACAAAAAATTATAGGTTTTGCTGGTAAGACCTGAGCACTTCCTTTTAAAATCCAATCTTCACAATTTGTGTGGACATATTTTTGTTGCTTGGTGTGTTAAGCTGCTCTCACCGAGTGAGATTAACAAAAGTGCTTTGAAAGTGAGGTAATTTTATTGTGCCAGGAGGAGAATCAAATACGTATACAAGAGTACAGATTTTTAGTTTTAAAACTACAGTCATGTACAGTTGTAAAGCTCTGTCTGGATTCTGAGGCAATTTATTTCATTGTTGTAGAGTGCATCGTCATTACTATTATGTTCTAGCACCAGATACTCATGCGGATTTGCATCAAGGGGGCTAATAGAGGAAAACGTTAACTTCCTGTTTCATCTTTCAAAATAAAACGAAATAAACAAAAGTACAAAGCATTATTTATTTAAATTTGGTATTTAGATGTTCATGTAATGTAAAAATCATTTTAAAAAGTAGAATTGCACACTTTGATTAGAACACTATGATTAGATAATATTTTATGAAGCCACAGGCGGGGAAATTCTAGTGTTACAGCGGCAGAAAGATGGGCGAGAAAAAAAATGTATTCAAATTATACTACCATAAAAAGCAATGTAAAATAATAATAATTTATGAACAAATTGACAAATGTACACGTATAGCGCAGAAAATAAAATAAATATATTGTTTTAATAAGCAATTGATCAAACCAATGAATGCCTGTTGCAAATAGTAATGTGCCTCAGGTGCTTGAGGAGTTGGGGGACTTCCTGCATCTGTCCATAATGTCAAATGTGGTAGTCAAACATTTTTGGGATTGTGTGGCAATATGGGCGCAATACTTTTTAAAACTTTTCTGACCAAGGAGATGTTTTTTTGGAATATTATCAGGATTTTCAGCTTGTAGAGACAATTTGTTGATGAAGGTATGATTTCATAGGATGATTAAAGTTTGACTTATGTATTTATGTTTCATTACAGTGTTCCTCAAGGCAACAGGGTTCAATGGCAACAGAATAAGATATAAGGCTGAACTTGTTTGTTTTGTGCATTTGGTAAAAACTATTTTGTTTTCTTAGTTTACTGTAATGGAACATAGTTTACGAAGAAAAAAATAGTCACATAGTCCCAGCAATGCAAAAATGCTGACAAAATACTGAATGTTTGGACATGTCAGTTTTCTTCAGGGTAATAGGGCTCAATGCTCAAAAGAAGGCTGTCATGTCAAAACATAAGGAATTTATTAAACTATTTTTGCGCAGTGGCTGCAAGTGTTGAACTATCGTCCCTTTGAACAGTCAGCAGCTTTTCAACACCGGTATGCATTTCCCCTCTCTTCTATCCGAAAAGTTATTTTAAACCCGTGACCTCGGTGTCGAGCTCCAGAAACACACCAGAAACACTGAATCCTCCATTTTAAATAATCCAACCAATCGCCTTTACCTGATCTTACAATTTTAAATAATAAGTCATTTTGGCAGCATTAAAAAGCTGAGCAATTTCAATTGTTTACTATTGATCGATATCTAAACCTGAGTAGCCTGTTACTCTGTGGTTACTCTTCAGTCATCATAGTTTACGGCTTTATTTTGAAACGTTGAAGCTGGCTTCCGGTTTCGTCTGTCTAACTTGACGCAGTGACTCCGCTTGCTCAATGCAGACGGTGTGACGTCAGCCAGAGTCGGTCAGCTGGCTCCTCCATCTGAACAGCAGGGAGAGCCTCTCCCATGAGGAGACATCACCATCAACGCCCGAGCCTGGCCAGCAGCATCGGCGGCCCGCCGGAAGAGAGGGACAATATGGGAGAAACGATACGATAGTGGCGGATCGGGCGTCGGCGGTGATCGGGAGCCTTAGATTATTTATTCACCTATTTATTAATTTATTTATTTTCCCTGCCAGTAATGGCTGGGGTCCATGGCTGCGGCTGCTGAGAGGCAGGTGCAATATCATCGACGAAGGCATTTCGTTCCTCGGCATGGACTCAGCGAGGGCCGATCCACAGGCTGGCCCACTACACATCCACCGCTCCCGGGATCAGATGCTCTCTGCGGGAGGAGAGCAGTAGCTGGGCCGCGTCTGGAGGCGATAGCCCATAACTGGCTGGTGGTAGAAGAGGAGGGGGCCCTGTTCATATCAAAATATTAGAGACAATATTTTCAGCACCGAGCTCAAGGTTATGCGCACACAACAGTCTGCCTCCTTCCACTAAATCTGCGCTGCTGCAAAATGGCATAAGTGTTTTTTTTGTTGTTTTTTTTATCGGAGGAAAGACTGTGATTGAATGTCCCCCTTTTCCCTGTGCTGAGCGGAACCAAACCCTGTGACAGTCTCGCCTTACAGGCCTAAAAAAAAAAAAAAAAACTGTTGAGCGCAGCCTCATCTGGATACCAGAAGCCGGCTCCAGCTGCCAAGATGATGGAGCTGCAGATCGACGAGGTGGTCTACCAGGACGACTACGGCTCCGGCTCCGTGATGTCGGAGCGTGTGTCGGGCCTGGCCAACAGCATCTACCGGGAGTTTGAGCGGCTCATTCGCAGCTATGACGAGGAGGTGGTGAAGGAGCTGATGCCGCTGGTGGTGAACGTCCTGGAAAACCTGGACGCGGTGCTGACCGAGAACCAGGAGCACGAAGTGGAGCTGGAGCTGCTGAAGGAAGACAACGAGCAGCTCATCACCCAGTATGAAAGGGAGAAAGCGCTGCGCAAGCAGGCGGAGGAGGTGAGTAACCCCCCCGGCCCCTACAGGGCCTTTACCCGCATCATCACATCCGATTTCCTGCTGCCTCCTTCATAGTCACGGTGTCCTGTCTCAATGTAACGGAGAGGGTTCGTCAGGCATGTGACTCATATTTAGGCCTGTGACATGGGCTTGTTCAGTTTATATTTAGTCTCAATGCATTGCAGACACTGCTGACAACAACACTGTCTACTTTGTGAACACACATATACTAAATTTGTGGGTGAAATTGATAATACCATAATCAAAATATGACCTGATATGAACATTAAGGTGTAATATTTACGAGAATATTTTAGAAGTTTAACAAAGACATCAGTGCAAGTAGGTTTAAAGTGTAGAAAAGCAAAAGTACAAACTTCTACAACATGGAAATGCCTTTTAAAATACCTCACAATTCAAGACTAGTATAATAGCTCACTGTCTCAACATCACCACAGCAGAGTGAATGTGTTCAGTATGTCGGCTACATTACACACACACATCCAAGTAAACTACTCAAAGGTGAAGCTAAAATATATCTTCTTAGCGACATGTTTTCGTGTATGTATGGACAACAACATGACACATTCTTATTCCTCTTTAAATAAGTGCTGCTGGATCTGATACTAATACTCGTATAACCTTAGTTATTACTATTACATATACCAATGCTAAAAGTGCTTCTTCAATCTTCACTAAATACACACATTTCTGTTTTTAGTATCATTTTAATGTCACTTTGTTTAACCTGAGCAGCTACACAGCACAGTGGAGGTGTTTGCAAATAAGTATATAAAAAGTATATGCACACACAAATTAAAGACATGAGAGCAGTTCTCGGTGATTAAGTGTAAGCATGACTCTCGGTGGGCGTTTACACTTGATAACAGAGAGAACAGGGACACAGACAACAAAAGTGTACATCAATATGGAGCTATTACATTACAGGCCAGACTCCACCTCTGGCCTTTTTTTTCTTTTTCTCCTCTGTCTTTCCCTGAGCGGTGTCACAGCAGCCGTGGGATCCAGCAGGCATCATAAAGCAACTTTAATCCTCCTCCCATCCAAAGAGGCCTCAGCATATCACTGGCAGCCTTGCTAGTATCAGCTTAGCTCAGCTTTTAGTGTTTCATCATCTGTTCTCCCCACTGCGTCTCCCTTTGGCAGTGATCTGGTTTGTTTTCACTTTAAGAGAGAACTTCCCGGTTCGTAGAAAAATTTCGATGATTGTGTATTGAAGCTTCATTTAAAAGCATAACAGAAAATAAACATCCTTTATTGTAAAAATGTGGTTGTATCGTATTAGTACTTGGAAACCAACACACACTGCAGGCTACAGTGGACACTGAGCCAGCTGGAGTCACTGTTTTAAGTTGTCTTTCTTCTTAGCAGTGGTTTCAATTCTGAATGTGAAAGGAAAACCAGATTGCAGGAACAGTACATTTACTCTGCAGTGGTCACTGGGTCCGGTAGGTTAGAAGTATTGGTAGTGCAGACATAGCTGTGGAGTGCTGTTACCTAACTCAGACATATAAGACTTTACCAGGGTAACTCAATATACCAACACTCTCCGTGATAAAGCATTCTTTACAACTAGACTTTTGCTGTGTTCCAGATGTTGTACTTGTGTACTAACACTCACTATTTTAAGCGCATAAGTGCGTTTACACTGTTAAGTACAGAAACATGCAGTGTACTACAATACCAGGATGATGCACTCAAAATAGTCTACGCTAAACAGTATCAAATATGGCTACATAGAGGAAGGGGCGGGGCCACCGACGCATAGTATATTTAAATTCACTTCTCTTCTTTTGGCCATAAACACACTCTGACTTCAAGATACTTACAATTTGACTTTTGCACCTCATTTAGCAAGTGTTTGCTTGTCTCACTCACCAGAACCTGTTTTGGTGAGACACACTGATGCAGTGGAGCTGCTGGTATTTTCTACTGCTGGCTGCCAAACAGTCTACTGAAGCAGTTCTTCAGTAGTTTTAACAGGAACTTTAGTTTATGTCTTTTTTTGTCTGGATTTAAACACTGAACTGTTTCAAAGCAGTTTGTATTTATGACACTATAACACTATAACAGCTTGCGGATGCTTATTTTCAATCAGCTGAAAGTCTTTCTATTCTTCAATAATGAATTTTCACCCATTTGCAGGTCACTTTGATTCCCGAGATATTTTTAGACTGTTTTGCAGACACGGCATGTTTAAGATCTACACAGAGATTGTCAATGAAGTCAGAGGACTGTGAGGGCCGTCGAGGAATAGTTCTCGTCGGATCATTGGCCTTTGAAACTCTTCATTTACACTTTCTTCACTGACTGCTTGACATTTGAGTCCAGAATGTGCTGATGTTCAGTAGAATCCAGTCTTTCTGTGCCGCTGTGACTGCAGTCCACCAGACGTGCAGTTTTATCGGAGCGTGTCTTGGCCTTCAGATCTTGTCTTGACCTACACATTTCCCTCTAGCTTCCATCTCTTAAAAACATTTGGGACAGAGAAAATTGCAAGCCTGAAGCACTCTGATATCTTTTTATAGCTTGTTTGCTTTGTATTCGTAGTCAGTCGCTGTAGCTTTATTTTCCAATTTTCAGCCAGTTGCTTAGACGAGCTTATGTTTTTTGAGTGTCACCACAGGATTCAAATTGTCATCAGCTGACCTCTAATGATGGTTGTTGACCTTCCTCACAGGTTTTAATGCGTCAATGACCTTTTTAGACTTTAAACATTCATGTCCGCTGCAGAGGTTGTATTTACGTCTTTCTCTTCCAAAAATCAACCAATAATGTTATTTACCTACGGTTTGTGCTCACAACAGTACATCTTTGCTCAAATTAGGTAAAAAATATGACTGTAACAATTAAACAGAGAGACAGTTTTGTGTGTTGATCAGTGGGGCGCAATGGGGGATGGGACCATGTGCTGAGGGTGGGAGTCGTTGGAAATCAATAGTACACAGAGCACACTGGCACTGTAACCTGATTTGTGCTCATGAGGAGCACAGAGAGAGCAACGAAAGCAGAGAGAAAGGAATAGACAAGGTGTTTTATGAAGCTGGAGCAAACGCACAGGCCTGAGCGGCTAATAAAAAGAAAAGGCTGAATGAGAGTGAGACGGAGAGAATCTCAGCGCCTGAGGAAAACAATAACACACCCTCTGCAAGACTCAGGGAGCAACGGGCCAAAACCAGCTCAGATTACAAGGTTATTAGACTCTAGCTAATGGTAAACAAAGCCAACAGCCCCCTTTCTGCTCATGAAGTATCTGCCAAGATGTCGGTGTTAATAAAGTGAGGTCTTCAGATTCATCTCTGTAGCTGCAGTCTTCTGTCTCAGTCTGAAGCCACCTGCTGGAAACATCCTATCAGTCTCCATCGCTAACTGGGCCGGTTTCACACATCTCAAAGCGTGATGACAGTAAAAGATTGATCGTCTCTGCTTCTGCTTGACCGTGACCATCTTATCGTCTTCTCGTTTGATGTACTTCGCTTAAAAATCTTATCAGCTCTAATCTTCTGGAACAATTAAAATGTGTAACCTGACAACTTATCCTCAAGGTTTTATCAGATTTACAGAAATTAATATTAACATGCATGTCATTAGTTCCATGCTGTTGTGGTGTCACACCCTCATTAAGTACTACTCAGTATAAATGGCTGAAAGTGTGACCATATTGCAGTAAAACCCTCTTAGGCCCGGTTTGCGATGGAGGCACATTAGTTCCACTCACCCATCACGAGGATACTTCTTGAATTATTTACAGGGGACAGAACGAACACAATCTGGCAACCCATGAAATCATTCACTCTACCATGTAATTACTGTTAATACAGTCAAATGTCACTTCGGAAAAGGTGTTTATGTCTCTGCTCAGACAACCACTACATGCTGCACTGTGTTCCTCGTTGACGCTGTGTTTTAGAGGCAAATGCTTGTTCAGATTGAAGAGTTCAGGTGTTTAATGCAGTTAAAGGCAGCGGATAGAGGAGTGGATTTGAAAGGCATTGCTGTAGGACATGCTCTCATGCAGTCCAAGGGGAGAGAACCAAGGATATTATTTTTGTGAAGCTGTGGTCGGCAGCTCTGAAAGTAGAACTACCTTCCAACATAATTGATATAAATGTCAGACTTTATCACATTTTCAGTCAAAAACAAAGACATAGAATATTTGATCATTTTTGAGAGGAGTTATTCTTTTAGTGGAGCTGAATGTGTAAAACATTACACTTTAAGTACAAGAAAACAAGCCATGCTACTTCTCATGAATATTAATTGTTACGGAAGATGGAAAAGACGCCATATTTTTTATTTGTTGTACAAACTTGTTTTTTAGTTGAATCTATAGTAAAGGTATAAGACCACAGCATGAGGGCTGTTTGGTAAATGATGGTAAGATTCACATTTAAATGTGTCACATTTTCTGTGATTCATAAATTTTTTGTTGATGAAACATGTCTGGTTGAATTAGTAAGCACAAAGAGTCTCATTACTGTGACATTTCAGTGACCTCTGTCCTTCAGACGGGAGATTTTCCCGCCCAAATCTGTTCTGCTTAATAAAAACCAGGCTTGTCTTTTAACAGAGATTGTGGTTCCCCCCAGTTATTCAGTGACTTTAGGTATCAGCAGTAGTTGTATTTTCAGTAGGCTGCCATATTCCAGCATTTGTTGTTTTGTACGGTGTGTATCTGCTGCATATTACTGGTTCTAAGGTCTCCTTGCAGTCAGAGGATTACAGTATTAAGACTTTGTGGACTTGGTGCATTGAAAAAAGGACGTCATTGTGAACAGCTTTATAATAAAAACAACAAAAACAGGCAATGTGAAAAGGAAGCATGCAGTTCTGTGTTTCTGTGTTATGGCTGCTAAGTTACTGAGTTTATGTTTACGCTGTGAGACAAATTATTTTATAGAGACGTAAATCTTCAACCGCTCTGTGAGTGAGACCAAATTTAAATGACATTTTTTTCACCCATACACTGGTTGATAAAAACACACAGGAGCAGATGAAACCGGAAATCAATATTAATTTTTGATCTGTGCACTGAACCCTGAAATGAAATGTCCTGAATGCTGATCACTGAAACTGCTTTGAACAATGGTGTAATTTAAGACAATGATCTGTTTCCGAAACAAGCATAGTAACCACAGTATGTTGTTTCTTTTCATATGAACTCCAAAAATATCAGCATGTAAATATTATAATCTTTCCCGTTTAGTTGAGTCTGTGAACTGATCTCCCGGTCTGTCTCTTTCTGTTTACTTCTATCAGAAATTCATTGAGTTCGAGGATGCGCTGGAGGCTGAGAAGAAAGACCTGCAGGTGCAGGTGGAGTTTCTGGAGCTGCAGGGGAAACAGCTGGAGCTCAAGACAAAGAATTATTCTGATCAGAGTGAGTGGACACATTTCCCATAATTCAGTGGACATGCAGCTCATCTGGCTGATGAAACCAGATTAGAGTACTCGAACCAAAGCCTGGAAATGGTGTTATCAAAGTATGTAATTTAATAGATCTGCGTCTCTTCAGGATTTTTTTTTTCATTTTACATAAATAGCAGCAACGATGACGCTGAGGCTCAAGGACACACTTCTATTGTAGTTCTGTGGGGAAGATGGAAAGGGAAGCAGACACACTTAGGATGTATTTTTAGGTTGCTGATGATGCTTTTGAACTAAAACCCTGAATTGCTTTTGTTTCCTTGTCTGTACCTTATGAATACTGACATGCATCTTCGACTGGCTGTTTAGTTTTGTTTTCATTGCTCCATACCTGTAATGGATTTTTTTACAATGTTTTTCTGTCAAGGTTCACTATGGACTAAATAAATCCATATTCTAAATACTGGCAAGCAAATATAGATCGAACATAAGTTAAAAAATATCCTCTGCCAGTTGTCATTAAATTATACCTGAGGACTTTTTGCCCGTTTAATTGGTGGTAAATTTGAAAATGATCTGGTCCAATGGAAAGGATTAGAGTCAGGGCTGTGTATTTAATTTCCTCTCATTGTTCCTTCCTGAACTTTTGTCCGTCTGTTTCTCAGTTACTCGGCTGGAAGAGCGAGAATCAGACATGAAGAAAGAGTACAACGCTCTGCACCAGCGCCACACTGAGGTGAGCAGACATTCAGCCCGAGGACGTCTCTATGGGCTTCACATGTTGCAATAGATTCTTTTCTAGATTTCATGCAGAATTTATTATTGCCTATCCATCAATATTTGACATATTCCGCCTAACATACAAACCCGTGAATACAAATCCAGTTAATATTATCATCCTTAACTAGTATAACTATAATCCACAATGTACAAATCAGATGCTTCAATGAACGCAGACCATTTCTATGAAACAATGACACAATGTTTAAAATGTATAGTACTGTATATTACAAGCAGACACAATTTTTCAATGTGATGGACTTAAAACAAACTGGTCCCTGTAAATTGTTGTCAAATTATAATGAAAGTGAAGCTAGTCAGTGGCTGCCTGGACAATAGAAAATGTAAACATTGTAAACAAGACAATATGCATTTTAAAATGACCACCAACACATAAGCCTTGTGTTGGTCGTAGTAATAAACAGCGATATGTAAAAGAGCCACTATGGTCCTCATAGCGCTATAATCTCATAGTGTGATTGTTTTGTCATTTGGCTCACAAAATCCAACATGTAGGAGATTATAGATTTTGTAATTAAATCACTGTAATCCTTTTACTTCCCATGTTGGCAACTTCCAGTTTCTCCTATTTTCTCGAATCATTTCTCATTCTTGTTGCTTTGAATCACAGATGATTCAGACGTACGTCGAGCACATAGAGCGGTCCAAAATGCAGCAGGCAGGGAGTAACAGCCAATCCGAAGGCCCCGGCTGTGGACGAACGTGAGTGTTTTTTTTGTTGTTTTTGTGTGTGCATTGATGTGTTATTGTCATCTGTGTGGATTTAAACTGTAACTTAGACCCGCCGATGTTGTTGATGATGTTTCATGTTTTGTCATGTATGTGTTAGGCTTTTCATGTTTCAACATGCTCATTGTGTAGATGCTGGCGTTGTTTGTCAGGAGTCGGGATGAAACAGCTGGTACAGCACATCCCATCTGACAGAGAGGAGAGGCTTGTGTACAGAGAAACACAGCAGACATCATGACCCTTGCGGCAAATAATTAGAAAAAAAAGAAAGTTTGGAGTTCATTTGGCAGCTTGCAGTGTTCAGCGGTTACCCAGCCCGTTGGGCACGAAGCAAGACGAGCAGCGGGACATCTGCTGCAGCTTTAGGAGCTGAACTGCAAATCAGTTGCCTCCTGCAATATGTCCACTAAATCCTTAAAAGATCTATATCCTATATTCATGAGCTCACAAATCTTCATCAACTGCCTGAATCACTGGAATACTGATGAAAGCCCGTGTTTGATTGTTTTGAGTGTGTATATGGTTGCCTTGTAAACCCTGCTGAGGTTTACAGGATGTATTATTTATTAAGACAGGAGGAGGAACTTGAGCTCTGAAACCTTTACTAGTAAACTGCTCATAACAGGAAGCAGTTTTAATGAGAAGAGGAGCAATCTTATGAGTGCAGATTGATGAAAACGCCTAAAAACTGCCGTCTGAGTGAAGGCGTAAAAGTGTGTGTGTGTGTGTGTGTGTGTGTGTGTGTGTGTGTGTGTGTGTGTGTGTGTGTGTGTGTGTGTGTGTGTGTGTGTGTGTGTGTGTGTGTGTGTGTGTGTGTGTGTGCGTGTGTGTGTGTGTGTGTGTGTGTGTGTGTGTATCATGGCATGTTCTTGTCTCCTGTCTTTCTCTAATCAGTGTCTGTCTTGTCTGTCTTGCTGGCTTGCTCTCTGTGCTGCTGTTTGCACAGTCAACGCCACACATGGAGGAAAAGGTAAATCCGTTATGGTCCTACAGCTGCCCTTTACTCCGCTCCCCTCAGCTCCGCCTCCTAAACGGGCCTGCTTGGACTTAAAATGTGACTGAGAAATGCTGATGCCCCTCCCTATTCTTTTGCTTTGCCTCGACACTTTATAAAAATAATGATTCCCTCATGCGTTTCCTTTACTGGTTACTGACGCTTGTAACAGCTATTTATTATCATGAATGTGTTAATGAAGTTGCATTAACAAGACATTATGAACGAAGGAATGGGTCGAAGGTCATGTTGAGCAGTGCGATGCATATTTTCCAGTTGTCTCCATCTACCTTCTCCTCTTTCTCCCTCATGTGTTTGTGTCTGCCTGTCGGTGCGTCCCTCTGTCTGTCTGTCTGACATGCTTGTCTGCAGCTTTGTCCATGTTATATGTGGTCTCGTGCATCAGGACGTGGGTTCGACTGCAGGCCTTTACTGCTTCTACATGGAGGTCTTTTTCATGTTTTGTGTTTCCTCCGGTGGTCTTTCTCCACTCAGTCCAAAAACAAAAGTGGATTTGCCACTTTACAGGAGTAGTTTCACATCTTGGAAAATACTTTAATTCGCTTTCTTCCTGAGATAAATGAGATAGACACTCTCATGTCTGTACAGTAAACATGAAGCTGGAGCCTGCAGCTGGTCAGCTTAGCTTAGCTTAGCACAAACACCGGAAACAGCTACCTCGGATCTTTTTGCAAAAGTATGAACCAGCATATTCCATTTAATTAAATTACACTTATTTATATTGCTCCAAATCACAACACAAAGCTATTTCAGGACACTTAACATAGTAAAGTCCTTACAACAGAACATTATACAAAAGAACCCAAAAACTCCCACATGAGCGTCTGAGAGGAAAAAACTTCCCTTTAACAGGAAGAAAAACCTCCGACGGCCATCTGCCTCGAGCGGTCGGGGCGAGGGGAGAGCAAAGCGTCTAAAACTTATTCATTTTCATGTCTTTGCTTTAACCTACACATCAACCAAAGTGTATAATCAACAACGGTGTGACTGTGACTTTATCGTCAACAGTATTAATTTGGAGTATCTGCTGGTTTCCACCAGTTTCCAACCTGTGCTAAGCTAACTGACTGTTTCACACTGCTTCATTTTTACTGTGCAGAGTCAGTGGAGTCAAACTCCTCATCAAGACTTGTCAGCAAGAAAGCAGTTAAGCATCGTTCTCACCAAGCTACTACTTTAAATGCAGTAGTTTGAAATCGCTATGAATGTGAGTGACTGTCGATCGTTTGAACCCTGCCATCGCACCGGCAAATTCTCCAGCTTGTTTCGTGCCTTGCACCCAATGCATGCTGGGATGAGCTCCAGCCCTGCAGAGGAATAAGAGATTAAATATGATAAATTGATAACTGACAGTCAGCCTCACGTTAGTCTCCACCCCCCTCTGTGTCTCCTCTGCCAGCAGCAAAGCGGAGCGGCCGCCGTCGTTGAGCCTGTACCCCAGCGGCGAGGGCATGGTACGTGGGGGTCTCGGGGGGGCTAGGATGATGCCCGGGAAAGACATCTGGCAGGTCAGCGAGCTCGGCCAGTCTACCTTCACCTCCACCTATCAGGTGGGACAGACAGCGGCCCTGTCCTCCTCCACGACCACAACCGCAGCCGGGGGAGTGGAAAGGGGAGGGGCTGGCCTTACAGCTGCTAGCCACACCCACTCGGACTACCTCCCCTCCCACGCCTGGTTGTGTCACGTTTGAGGGAACTTTTTTAAACCACATCTGTTTGAAATCTGCCCTTTTACAATATACATGTTGACTCAAGCACGCAGGGAGCATATCTATGTTCTTTTTTTCATGGGATTTAACTATATCTTTTGATGTGATTGTGGAGCTTCTTTCATGTTTTGTCATGTTTTAGTTTACACTAACACATTTAGTTCAAACCTGTTTGCAAGTGTTCCTCATTTTTATTTTTCAAACTAAGCTACAGATACAAGTTAAATGGCATGAAGTGTTTTATATGTGAGGAAAACTGAGGAGCCCCGGTAAGAAAAAAAGTGGAGAGGGTTGTTTTTCTTTGTCGTCGCTCCGTCTTGTATTCGGATTTGAAAACGTCCCGAGAGCATAGGCGCAGCTGGAAATGCTCATTTTAGGACTTAATTTTAAGTTTTGACTCACGATGTGTATATTCTGACCATGACTTTAAAATGCTGAACAAACAATTTAAAAATGTCAAAATTATTCATAATCCAGGACTGAAAGTGTCAAAGAGTCACGTTGATGAGTTGATTCATTGAATCAGTTTCATGTCATCATTTAAAACATTTTTAAAAACTACTTGATTGGTTTATTATCTTCCCAAAACAGTTCAGGAACATTTACCAAAAGAAAAACAAACTGCTAAGGTATCTGTATTTGTGGGCTCTGTGCGCCAAGAAGTCACTGAACAGTAATCATTTTTTGATATAATAAAATGACCAAAAGTTGACTTCACACTACAAGTAGGATGGCAAAATACGTTAATCTATGATCAAAATATTGATCTTCATTTATCCACAATGTAAGCTACTATGTGTGTGTTAAGGTCTATAGTTTTGTTCTAATTGTACATTTAAAAATGAAAGGGAATTAGACCAAAAAACATGGAGTTGCTGACAAGAAGGTTAGATGATAAATGACTCGCTCCGCTGTCATTTCGCCTCCATGGTAAAAGCGTAGAATCCAGTAGGAGCAGTTGCTAGGAATAAAAAGAGGTGTGCAGGTGTTATTGGTTAAATTAAGTGGCTGACCTGCCTCCATTATGTGATGTTCATATAATGTCGTTTGTCTCCTGTTCCCGGGTCACTGCCTCTGCTGTACGCCGCTGTCACACATCAAGGAGGACGGATCAGAGTCTGACTCAGTGGCCGCCACACCCAGCAGCACGGGGAGCAAGTCCAACACACCCACCTCCTCCGTCCCCTCTGCCACCGTCACCCCCATCAACGAGGGACTCCCGCAATCTGAATTTGACGTAATGCGAACTGGGAACCGCAGGAAAAGTGCCAAACGTCTCAGCCGGAATATGGAGGTGCAGGTTTCCCAGGAAACCAGGAATGTCAGCATCGGTAAGAGGAAGTCACCAAACATGTCCCCAGTTTAAAGCTGTAATTTCTGAGACGATGATTTTGCATCTTTAGTGTCAAGCGCTACGAAACTCTCACAAAGATCTTTAGATGGATGACATGTCGTTCCGCCGTTTCTGACGCGTGTCTTTTTTCAGGTATGGGAAGCAGCGATGAGTGGTCCGAATTTCAGGAGATCATCGATTCTACCCCCGAGCTGGAAATGTGTGTGGACCCGCGTGTGTATGGAGGAGGAAACAGGTAAACTTACACTGTGGCTGCATTACACGCACATATGAAGTGCCCACCGTTAGTCAAAGTCCTGAACTTTAAAAATGTCACTTTTTTTTGTCGAAATTTTTTTATTGAAATAGAAATTTGAATGCGGCATACATGAAGTGCAGTGCTGCTCAGTCCAATGACAGTAGTAAGAATCAGAGGTGGATGCACACCAACATTCACGCCAACACAAGCCGAGGAAAAAATGTCACATTTTTGAGGAAGGGGATTTAAATTAATGACTGTGTTTGTAAACGCTTGTGTATATTTACTACAAAAGACATAATGCAGACACATAAATTCTCAAAATTTTCCAAGGCACATGACAGTGTTTTAGATTATTTTCTCACAGCAAACCTCTCTGTCTACTTTTATGTTCGTCAAAATGAGGTTGTGTTTTGAGCAACTTTTTGGGCAGATTTCCGGTCAGTTAAGACTTTATCATACTATAAAATCGACGGGTACATTTCCCCATTAAAACAAGGTCAGAAATTGTTTATCAAACAGAAGATTCTTGAATCCTTTGGCTAAATGTGAAATACAAAAATCACCAAGACTAAGTTTGCCTGGTTCTTTGTTGGATTGCAGTATTAGTTCATTAAAAAAATGTTATGTCGTGATTGAAACAAATTTTTCACTCTCACTGTCTAATGAAATTTGAATGTATTTCTGTTTCAGCCCCTCTCAGGGCATAGTGAATGAGGCCTTCGGCATCAACACCGAGTCTCTCTACCACGAGATCAAAGACGCCAAGTCGGACATCATCGGTGATGTAGACGCAGGTGCCGAGCTGCTCGGTACGAACAGCACTTTGGCTGCTATATATGTTGCTGGTTTATATTCAGTAGTAATTCCCTGAAGCTTAAAGTATAAAACAAGCTGTACCATCAAATCTAATTGCTGGGTGCAACTCGGTGGTATTCTTCTAAGGAAGGAAAAGAAGTGCTGATGCATGTGTGTGTTGCACAAAGGCAGCGTTTGTTCTTTCTTTGCATTACTGCAGGGTCCATGTGAGGCTGTGTGGATGTGCTTCTGCACTCTGAACTGTTTTCCGTGCACATCCAACACAACCCTCCATCACTGCACAGCCATTCTGAAAAAATATACAATAACACGCATTTGACTGCAGCCGCAGCCTCAGCAGCTCATTCATGCACTGTTACATTTATTCTTTATTTGTCTCTCTCGTTGGCTTGTTTCTCTCTTTTTTTAGGAGGTAGAGGCTCGTTCAATTCAGCCTATTTCAGTGCATTTGGTTTCACTGTCACTCTCCATTTTGAGCTCCTACACTTTGGGGCATTCTGGCCTGGTTGCTTTGGGTTTTCATTTACTATCCCTGAATTTCATGTAGCAGAATCAGGAGGGAAAATTTGACCCGTTTTCTTGTCCATCTGTTAACCTCTCACCCGTTTGTGTTTTTCCCCTTTATGTGCTTCTGCTGGTGACACCCATAGGCGAGTTCTCAGGTGTGTATCTGAACATGCATTTTTGGTATTTTTTTTCTTTTACTCCCTCAACTCCTTTCTACTCTCCAAACTCCTCATTGAAGAGTAAATATTAATCAGAGCATACAAATCATAAAACAGCGTATTACCATAGTTGTATTTGTTAACAGATAAATAATATTTTATTGCTTAATTAATTTGAAATTTGGAAATGATATTGATGCAGTAGATGGCTAATATCCATTTTATATGCAGTGGAGCAGTTTTTTCTTATATCTTTGAAGTCGCAGTGAAATAATGTTAATATTTAGTGTTTACCACAACGTATACCTGTTTTCACGCCTAAAGTTGACGGCCAATTACATAATAATATTTTCTCTGTTTAGAATGACCGACGGTTTCACTGAGACTTTAAAACACATTTGATGATATCTGAATAAATCGGTTGGGTGACAGAAACACGCTCTGTCCTTGAGCCTGTTTCAGCATGAAGTGTGTTGAAGTCCTTCACCCAGGCTCGAAATCCAAATTAATAAATGCTCATCAGCATCGTTTCTCTTCTCTTCCTGGTCTTCTCCTTTTCTTTCTCGTCTCTAATCTGTGTCTTTTCCTCCGTCTCTTTCTCCCTTTTCCCTCTCTTCTTCTTCTTCTTCTTCTTCTTCTTCTTCTTCTTCTTCTTCTTCTTCTTCTTCTTCTTCTTCTTCTTCTTCTTCTTCTTCTTCTTCTTCTTCTTCTTCTTCTTCTTCTTCCTCTTCTTCTTCTTCTTCCTCTTCCTCTTTGGCCTCCAGTCCGTGATGATTTCTTCGGTAAGGCGGCCCACGCTTACGCTCATGGTCACATTTGCTTGTTTTGTCATTCCCTGGCCTCCAACTTTCACATCACCCTGGTTGCTTCTTTGTCTCTGTTTTTATGTGGCTTTATATTTACATTTTATGCCACCTTCGCACCTCACATACCCACATTTTTAATACTCTTCAATAAAAAAGCTCCTGAAAATGGCCTTGCACTAAACCTGTGGCCAGTTGTGTTGGCGTGTTACAGAACATAAGAATAAAAACACCACTATAGAAAGATCTCATGTTAACAGTGCAGAACTCTGAATCAAGAAAAAAAACCATTGAAAAATCATTTCTCAGGAGATAAACAGGATAACATGAGGCGACTGGGTCAGTTGGCTTTGATAGACTAATGAAGACTTGAGTTCATTAGCTGTAGTGAACCAAAGCATGACAACAAATTGACGTATCAGAAATACGTATGTTCATCAAAGAATATACCTAATCTGAGTGTGACAGTTAAATCTGTCAGTCTGAGCTGCAGGTTCAACCCAAACATGAGAGGATTTACTTTTCTGTCTGTGCAGTCAGATCACACACCACGACATAAACCTCGCAGACTTTTAGAATTCACTTTATCCAAAGACACAATCCAACACCAGTCCTTTTGAAAATAAAAGACCCTCTCGGCATTTTGTTTTTGTTCGTATGTTTTTCACGTTCTCCTGTGTGAAATATTCTCTGTGTTGGAATTCCTGCTTCAAGTTTGTGTGCTTGGCTTCTGTTGCACAGTGCTTGCTGCTTTATGTATGTTTTTCAGTTAATTTCTATTAAAGATAATTGGGATTTAATTTGCAAATTAATAGGTTGAGCATGATACTGTATCTGAAGAGATCAACCCTGAATTCTTCATATTTTTGCCCTCTTCTACCTTAATAATTTCTATCAAATTACATTTTGCATTTTGTATTGAAACATTTTTTCTCACAGAATGTATTAATGTAATAAAAGTTTGCTAATACAGCTGTCCAGGACAGTCTACTTTAGACTGTATCTGTCTACTCTCAAGAAAAAAATAATAAGAGGGATAGTTTTTATGAGTATTTTACATTTTATTTTTTCAATATTTTTCAAGAAACCTTCCTTTCTTAACCTAACATTTAAAAAAAAAAAAAAAAGAGTTTAAAGCAACAATCTGTCCTCACATTTTGATTTAAATAATCTATTAAACCTTTTTTTGTAGTAATCCCTCATCCTTTGTGACACTTATTTTGGTTGGACTAAAAGACTGTAAACACAGAAACAATGACACTTGTCGATCAGATTGATTGAATTATAGATTTTGTGCATTGGGTTGGATGAGTAACAGAGACGTGAATGTGACTGTTTCAGGGATGGGCAAGGAGGTGGAGAACCTGCTGACGGAGAACAAACAGCTCCTCGAGACCAAGTAGGATTAATTTGAGTGTGTGTGTGTGTGTGTGTGTGTGTGTGTGTGTGTGTGTGTGTGTGTGTGTGTGTGTGTGTGTGTGTGTGTGTGTGTGTGTGTGTGTGTGTGTGTGTGTGTGTGTGTGTGTGTGTGTGTGTGCGTGTAAATCCTCATTCATCCAAAGGAAACAGTGTTTGTAATATTTACTGAAATATTTGACATATGTTGAAATGAGTGAGGATTTCTCAGAGTTGTTCAAGATGTGCAATAATCTGCACCTCTTTTTTATCCATATAACATCTTCTTAGAACTAAAAGACTGTGTGGACATGAAAGCCCGATTTGTAGTTTCCTGACGCTGGTTCTGAGATCTGACTTCATCTTTCTGCTCTTCGCTCGACAGAAACGCTCTGAACATTGTGAAAAATGATCTAATTGCCAAAGTGGATGAGCTGTCAGGGGAGCAGGAGGTGCTGAGGGAGGAGCTGGAGGCCGTGAGGCAGTCCAAGAACAAGGTGGACGCCAGAGTCAAGGAGCTGGAAGAAGAACTTAAGAGGTGAAGATAACAGATCGTTGTTTTTCTTAATAACACAAGGAGTTAAAAAAGAAAGCAACCTGCTCCTTAAACGTTATAGATCCAGTATGAAAGGATTCCTTATACAACTGCTGCATATTTATAATCCTACAATGTCTTTAAACTGGTATGATACTAGTAACGGGAAATACGCTCTGAAGGATAGAAAGCTCAAAAGCATGTTAAGTAAGCATCAAAGCAGTTCGAGGGCAATGAGCACAATAAGTGTTGACCTATAATCTGAAACCGAGAGACCATAAAACAATGGATGCATCCTCACAGCAGACAGAGAAGGAGTAACGTTGATATAGTCTAACACTGTTGACATGGACAACCAGAGGACAACATGTCTGAAAACAGACCTCTGTGTTTCTGTGTTGAAAACTATAATCGTATTTATTTATACTCCTCTAATTTCCTGTAACGATCAGTGGAGTCTCACAGTCATACTGAGGATAAACCTGCGATTTCTTTCATTTCTAATTGTATTCAGTATGAACACAGGAGATACTCTGTGTGCTGCTGAGTGTGCTCCTTCAGTGTTTCAGGAAAAATAAATCTTAGAATAAATGTGCTTCCTAAATTCCATTTCGTATAATAATAGTTGATTTGTCCGTGTGGCAGCTAATTCCTGCTTCTGTAGAAAGTTGTTTACATTATTGTTTTGGCAGCAGTTAACACCGCTGTGGAGCCAACAGCCAGGAACGTAAAGTTGGAAATCCTTTATGAGTTATACAGGCGCAATATTTTCACACTCTGAATAAATCTTAAGGTGCTTTAGATACACTTGTGGGCTACACAGTGAAATTATTTTAGATGAGGGAGTTTTCGGAAGAAATGGATGACAGTAAATTTGTTTCATTTCCTCAGAGACTGTTTTTCAGAAGAGACCTGGCCGTGATGAGCAGGAACATCATCAAAACAAATTGTTTAAGAGCGACCATACAACAATGAAAGCAACTTGCAGGAACCCAGCTGATTAAAATGGTTTATGAAATACAGCGACATCCCAACATCCAAAACTCCTTCAGTGTTAAAGCACGAGATGAGACTTTTTGTTGTTGTTTTTTTTTACATTTCAGATGTTCACTAACAGACTTCAGCTAGAAAGTACAGAAACTCTGTACGAAAACTCTGATGGAGTCCGTGAGAAGGATAGCGTGAGCTCATATTACTACCCTGTACTTTCCTGCAAAGGGACTGTAAAGGAAAAGTCTCCACTTGTCAGCCCATAGCCTCGTGTTGCATCGTGTTTTGCTGTTTGACAGAAGTAGTTTCAGAAGTCAGCAAAAGACACCAAATTTCTCCAACTAAAGTGTCGCCCGGTGACTCCCATTCTCAGCACCAGTAGATCAGAGGCATCTATTTCTCTTCCTCTCTGTCTAACAGCTCACACTCCACAAGCAAAAACAAAAATGTGTCTCTGTATTTTTGCTGTGTGGCTGCAGGTTAAGAGCAGAAGCTCTCGGGGCGTCTCGGGACTCCAAGGATGAAGGAGGTGATGATGTGAGTAAAACAGCCACTAGCTCATCTGCATTAACACATTGAATCAGCATTTGTGCATCTATAATTAGTATAACTAGAATCTAATGCTATAAAAATAACCTTAGTCATGCCATTTAGGAAGCTGACAAATTGAATACTTTGCTAATATTTGTCTGCCACAGACTATTAGTCCTTTGGTTAATGTGGAAACTGTTGTGTTTTTGTTTTTTTTAAATCTTGTGCAATCAATAGGATGACATTACGCTCTCATGTGCCCAGTTTTCATCACCCATGCAAGACGGCGACATGACAATGACCCAGCGGCGGCGCTTCACTCGGGTGGAGATGGCTCGCGTGCTGATGGAGAGGAACCAGTACAAAGAGAGGCTGATGGAGCTGCAGGAGGCGGTACGGTGGACGGAGATGATCAGGTAGGCTCGTGAAGACGGCGCTTTAAACTAGAGAGGAACAAGTTCAGGGTTTAAAAGTCAACTTACTAAAGTACGTTGTAACAAAGGTTCAACATTAACGTCACAGCTAAGAAATTCAGCTACACTGAGCTCAAAGTCTGATATGTGTCTTCATACTCTTAATCTTGCAGAATATGTTGTTATTTGGGGTTATATATGTTTTATTTAGTTTCACAAATATTTGAAATATAATTTTAATACACTCTTAGCAAACAATGTGTCTTACAGCACCAAACACATACAGTAGAATTGCAGAATCAGTGACCTCATTAAAGTCACTTTGCATAACCTATCTCCCTTTTTATTTTTATAAAGCCTCTTAGTGTGAACCAAAGGTTTTATTTTTCTAGCTTTGAAATGTTTTTTTTTTTAATTATTATTATTATTATCTTACTGCTTCTTTACTTATTAAATTTTATTTTGGGTATTTCATATGATTTTATTCTATTTAACTGCTTGTGGCCTTTAAAGCATTTTATAATGTTATTTCTCAAAGATGCTATATACCTAAAGTTTATTGTTATTATTTATTTCCTTTGACCTTTCACCTCTGTTTCCTCTCAGGGCGTCCCGGGAAAGTCCTCCAATCCAAGAGAAGAAGAAGTCCACCATCTGGCAGTTGTGAGAATCTTCATTCATTTAACTTATTTACTAAAACAAAATCAGAACTACCTTAAATTTAGTACAACAAAAACCTGCAAAAGTCAACCCGCTCCTCCTCTTTCCCTCTCCATCCACAAGCTTCGCCCGTCTGTTCAGCACATCGTCCAGCCCTCCGCCCGTCAAGCGGCCGTACTACAGCGTCAACATCCATTACAAGTCTCCCTCTCCGGCGGGTTTCTCTCAGCGACGCAGCCACACCATGTGTCAGATCTCCACCTCCAACCGCACGCTGGAGTTCTTCCCTGAAGAGTGAGCAGCCGCCAGCTACGTGCCTTCATACAGCTACACTAAAACCTCCGTGCTTATCTGCTTCCCACTCTGCTCGGGTCTAAAAACGCCCGCTTGCTTCCTCGCTTGCAGCAGCTTGGAGAGTAAAAAACTTTCCGAAGGTCCTTGAGTGTCAAACACAGAAGTGCGTTTCGATTTATGCGCTGGCTTCATTTTCAAATGGCCATTAGTGTTTTTAGAACCCATTCAGACAAACCTCTTCATGTGTGCACGTACTCTAAATATCACTGTAGAAACATAAATACATACATGTCTGTATTAGTGTTTGCATTGATATGAAAAGAAGATTTACTTAATGGTAAAACTTACTAAAAGTGACTAAAAGTAAAATAATTATTTCACATTGAAATGATCAGTATGGCGAGGTAAGAGTTACCATGACGACCTACTTCCTGTCTTGAATGTAAAGCGTGAGTTTGAACTGGAAAGTTAATTCTCCAGAAGTCTTTGCTGTTAAACTCCGTCTCACAACCACAGACACACAAATACATCAGACGTAAACACACCAACACAATCAGACATACTGTAAAGGCATGAGTGAAACTGACCGCTCCAAATTTGTTCTCTTTTACATTTTGAATTTCTTTAGAGAATCTTCTCATTAGTTTGAATTTGATATGATGGAAATATGTCTTGGCTTGAGCTCGATGAGAGCTTTGCTTAACAAGTGCCAGAAACTCCACCGCTGTTGCTTTCCTTATCTTTACCTCCTCTACTCTTCCTCTCTGTTTCTCTCTGTCCCTCGCTGCTGGCTGGCAAGGCTGCTAACGCTTCGCTCTCTCTCTCTCTCTCTCTTCTCCCTCCCGTTGCTTCCAGACTGGCCAGTAACGGTGTTGCGTCTCTCCTCAGCGACTCGGCACTGTTGGCCCGCCGAGAGCAGCGGCGCGAACAGTACCGGCAGGTCCGTGAGCACATGCGCCGCGATGACGGCATTATGCAGGCCTGCGGCTGGAGCGTGCCGTCTCGCTTCAAACAGGTACGTGCACATGCACACACACACACACACACACACACACACACACACACACACACACACACACACACACACACACACACACACACACACACACAGTCAAAGACACATGATCCACATACACAACAAAACAAGCAAATAACTTGGTTTGTCTGAATGAAGACAATAAGCTTCAGGATCTTTGACTCACTGTTCGAGTCACTGACAGCCAAGAAGGAGAGAAGCTGACGGTCTGATCGGTAAGATTTAAAGTGTTGAAGTGGTGTTCACAAATCACTTTTAGAGTCTGTGGAGTTAAACCATCCGTTGTAAACTTGTGAAAAACGTCCAATGGAAAAGTCAGGGTTGTAAATTTATGAAAATTATTTGTAATTAAAAAAAATGTAGAATGTTATTGGTATGCGAAAAATATCAAGTCTGAGGTCACACGAGGACAAACTGGTATGAGAGTCAGCATTCCTGCTACGTATGTGATCCTGAAATGCCATGTGCACAGGTTTATTCAACAACTACAGACTTTTAAATTATTTCTGAACATCATTTCACTGTCTGATCCTCATTTGAGCCCATAAAAGCCTGTTTTAAGGTTAATTCTCCCTCGTGAAGGAGGAGGGCGTTAAACACTTGCTCGCCCTCTGCTGTTGTTTTGAGAAGACTCACAAGTGTTTAATTTATCCAGCTTCTAATTGCTTGTCCAAGGACCACGATTAAATTATCCATAGGACGGTTAAAACTGATTGTTGGTCAGCACCCCCATCAGACTATTGGTTAATGCCGGCTGCTGTTATTGTTCGGCTCAGCCCGGTGCATCCTGGCACGTGTATGAACAGGAGGAGAATCAACTTAGAAAGCTGTGGTATTTTTCAGAAAATATAACAACTTTTTTCTAGTTTGTCTTATTGTGTAACAACTCTAATTAAAAGACCAAAACCAACATCTGTCAGTACTTTCGGACTTCCCTGTCCTGCACTCAGCCCCAAACCTTTTAACCCCTGTTGAAGAAATACATATTTAAAAGGGGCTCACAAATACATCATTTTTATATTATTATCCTATAATATTTAGCTACTGTAGTAGCTAAAAACACGTTATTCAACAGGAAGTAACATTTGTTGGGGACTATTTTCAGCTGTGGAGTGACACACATTTAGTGCTGTAGTGAGTATTTACAGGACGTATGTAGGATTGAGTCAGAGCTGAACCAGTTCTTGTTTTTTTGACATGAAGGAAAATGTCACAGTGAAGCTCTATGACACGACAGAATAATAATCAAATTGTCAGTAGAGCCAGTTTATTGTTGGTTTTGGTCTGTTAAGAGAGTTGTTGGCAATAAGGCCTTTACATTTAGATGAGTCCAACACCAGTGAGAACAGTAGTGAGAACAGTAGAAAACTGTCTTTTCCACTTTGGCTTCAAGCATGAACATGATTTCATAGCATGGAAGTGTACGTTAAAGTTTGGCTGGCAGACTGAGGTCGACCCTGTGCAGCTCCCAGGCCAGAGGGCAGAGTGTGTTGGTAGGCAGGCGGCTCTAACTCTGGTCTCCCACAGACTGGTGGTCAAACGGACAGCGCTCAGGACAGCCCGCTGAAGAGACAACAGGCAAGTGAGACCGACAGAGTGCCAGCATGCACCTCCATGGTTCCTCCTCCCTTTAACCCTCCACCCAAAGCTCCGACCCGATAGATACAGAAAGAAAAAAAAAAACGCAGATAACATAAACGGATCATCAGGACGGTATTCAATTTTGTTGGCAAACAACTGAAACACTTTGAAGCTTTTTAACTGAAGTAATATTTTGTAAAGAAACACAAATCAACATTATATGTTCAAAGTACAACCGCTCCTCTGGAAATGCATGATTTTTAGGCATGATATGAGTCTGAATCACTATTAAATGCGACTTACAGACACATACACACTGTGTGTATATATATATATATATATATATACACACAGTGTTTATCTTATAATTGTGGAGTTTTTTCCAACTGATTTTCTCTCCGTCTGCCAGTGACCTATTAACCTTTAACCTCTGTCTGTCTTATCCTGCCCTACTTAACACTGAGCTTTATTTTACTGTTGTTTTCCAATCCACTCGAAAATATTTACGAATAGTTGGCACGTGTACTTTTATGGGATTATAGTGTCTTCCAGATTATTCTGAGTGTCAAAATTTTTGTTTGTGGAATAACTGGAAAGTCCCAGTGAAAATCGGTGACCTGTGTGTTTCTGTCATTTCTAGCAACAGTTAGCACCAAAGAAAGGCACTGAAAAATCCCACAAACATAATCCTAAAATCCTAAAACACAGATCGAACCTTTAAAAGCAGAACTATCAGGCCGGGACGTTTCTGTGCCGTGCTTCATATTTCAGGCTTCAGTGGTGTGTTTTCCTAATTTCTCGTTACAAAATGACAACATATCAGGATATTTCAAGTACAGCTACAAAAAAGTTTAGCAGCAGAAACAATAGAAATAAAAACACATTTGGGTGCCACAATCAAAAAGTACAAGGGTGGATCAATAAGTTCTGAGACTGCTCTGTTGCGCTCACTGTGACGCTCACCGTAAGGCTCACCGTGAGGTTCACCGTGAGGCCTGATAGTTCACCGTGACCTCACGGTGAGGCTCACCATGAAATTCACTGTGACATTCACCGTGGCGCTTACGTTGAGGTTCAACGTGAGGTTCACCGCGACCCCACCGTGAGGTTCAACGTGAGGTTCACCGCGACCCCACCGTGAGGTTCAACGTGAGGTTCAACGTGAGGTTCAACGTGAGGTTCACCGTGACCTCACCGTGGGGTTCACCGTGAGGTTCAACGTGAGGTTCACCGTGACCTCACCGTGGGGTTCAACGTGAGGTTCACCGTGAGGTTCAACGTGAGGTTCACTGCGACCTCACCGTGAGGTTCACCGTGGGGTTCACCATGAGGTTCAACGTGAGGTTCACCGTGACCTCACCGTGGGGTTCAGGTTCACCGTGAGGTTCAACGTGAGGTTCACTGCGACCTCACCGTGAGGTTCACCGTGGGGTTCACCATGAGGTTCAACGTGAGGTTCACCGCGACCTCACCGTGAGGTTCAACGTGAGGTTCACCGCGACCTCACCATGGGGTGAGGTTCAACGTGAGGTTCACTGCGACCTCACCGTGAGGTTCACCGTGAGGTTCAACGTGAGGTTCACCGTGAGGCTCACTGTGAGGTTCACCGCGACCTCGCCGTGAGGCTCGCCATGAAATTCACCGTGACGTTCAACGTGAGGTTCACCGTGAGGCTTACCGTGACGCTTACCGTGATGCTCACCGTGAGGTTCACCGCAACCTCACCGTGACGCTCACCATGACGTTTGTAACACAGCAGCCCAGTTACACACATTTTGTGAGTGCTGGTGCGGTGCCTCTGTGATTTTTCGGTGCATGTGATGAGATGACTCACATTTTTGGTCAAACTCAGCAACAGAGGCTTTTAAAATGCTTCCGGAAGCTTATGGCAATGAAGCAATGAGCCCGAAGAGGTTTTTTGATTGGCATTTGTGTTTCAGAAGGGTGGAACGTCACTGTCCCAAACAGAAAAAGGCGCATCGGGTCAGAAGCACAACCAGGTGGGTTTTTCTTTGACATTCGCAGGGCTGTGCACCATGAATTTATCCCCCAGGATCAGACTGTCAGCACCGAATTGTACTGTGACATTTTGAGGCGTCTGAGGGAAACATTCAGTGCACATGAACTGAACTGATAGCACTGTGGTTCTCCAACGTGACAATGTGCCCGCTCACAACTTTCTTACCCTCAACAACACAGTTGTAGCTCCCCACCAGTCTCAATGAAATTTGTTTTCCTGCGACTTCCCTCTGTTCCCCAATAATTATGTCACAAACTTTGATCTGCGCTCTCTGCTAAAGTTTCAGACACGCTTGAACCACCGCTCACTAAAACGTCTGTAACTCGGGTGCCGATTTTGATCCTGCAACGTAATTTGTAAAACTTACTCATTGGAGTTACACCTTCCTCCTCCTCCGTGCACTTCACGGTGCTGTGCATCGTTCACGCGCAGCAGAAGCAGGAATTTATTAATCCACCCTCTTACAGTACTCTTTCCCGATGTTTTGCACTTTTATGTACTGCAGCATTTAACAGCACTAAATGAATTATAGAAGATATATTTATTTATATTTACAGCACTCTCTACCGAGGTGTTATACTTTGATTAAGTGGCAAAACTCTTTCTTTTTATTCTGAACTGGCAGAGTTCTCACTCTTCCTGGTTGTATCCATCCTTGTATGCATATTGTATTTGTTCTCTGGGGATAGACCAGAGGCATCCTGGGAACACATTGGAAACTGAGGAAAGAGCTTTGAGAAAGTGACCGCGTCACATCACAGATTGGTGAACGCAGTGGAGTTGTATGTACTCGACACATACACGGTACATACATTTTGTTTTTCATCAGTGACCAGTAAAACTTTGATGAAACCTGACTACTTTCTTTGTCTCCTGACCTCTTCTCACACCTGCATTTAGACCACAAATGAGAAAGAGGACAACCGCATGAAAAATGTTCCCGTCCCGGTGTACTGTCGCCCCCTGGTGGAGAAGGATCCCAATAGGAAGGTGAGCAGTTCAGGGGATTGGGGGAGGACAGCTTTCTGTGAGACGAACCATCATAGCTCTTCTGTTAAAGTCACCCTGTAATCAGAAATGTGTTTTATATACTTGGATATTTGATCTTGTGTGTGTAGAGTTTGACACTAGAAGACTGTTTTTGAAACCAGTTAAATTTTAAATCTCAGATTAATGCGTGCCGTGGCATTATAAACAGGATTTGTGGAAGGAGGTCAAATGTGATGTGGAACCTTGAAGCCTCCAGGTCACACAGACCTAGTGGTCTTTTTAGTGAAGTAGGAGACATGTTGTGTCTTGTAAATTTTTTTATAATAAATATTTAGATATCCATTGATTCTAGATTTTTTTTTTTCCATGAAAGAAAAATAATAAATGTAATTTTAGAAACTTTAATGACATGATACAACTTTTTTTTGGAAATATCACAAACAAAATTTTCTGTCAACATTTCTGTTTTGTTTTTGTGCTTTTGCTTGAGAGATTTCTATATTTGTGCTTTTTTTGTGACTCACTCGTTTGAATCTGGTCAGAACCAGAATCTGATGAAGCTGAGTCGCTGTCAATCAAATATAATCAACTCACACTTACCTCATCATCATGAAGCAGATGAGCTGAGTTTTTCCATGTTTGTAACAAATAACAACTAAATATGTATTTTTCACTTTGATGCTCATGTAATTAAGTTAAAGAAAAAACAGAGCGACTCAGCAACACAATATGGACTTTATTCCTGAAGCTACATTAACTTCATTTTCAAAAGGGCACAGTTGGCGCAATGCAAACAGGGGCTGCAGCTTTGACGTAGAAATCTGCAAATGACCACTTTCCTCTTTAAATTTTGTGTGTGTGTGTGTGTGTGTGTGTGTGTGTGTGTGTGTGTGTGTGTGTGTGTGTGTGTGTGTGCGCTTGTAGTTGTGGTGCGCGGCAGGAGTGGACCTGGCAGGGTGGAGGGCCAGCTGTCAGGACACGGTACCAGCCAAAGCTCCGTCAGGCAGCAGCGACCCGCTGCACGCTGAGGAGGACGGAGGGGATAAGAAGAGCAGCCACACGTCCCCCGAGAAGAGGAAGGTAGAGACCCTTCTGAGGACATTCGTTATATTACAGTTTACTTCACAACACGCAGTCATGACGGTCGACGTCGGACAGTCAACTGTAAATCAGTATCAGATGTTGAAGGGTTGGATTGACCCGCGCAAAGTACTCAGGACTTCTGTTGAGGACGTACACCAGTCCGCCCTCCTCCAGTTCATCACCGCTGTGTTCTCCCTCCTCTGCTCCCTCAGTCCAAGGAGCTCCAGGAAACGGACACCATGAGCAGTCGGGTGTGGATCCTCACCAGCACCCACTCTGCCAGCAAGGTGGTCATCATCGACGCCAACCAGCCGGGCTCCCTGGTCGACCAGTTCAACGTCTGCAACGCCCACGTGCTCTGCATCTCCAGCGTGCCAGGTGAGAGGGGAAGAGCTCTTATAGCACGACACTCCTGTACTTCTACTTACATTGTGTCAAATGCTGGTTTTTTTCTGTCTTTACGTATGTTAACGTGTGTGTGTGTGTGTGTGTGTGTGTGTGTGTGTGTGTGTGTGTGTGTGTGTGTGTGTGTGTGTGTGTGTGTGTGTGTGTGTGTGTGTGTGTGTGTGTGTGTGTGTTTGTCCAGCTGCCAGTGAGAGTGACTATCCAGCCGGAGAGATCGTGTTGGATCCAGGTGACGGAGGAGCGGGAGGAGGAGAGGACCCCAGCGGGGTGGAGGGCATGCTGGCCGGCATCACGCTCGTCGGCTGTGCCACCAACTGCAGCGTTGCCCGCAGCAACTGCTCCTCACGCACCGACACGCCCATAATGGACAAAGGACAAGGTGGGCGCACCATAAAAAAACCCTCCTGAACCTCTGTCGTGTTAAAGAACGGTTTCAGCCACAGCTGCCGGCCTGTGTGTTTATGTCGCTGTTGCTGTGCTTTCAGCCCCCACCGCCCCCCCCATGAACGGGAAGATCCACCCTGCACAGTCAGCTGAGGAGGCTACAGAGGCCACCGAGGTTCCCGAGTCCACGGCCAGCCACACAGAAATGGGACCTCCGGGACCGTTTACTGAGCACGTCTTCACCGATCCACAGCCTCGTCCCGCAGACGTCTCCGACAGGTACGGGGTCAAAGTCTGTCCACGTAAAGACGGGTCGGTTATGAATGCATCAGATGAGGAACACAACTATTACCTTTAGTGCGACATCGAAAGAGCTGCTTGTTGTCTGTCCACACAGGAGCACAGGTCAATCCAAGGAGGAAGCGTCTCAGCCCTCAGAGTCAGAGGATGGAGGTGAGGAGGCCAAAAACTACACCAGCGTGGCCCCCACCATGTGGCTCGGGGCCCAGAACGGCTGGTGAGTCGCTCAGATGAAGCTGAAGCCTCTCAGCAGCCAACGAACACATTATGACAGCAGTTCATGAATGTTTCCTTTCGTATGTCCTGTATCCTCTTTTAGGAGGTGTTCTGCCTCCGTTTTGTATATCTTGTTTGTTTTTAATATTTTATATAATATGTCGTCAATCTGCAGTCACTGCAGATGAAAATAAGCCTTTTGACTAAATCTGACACATTTAATTTCAATTAATGTGGTTAATTTCAATTAATGTGGTCCCAAATAAAAAAAAATAAGAAAGCATGTTTAACTCATAAAAATGTAAGTGATAAATGGGTTAGTCTTAAACTAACAACGTAGGATGTAGGGGTGTGCCATATCTGACTGTATCTCATGTGTTCTTGAAATTAATTATAAAATATTTTTCAGTATTTTGTCGTAACATTAAGAATATTGTTATCGCATTAAATATCATGATATGTGTTTAAATATAGTGATATTATTTAAAATATTATGATGTTATTTTTTTTTAAATCATCATATTATTTTAAATGCAGTGATATTATTTTAAATATTATGATATTATTTTGAATATCATGATATCATTTTAAATATCATGATATTATTTTAGGACTACATTGCCCTCCGCAGTACGACAATTCCCCACGTGCTGAAATCGTCATAATGCACATTATTTTTGATACACATGTAAATTGCGTGCTTGTATCCTCCATCCAAGACAAACATATTAATTTCATGTCGTTTGTTCCGGAGTAACTTGCTTCTGTTTTTCCTTCAAGGCTCTACGTCCACTCAGCAGTTGGAAACTGGAAGAAATGTCTCCACTCCATCAAACTCAAAGACTCAGTGCTCAGTCTGGTGTAAGAACAACATCACCGCACTTCCTTCTTCATGACATCATGTTTCAGATGTTGGCAGATTATCAGGATCTCAGTATCCCCAAGTCTGTCTGAGTTCCTCCAACAGTGCGTCTCCCCTTTAATTGCAGGCATGTGAAAGGTCGTGTGCTGGTCGCCCTCGCTGATGGGACGCTCGCCATCTTCCACAGATCGGAGGGTATTTGACATTTTACGTATTTGTTTCATGACGTTACGATACATCAAACATCAAACATCCGGTCTGTTCCAGTTGACATCAAACGCAGACGGTAACTTATCTTCATTCAGGCTCCGTATCATCTGATTGAACTAGTAAATCACCACAATTAGAGATGAAGGGTTTTCACAGGAAACCTGTAATGTGTTGGATTTAACTGTTAAAAATGGATGAGTGAGCTTCTTTTTAAAGCGCGAGTCACAGATAAATCGATGATAAAAGTTCATGCTTTTAGTATTTGTGTTTCGTGCAGTCGTGAATGAAAGCGGAACCTGCTGCCACCTGCCGTGTGTTTCTGTCTACAGATGGCCAGTGGGATCTGTCCAACTACCACCTCATGGACCTCGGTCGACCTCATCACTCCATCCGCTGCATGGCCGTGGTCCACGATAAAGTGTGGTGCGGCTACAAGAACAAGATCCACGTCATTCAGCCCAAAAGCATGCATATCGAGGTGAGTCATGTCACATGATCGGTCTTGTCTTTTATACACTTTTCACTGACTTTTTATTTTCTTTCATCGTAAATAAATAAAGCGCTGATTTTTTATTTTTTTTCCACCTCTGATTCTTCTCTTCAGAAGTCCTTCGACGCCCACCCTCGCAGGGAGAGTCAGGTACGGCAGCTGGCGTGGATCGGCGACGGCGTGTGGGTGTCGATCCGGCTCGACTCGACCCTGCGACTCTACCACGCGCACACACACCAGCACCTCCAGGATGTAGACATCGAGCCATACGTCAGCAAGATGCTGGGTGAGTTAGTGGTGACTTGTCCTCCAGAATGATCCCATTTATTTCATATTTCACTGAAGCCACTTTATTTCCTGACAGACGTGCAGCCGGTTCAGTCCTCAGGCGCGCTCCGCTCACTCTGCTTGTAACTCACAGGTACCGGCAAGCTGGGCTTCTCCTTTGTGCGAATCACAGCGCTTCTGATTGGTGGGAATCGTCTTTGGGTGGGGACTGGAAACGGTGTGATCATCTCCATCCCACTGACGGAGAGTGAGTCTTGAGTTTTATTTGCATGACGGGTGACTCGCAACAAAAATGTGACTCCGCGTTTGAAAAAGTTTATCAGCAGACTAACGGTTTGAGGTTGCAGTGGTCTGTCGAGTCGTCTGAGGGAACGAGGGATTCGTTTTTGGCGTGAATATGAATCCAGCAGCATCAGATCACTTTTTGGCTGAAATGTATTTAGATTTATTTGCAACAGCTTCATGACCCAAACGTTGTCAAATTGTCTCAGTATTCAAATTGAATTTGGCCTGACTTGGTTCTGCAGTTGTCTGTTAAAAAAAAAAAAAAAAAAAAAAGCAGAGCAGCAGGTGATTTTTGTTGAATTGTTAACACCTCCTGCAGCTGTTTATCGGAGTTCTCTTTAGCTCCACCCTCTTTTCTCCCCATGAACTCCACGACTCCTCCCACTTTTCTGTATTTCTCTCCTCCCTCAGTGGTTTCACTTCTTTCTTGTCTTGGTCATAACTATTACTGTTACTTTCCTCTTTCTCCTGCTCTCCTTCCGCCCTCCTCCTCCTCCTCCTTCTCCTCCTCCTCCTACTCCTCCTCCTCCTCCTCCTCCCGTAGCGGTGGTCCTTCACCGGGGACAGCTCCTGGGTTTGAGGGGTAAGTGGTAGCGCTCCCAACCTCCTGCTGTTGTGATCTACCTGTTCTCACCCAGTCAAACCTTCATGTCCCCTCAAACAGTGTCATGTCTGCAGACCTCCTCTGCACCGTTAAGCCCTGTTTCAATATGCGTTAGCTACACGGGTTCAAATCCAGCACTCAATAAGTCCTCTTTTATCTGTGAGCTGTAGGTCCCCAAAACTATTCTGTGTGCAAAGGATGTTATTTTCAACTTTACAATCAGAACAGTGCTTCAGCCGTTAGCTGCTTTGCATGCTGTTTATTATTTGTGACGTTTTGCATCGGTGACCAAAAGGTATCGTGTACCACATCTGTTGCATGCACGGGGTGTGTTTCAGATCGCAAACCTTTTCTGAAACATCTTTCAGTTGATCTGTGAGCAAATGTGGATGTTCTTGGTGGTTTTTCCTCAATAGATGTTTTTAGTTTTTCTCGTGCCCGTGTCGTGCTACCAAATGTGAAATGCTCGTGAATATTAGTGACTGGTTGGCTTCTCACTCCATCAGCCAATAAGGTGTCTCCCACATCGTCCGGCGGGGTGATCCATGTCTACGGAGACGACGGTTCCGAGAAGAGCAGCGGCAGCTTCATCCCCTACTGCTCGATGGCACAGGCCCAGCTGTGTTTCCATGGACACCGCGATGCTGTCAAGTTCTTCGTCTCTGTACCGGGTAAGCTCCAGGCCGGGCTATCTGCTCATGTTCACCGCTTTTCCTCCGAATTTGACCTCAACACTGTAAAACTAGCAACATCTGAATTATCCTGTATGTGGAAAGACAAATATCGAGGCCGCATGAATCTGTGACAGTACCGAGCTTTAGCTGTGAAAAACATTTGTCATTGTTTTCGGTAATTATTAATCAGCAATAAGTATTTCTACAAAGCTCCAGGGTCTACTGAGAATTAGATAACCAGTGTTTCAGACCAGTGAGACATCAGTGAGGCTAAGGGAGAGGAAGGGGCGGGGCCACCGACACCAAGGATTTTCAAATTAAGGCTTCTGAGGAAGCTGTTTCTGAACAGTGAACAAAACTGTTTATTTTTCACTACTGCTACTGGACAGAAGAATCAATGTGCTTATTGAATGTGGTAAAGAACATGAATATGTTAATTTGTGGGTGAAATAATTAAAACTCCAGATGTGCTCACGTGTTGAGGTCATTTCCGGTCAGTGCAGAACAACAGTGTGCGATTTAAAACAACACTATTCTGTCAAAATTCCTGCACTACACAAGGAAGAGTCCTCACATGTAAGAGCACGATTTATTAGTGTGCAAAGGGAACTCTGTCGTTTGGAAACACGGCAACATTCTTGGATCATTTGGTTCAGATGCAATAAACAGATGGAGACATTTAACGTCTTTCGATGAACAATGGTTACACACCTGCAATGTGTCAGTTAATGTCTTTAACCTCTTGATTTCTTATTTTGATTGATTTATTTTTGTGACAGGCAATGTTCTGGCCACCCTGAACGGCAGCGTGCTGGACAGCCCGTCAGAGGAACAGGGCTCCGCAGCGCCCACGGAGATGGAGGCGCAGAGCATCCACAACGTGTTGGTGCTGAGCGGAGGAGAAGGCTACATCGACTTCCGTATAGGTGAGCAATCACACCTGTCCACAAACCAGAAGCTGCACGCGGTTGTATCAGTGTGTGACACAACCAACATCTGGAGGAGTTAGAGGAAGTGCTTTTCAGCATGCTTTCTGCATGTTGATATTTGATCAGTATATTGTCTATTGTCTCTTTTCAGGGGTCCTTATAAAGGACGCAGGATATTAAATTACACAAACAAAATAAAACGTAGGATAAAATGGCAATTATCAAAATATATTTCATCAATTCATTTATCTGTGTGTGTATCTGTGTATCTTATCTTTATCTGGATATTTATTCCTTGTTCATAACAATATTAGGTCGATTCATATGATTACTGCCCTCCAGTGGTCAGAAGGAGAAAGTGCAGCACATAAAAACTAAAAGGGTAGCACACAGTCTTTTTTACTGCGATCACTTTATTTTGAAAGTACTCCTCAGAGGTGTTGCGTGGTATCATGTCTGTATTCACGCTAAACAACGAGAAGCTGAGTGTAATTATTTTAAAATCACCCGTTCTTGCTGCCCCCAAGAGGCCACAGAGAAGAACTGCATCGCCACGCTCCAGTTCAGTTCAGTTTAGTGTTGCAGTTCCTGACTATGACCACTGGGGGCAGTAAAGTCACTAATCTGTAGTCATTTCCCTCAACTCTTTTTAAGAGTGTGTTTAGAAAGATAAACACACACAGACACACCGCAAAACTGTGGTTAAACAGTTTTACCAATATAATATAATAATATAAATAACAGTTATATAAAATATATATATATGAATGTAAAAATATATAATAATAATAATAATAATAATAATAAATGTAAAATATGATATTAAACATTAGCCATTGGTTTTATTTGTAGTATTGTTGTTCCTCACTATGACCACTGGAGGGCAGCGAACACTTCTGGTTCTAAATAATGCCCAGGTCAAAGGTCATCTCTACATTGGCAAAACACCATCTCATTAAATTTTTCACAATAAGCTGAACATACATCGTTTAACGATTTGTAATTCTTCACCGCTCGCGCTCGCACTACTCTTACAACAACATTACGCTCACAACCAAAATCTGTGCAAATATTGAAATAATAGTCCGAACATTTCAACAAAAATATGTAAACGTGAAAGCACGTTGAAACACGTTGCGGCGCTTCAGTTCTGTGTCGATGTGTTTTTTTTTCCTTCAGGGGACGGAGAGGATGACGAGACGGAGGAAGGAGAGAGCGGCGGGGCGTCGCAGATAAAAACTGTTTTCTGCAAAGCTGAGCGCAGCCACATCATCGTCTGGCAGGTGTCCTACGTACCCGAGTGACACATGGACCTGCTTTAACACACCACCACCCTCCTCCTTGAAGAAATCCCCTCCACCCCCTCCAAAAAAAAAAAGAAGCTTCGAGCCACCCAAACCTTGTAATTATCCCCGGTCATGTAAAAGTTCCCCCTTGGCTCTAAAACGACCCCTCAAGCCGTGTATGGTCCCCATGTAACTATGATACCCCCTCCTGCCCCGTCACCTTGTAACTTTAATGCCTTGTAAGTACCTCCTCTGATCTAGTAATCTGCCTGCCATCCTGTCTGTCCCACCCAGGGCCTTGTAACTATCTTCATGAGCCTTGTAACCCAGCCTCATAACTACCTCCCTCCTCTGTATCGATCTTATATTCACCCTGTAAGCACACCGTATCTCCTCCTATATGTACCTCGATCGTCCTGCATCTTCCCCAGAGTTACTCCTCATCCTCCTCCATTAAGTTTGTCATCTGTGAAACCTCCACCTCATCTTAAAAGACACGCCCAGAGCCCCAACATGCAATCAAATGCTCCCCCCAAAAAATTTCAAACAAAATAAAAAAAAATGCAATGAGAATGATAACTCGGACTTGCGTTTCCACCACAAATCTGATTTTATCAACAAGAGCCAATCAGCGATCCATAACCGCTCACGCCGCCACACGGAGCCTGTGGGAGTGGAGTTAATGGACGCGGATGTCAGGTGATGGCGGATCAACAGAGTCTTTGAGAGGGTGTGAGGGAACAGCATGCTTGAAGTCTTGGTTTACTTTTCAGATTGTGGTTGACGGTGAAGCTGTCTGGCTCTGTAGTCTAAATGACAGGAAGTGTCTGGTGCTCCTGCAGCAGCGAGATGGAAATCAAAGGTCACAACATCCGGTGAAACGGGCCGATTTGAACGTGTCGAGGGTTCGGGCCGAAACTTATTTCTCTCATCTGACTGGCTGTTGATCGGACGGTTCGGTGTGAAGCAGGTGGACGGTGGCGTGTTGTCAGTATATGTACAGGGATTACTGTAAATCTCCAGACGCACTGAAGCCCATCCTCTTTGTTCAGTATGGAAATTCTTGCATTGATCTCTATCTGTGTGGATTAAATATTAAACATATTTGTGTGCTGAAAACAATTCTGATTGATGTGTGTGTGTGTGTCACTTTAAGCATTTGAAAATAATTATTGGTTCATCTTAATAACTGATAAAAGCACGAATGTGGCCAAACTGGTTTTTAACGAAACAACACGGCAGTGAACTTCATTCAGTGCAGTTTCACTTTTATTTGGAAACTGAGCATCATATGATTAGTGCATGAAATTACAAAACCATAATAAGAGCTATTTGCTCTCTGTAGCTGGAAACTTTACATTCAAGTACTTCCTCATAATGTGACATGTGATCTATGTTTGCACCCCGTCAGGTTTTGGACTTCAAATCCTGAATGTGTAAAAAGGCAAGAATAGTGTTGATTAATTGACCTCATTTGTTTTTCTTCATTGCAATGCCTGTCGCAGAAGGAAACTGTAAAAGAATCTTATTCCAAGTGCAAAAAAAAAAAAATCTGAATGTGTCACACACATTTCAGCTGAATTTATACAATACAAACACTGTTGTGTGCAACTTTAAAAATTAAAAAAAAACTGTTTCCATGTTGCTATGGAGACGTGATATAAATCAAGCTTAATGGAAATGAAGGGCGGATTTAATGCAGCCGTTCCCCTGATGTGTTATCTCATGATGGACACCATGAATATTGCTTCAAAGTAACTTTGTTGCTTAGAAACCGACAACATGAGCTAATGCTCTGAACAGAAAAAAAAAAAACCCACTACGATCAAAAGGTGAGCCGACACTGTCGAGTTTCTGATCAGCCTGTTTGCTCACTTTGTGCACTTCATCTTATAGCTTCAGCTTCTCTAAACTTCAGCTTAGAGAAATCCAGCGAGACTCTTTTTCTCTGTTCGCCTACAAAACTACTAAAGCCAGAAAATATTTGTCAGAGGTATGAGGGGATCTGTCTGCTATTGACACCCACATAAAAACAAACAAACAAAAACAAACGCTAGTTTACATAAAGGACGGCGTCGAAGAAAGCACACGTGGACCCTCAGTTGTAGATCCAGTGGCTGCTGCTGTCCTCCCAGCACTGAAGCTCGCTGTGACGAAACCACAGAGAGATTTCCTTCTGGGCGCTCCCCACCGAGTCGCTGCCGTGGATCACGTTCCTGCAAAACACACACACACACACACACACACACACACACACACACACACACACACACACACACACACACACACACACATTTACAATGAGGCAGACTTAAATAAAAGAAAAAAAGAATTTGTATAAGCATTTTATCAGTTTCACAAATATAAAGTGGAAGTTCCCAGGTCAATGATTTTTTTTTTTTTTTTGATTAACCAAATAGAAAACTGGATTCCTTCCAAGTTGATCCCTCAAATGTCTGATGAAAGATATTTAGTTCACGAAAACAAAGTAAAGCAGGAACAAGCGACTGTCTGGTGCTTTGGCTTGAAAATGTATTTAGAATTATTACAACAAATATATATATATATATATATATATATATATATAAGTATTTGCAGCGTCTTCTTCTGGCTCTTAATGTTTTTTCTTTTACTTTTACGTGCACATTTTAATACAACATAAGAGTAGCAGTGCAGTAGGGCTGCTGCTGTCCATCCCAGCAGAGTAACACCGAGGACAGGTCCAGTCCATTACAGGAAGACACGCGACCATTCACGCTCACTTTCACACCGACGGCCGATTCAGAGTCACCAATTATCCAAACAGGCAAGTCCGTGGACTGATGGAGAAAACCCACGCAGCAAGAACATGAAACTCCACGCAGAAAGTCTCCAGCCAGAACAGACGTCTCCCTCCTGCTTCCCTCCAGAGGAGGAGGGTAAAGTCGTCGGCTCTCACCTGCCCACCTCCACGCCGTAATCTCCTCGGACGGTCCCCGGCAGCGAGTCTGCAGGGTTGGTCTCTCCCAGCATCCTCCGCGCCGTCTTGACTACGTCCAAACCCTGCCACACCTGAACAACCACAAACACAGCTCTGTAGTTCCAACATGCAAATGAGCATAAAGAAGCCGAGCCTTCAGTATCCTGCGGACATGCCAGCAGCACCGCTGGAGAAGCTCACCATGGCAACGACCGGTCCAGAGCTCATGTAGGTTATCAGTCCGCTGAAGAAGGGCTTACTCCTCAGGTCCCAGTAGTGGTCCCGAAGAACATCCTCCGACGCCTGGTTTACAAACACACACAATTCAATACTAACGTTCACTTCCTGCGCTAAACCCTGAATGTGTATCTGGGTCATTGATAAAAAAAAAAAAAAATTAAATTTAAAAAAAAACCTCATTTGGAAATGTGAGTCACAAAAAAAAAAAAGAAGAAAAAAAGAAGAAAGACCTGCAAAAGTTTGAGGCCCACAAGTTTGAACCCTTTCTTCTCAAAGCGACGCACGATTTCTCCCACCAGTCTCCGCTGCACGCCGTCTGGTTTCACGGCGATGAAGGTGCGCTCGTTCAGCCCGGTCCAGCCTGCAGCCAACACAGAACCAGCAACTTCGTGTTTGACATGAGCAGCGACAGCTCGGAGCTGCTGCGTGCACCTCAGGGGTGAAGGGGACCGACCGGTGGCTTCGGGCAGACTCGTGTTTTAGATTCAGGAGCTCCATCGGCCCAAATACAGTTTTACGCACGGCTGCAGCCGTCCACCATCTCTGGCACAAAAACAGACCAAATTCCCTTTGTCGGTTTGTTTTCTTGTATTGTCTTGACCCATCTGCCTCCCCCCCCCCCTCCCTCCTCCTCCCTCCTCCCCCAACATGTTTTATCTAATCGTATTTCCTAATTCTATTGTTGCGAAATGAATCAATTAAACCCCATTTGCGGCACCGATCCACGAGACAGTTGATCTGCACACATACAAACCCGAACATTAAAACATCACGCCTCCACCTTTTGACTGTTTATTTGTTAGTTTTACAAGCCGCTCGTTTGAATTATGTAAACACAACAGTTAACCCTAGTGGGGGGGGGGGGGGGGGGGACCCGGTGACCCTGCCTGGGGGAGCTGCACACGTACTGCAAGGAGAACAGCTGGTCCACTACAAACCCAACAGCCACAGCTGGCTGAGTGTAAAAGATGCGCGTCTCACCGGATTCTTCAATTCGCGCATGTTTAATCACCAAATCTTCCAGCTCGCGCAGATCTCCCCGTGACCTTTTTTTCGTCCCCATTGCAGTCTGCTCGGGCTGCAAGCAGCCAATCAGCGCCCCCGAGCTCCACACGAGTCCTCGCGGCCCCGATGGCAGCTCTCTATAACACGTCGAGCTATTAATAGCGTTAACAGCGTTAACAGCGTTAGCAGCTCTCCGTGTTTCCAGTGAGGAGGACACATGGACCACCGCCGCCGGAAGCTCCACGAAGTGGCCGCTAGTAAACGAGCTAACTGGCGTTTCGTCCACACGAGTCATGCCGTAACCAGGACGGAGAAACGGAACAAAACAACAACAACAACAACAAAACCACGACAGTTTGGGAGCTATTAGTCACATTTAAAAAGCCGAGCGACCAAAGTTTAAGTTACTGAGAGCTCCGTGACACCAACTCTGCTTCCTGCCGCTAGCCGAGAAGTCGGTCTGCTTCTCCTGGAAACTGTGAGGAAAAGTAGCCGGTGAACATCAGCCTGGAGGTCTGCGAATGAAAGACGAGCCTGTAAACAGATGTAATATCACCAACCTGACTGGAAGATGTGAGCAAAGATAGACAGAAACAGGCAGATCATTGTCGCCGGCGGACGCAGCAGCTAACTGCGGTGTGTGTGCTGGACGGGCAAGAAGATGGGAAGGAGGACTTACGGACGCACGTACGTTGCTAAGGAACGCACCCAAAGCGCGACCACGTGGTGTTCCGGCCGCCACGAGGACAAGCAGCAAATGTCTCGCAGAAAATAAAGGAAAAAAAAAACAACAACCGTTGGCACTTATGAAACAAAATAGATCAAATTAAAAACAAATTAAAATCAAATAAAATTTAATTAAAAAATTTAATTTTAAAAATTTAATTTAAAAAAAAATCCAAATGGTGACGTAGCCACTGTAATATGTTGCTCACAAAGTTGGAAAAGATGATTATCTTGTGCACGAAAATGATTTTGTGTGGCCACGAACTTTTTAAGTCTTTAATCGGCTACCACCCATACAGTCCATACTACCACCCCATCATTTTGTCATAGTATGTCCACGTTGTAACCCGATCTCAGTAAATTATTCACAAATTTAGATCTACCATCTCATAATTGTGCACATTCCTAGTAAAAAAAAAAAAAAAAATGTTGTTATTGTTATGTCCTATTGGTGTGCTGCTGTCATTTTTATGCCACATAAAACCATGTTTATATGTTAGAGGGATATGGCAGTGAAACACAAGTGACACCGTTTATATGCACCATGTTCAGGCAGAACAGCAGCAGAAAACCAAAAACTAACTGACTCTATGTTTGACATATTATCCTATTTATGAAACATGATCAATATCCTACTTCATGGATGCAGCTTCAGATTTGCTTTGAGTGTCTGACACACTCAGATCCAAATTCACTGAGTGAATTCAAACGGAGAAATGAAGCTATGGGCAGAGCCAGGCGAATCAGAAACCTGAAACTTGTGCAAATATATACAAATCTTAAAGTACACAGTAGAAATTGCAGTGTACTGCAAATGACTCCTGCAGTATCTTACTTTGTATTATTATAAAAATCAACAACTATACTGTAGTTCACTGAACAATGTCATACCGTTCATTTACACCATGATCGCAAGGCACATTTACAAGCATGTCACATCACATTTAAAGGGTTCGTGAGGCTTTAAGAATAATAAAAGTTAGATTTCTGGAACAGGTGCAGCAAAACTAACAGGAGAGCGAGCATGTCAAACCTGCTCAGTCCACCCAGTGAGTTCAGGGTCGAACCAGACAAAAGTCAAAATACCTGTATCCATCAGTGTGTAAGCCTTCTCCCCCTTGTGGTCAATGGACAAAACAGCTGCCTTTCTGGTTATTACCATTATTAGATCATAAAAAGAATGAAGTCATGTCTGCAGATTTTTCTGCAGCTGAGTGTTTACGGTGCATTTTTAGTAATCGCTAGAAAGAAGTAGTCTGTAATGCATCAAAAATCACTTAAAAGGGGACACATTTTTATCTCTGATTTAATGTTTAGAATATTACACAGATACATACAAACACATAGAGGCCTGCATCAGATGAATACAGAGCTCACTGGAGTCCAGGATTAAACAGGACATTGCTCAACACTGATTTGGTCTAACGATGTCCGACACTCGTCTTCAGGTTGAGCAGCACGTCGGTGTCACACCGCTGTCCCCGCTCTCCTCTGTCTCTCTTGTTCCTGGCTGCGGAAATAGTCTTTGCTGAGCAACACGTCCCTCCTTAAAGGCAACACCGGCTCCTCAGCCACCGCACCGCCTCCTGCTTCGTGGTGCTGGGACAGCAGCATGGCGCGGAGCAGCGGAGGGTAGTGGACGTAGCGCACGGGCGGCTCGGGGAGCGGCTCAAAGTCCTTGAACTGCTGCTCGATGTGTTTGGGAACCAGGCGCCAGTCGTGGTACATCACCTTGTCCACCTCCTTGACCTCGCTCTCCTGTTTTCCTGCCAAGTACAGTTTGTTTAGAAAATAATTACATTCTTTTTCTTTTAATGCAGAAAAAAAAAAAATCACTGGGCTACAACTCCAGACAGATTGTGACAAATATTTGGGAGATTTCAAAAATACTGAGATCAAATCCAAATGGTGATAAATACATAAAAACATAACTTTTTAAATGAAGATTACAAATTAAATAACACCTACTGATAAAAAGTTAAATTAAATATGATAAATGAATAAACAAATACAAAACACTGTGTGCAACTCACTCCAAAGTATCCCTCTCCCAAAAAAACAACTTTTTAAAGACTTTTCTAAGAAAAGTAATCAAAAAGTAATTAAATGTAATAAGTTACATTATATTGATGAAGTATTTAAAATAGTTATATTACTTATTACATTTTAACTGGTTGACTAGTAATATGTCACCTGTCACATTTTAAAAGTAACCTTCCCAACAGTGACAATGATTAAGATAAATGTTCCTACGTTCTGTGTAGAGTCTGAACTTACCTTTGTATGTGAGGACGCCCCAAGCTTTGCCATGATCCATGTTCTGGGAAACACAAGAAACAAAGTTGGACTTTATCTGCATTTTATGTTATATTATATCATATTATATTATATTTGACCCCCCCTGCCAAAGCAAACATGCTTTACACATTTCTACACCTATTGACTTGACACTGTGTACCATTGGATGGATGGATGGATGGATGGATGGGTGGGTGGATGGATGGGTGGGTGGGTGGGTGGATGGATGATGGATGGGTGGGTGGATGGATGGATGGGTGGATGGGTGGGATGGGTGGATGGGTGGGTGGGTGGGTGGGTTGATGGATGATGGATGGGTGGGTGGATGGATGGATGGATGGATGGGTGGGTGGGTGGGTGGATGATGGATGGATGATGGATGGGTGGGTGGATGGATGGATGGATGGGTGGGTGGGTGGATGGATGGATGGATGGATGGATGGGTGGATGGATGATGGATGGATGGATGATGGGTGGGTGGGTGGGTGGGTGGATGATGGATGATGGATGGATGATGGGTGGGTGGATGGATGATGGATGGATGGGTGGGTGGGTGGATGGATGGATGGATGGATGGATGGATGGATGGATGGATGGGGGTGGGTGGGTGGGTGGATGGATGATGGATGGATGGATGATGGGTGGGTGGGTGGGTGGGTGGGTGGGTGGATGATGGGTGGATGATGATGATGATGGATGGATGATGGGTGGGTGGATGAATGAATGAATGAATGAATGAATGAATGATGGATGGATGGATGGATGATGGGTGGGTGGATGGATGGGTGGATGAATGAATGATGGAATGAATGAATGAATGAATGAATGAATGATGGATGGATGGATGGATGGATGGATGATGGGTGGGTGGATGGATGGGTGGATGGATGAATGGATGAATGAATGAATGAATGAATGATGGATGGATGGATGATGGGTGGGTGGATGTGGCCCTCACCTCAGAGGTGTAGTCCACCTTGATCTTGGTGACCTGCCAGTAGCTGGGCTCCGTGTGCTCCTCCAACCAGGACTTACGGGTGAAGAGTCGTCCCACTCCGAACAGCCTCATCCCCGCCAGCAGCGAGAAGAGGCGGCTCTCCCTGCGGACATCCTGCCAGGCCAACACGGGCAGCATCTTCCCCGTCAGAGGCCGCCTCATCGTCTCATAGTCCAGGGCGTACTTCTGGGACTCCCGTGGCCGGGACTTGAGCTCCCGGTACGCCCGGATCTTCCGAGCCATTTCTGCGATCAGGCGAAGCCTCTTTTTCTTCACCATGACTGATGGTTTGTCAACGTTTGTCCTGAAAGAGCGGGGATTTATTCCACCGGACCTTCACGGAGCTCTTTGACCTGTTTGGACAAGAAATGATGCAAAACTGTCAAAACACGAAATCAGCAACACGGCTAACCGGAGCCCGTCAGCTAGCTTCGTGCTAAAAAACAACAACTTTGACATCGTTTCGCAAACCGACACCGAACAGGAGATGTTGACTACTCCCTGATAAATGATGCGCAATGTTTACAGTCTGGAAATATAAACATTAAACTACCTGTAAGTACCTGATGCTCAGGACTTGTACTTGACCTCCGCAAGCAAGGAACACAACTTCCGCTCACTTGGTCCTAACGGTAAGTGGTCCGTGTCAACTGCGCCTAACTAATCTTTTGTTCCGCATGGGGGACATTTAGGAGAAGCAGCATTTTATAATCTTTCTACCAGTCATAAGAGAACATTCTTTATTTATGACATTAAATAGTTACATGTTCAACATACACAAATAGCCGTTGCACAAACTGATTGGCGAGTTAATATATTTTAAACGTCTCCAAAGTTATCTTACTATTATAAATAATGTTGATATAGACTGTTCTCCCGATTTGAATTACATTTCTGAAAAATGTATTTGTGGGTGACACATGCTTTATAAAATTTATAAAAATCTATTATATTATTTTTTTACCAAAAGTTGATTTTCATTGTAGATGATTTGTCATCTTTGGAATGATTAATGTTGAATCTTTTTGACACAAACACTTGGTATTGTTGTGAAGCTGGAATTTTTTTCATTGTGCAAATATGTTCTCGGGGTTAAGTGGTTACATTCCTCACAGTTTGATTTTAGCCGTGAATGTACGTTTTTAAGTCCCACTGTATGAAAGCAAAGTAGTCAACTGGATGTAAAAAAATAAAATAAAAAAATCTCCCAATGATTTTTTTTTGTTTGTATGTATTCACTGAGATCCCTCCGTCTCTGGACTATTGTCATAATTTTTGCTTTTAAACTATAGTTTAAAAAAAACATAAATGCCATTAAGAATTGGGATGATGATTTCACTCCATCTGCTCATCTTGGATCTGTACATAAAGACCCATTTTTACTGGTGGAAAGCATGTTTTCAGCCAACGTGCACAGGGAGGACGGGACAGATGACCGAGCTAACAGACACAGCAATGACTCATTGGCAGCTGCAGAAAACGTTCACGTGATTCTGCCATCAACCTGGACATTTTTCTCCTCAGCACATTTGTTTAAACAAAATGGCTACAAAATCAATTCATTTTCCTTTGTCGGAAATAAACACTTAACAGTCTTTTGTGCATATTTAGCATTCATTTTATTTTCAGCTGAAAATCATGCTGATAAGTTACACAGAAAAAGGCAAGTAAAGGCCTTCACATACAATATTATTAATATGACGCGGTACAGAAGAAACACTTAGAACTTAGAACAATAGAACTTTTCTATTTACATAAGAACAGTACGAAAAAGTGCTTAGATGCATCAACGCAAAGACAAAAAGAAGTCATCTGCTGGACCTCAGCGAACCCGTTGGTGGTTCTGAGTCCACCTGCACGGACAGGTGTTCTGATAAATCAGCACCCGACAGGACGTGGTGCGCGCGGTGACACTCTGCACGGCTGACGGGCGTCGTTCTCCATCGCTGCGGTGGTCGTGCCGGCGCCTCCGCAGTCACATCCTGCAACGGCCATCATCACGGAAAAATGCTTTGTGTTGCATAGTACCTTAAACCTTCGTAGATATAAACCGGGACCCCCGAGGAGTGAACGTGATCGGAGACGCTGCAGCTGGTAGACTGCGGAGCTTCACCACCGGGGGTCAAACACTACCGTTACATTACTGTAGTTGGGTAAAGAAACAAAACCTGGTTTAGATATCTGACCCGGGTGTCACACTCCCCTTCTCAGTCACTCGCGGTCACCTAATACTTGATCCGAAAGGTGCCTGTTAGATGTTTATACTGTGGGACACGTTTTCATTGCGAACCACTTCTGCAGCATAATCCATGTTCCAATATTCACTTCGGTCAAAATATGGCCAGATGAACAGGATCAATAGCGCTCGTCATCAGACAGTAAACACATGGAAACCTTTGGCCACATTTTGAGAGATTGATTATTTGATATTAATCAGAGAGCAGTGGATTAGACTGCAGGAGGTTGGAGGCTACAGATGCTTGAGAACTCCTTTTCTGCACATCCAGTTTGATGTAAAAGGAATTAATAGTGAAAAAGGAGTTGGTAAACAAAATGCTGGAACAAGGCTTGAAGGGGGAAAAGTTGCATAAACAGATCGGTACAAAAAAAGTTTACAACTTTTGTCAAAGAAAACCACTTTTTAAAAAGAATTAAAAAAAACAAAAAAACAATAAGGTGGAACAGCGATGACAAGTGACTTAAAATGTGTAACAGGCAGTTTCTTCTGAGTTACATACTTATCTCATGATCCAAGTTCAGAGCTACGCTACAGAACATTAAATACTGCCTACATCTTTTAGTAACAAGTACATCCATTGTTTTCTATCAACAAGTAGCGTACGGTTTCAATTTTCAAAAGCTGGTGACGATGGATGTTTCCACGAATGGAACACACATTTTTTTTCAAGAAACAACAATTATCTGATGACCAATCAGAAATATACGAGTTGCTTGATTATAAATCATGGCTGTTCAGAGAATGACTAACAGAAAACATCTTCGTTTTTGGAGGACTAGAAGCTGCAAAGTGCGTTCAGGTTCAATTCCACCTCTTTGTAACATCTGCGATTTTTGACAGTTTCAATTTTGTGAGCAGTGACCAGTAGTTACGAAATAAACAACAGCAACTGATTCTCACTTTGGCAACCGAACAGAAACTTGCAGACACCAGTAAAACAGGCTTACGTAATGCACCCATAGGTTCAGAACAACATACATTATTTGCATACAGGATGAAAACACAGAAAATATCTATACAGTCCGTTTTTTGTTTTTTTAAACCCCCTTTTTGCAAATATACCAGGATGACCACCAAAATTTGGCCATACTTGACTTCAGTGTTACACTGTACAGACCAGTCCCACACGTTGTCTGGTCCCCATACATGAATGGCAACAAATTATGCTAGCTGGCAAAATAACATCATATATTTTCACTGAAGCTGGTTTGGATACCGAGTGCATGATGAACACCAAGACGTCCGAATGGCATGAGAGAAGATCGCAGTAAAAAAAAATGTGCAGGCAGAAACACGCCGTCACAGTTTTCCCACCGACGCAACGCTCCCGCCGCTCCACCGATTCCTCTTATTTTCTTCACAACTGGAAAACACTGACGTTGAAGAAAGCTCGAGGCCGGTAGGTAACGCTCGATTCGATGCCGTAAGGACGGCGATGTCTGCCAGTGTTGAAGAGGAGGTAGGATCGGAGCTGCGCAGTCACGTCCAGCGGCACCTCTTCCTCTGACAGGCCTCGGGGTCGGACGTGCAGCCCTCCGAGTCGCTCTCGGAGGAGGACGGTCCGGCCGGCGGGGCGACGGGCGGCCGCGAGGACGGCTCGGGCCCGTCGGGGCTTTCTTCCGCGGTGCCGCAATTCAGACTGAGCACCCAGCCCAGTTTGTTGTGGAGCAACTGACGCAGGCCCGGGGGCAGCGGCAACACATCCAGGGTGTCTATACAGTCTGGCAGCAGCTGGCGGAGGCGAGCGCAGCAGAGGTACAGCAGGGAGGTCGGGGCGGAGCAGGACCGGATCACCTTCATGCTGCTCTTGGCTGCCGTGGAGCACGCCATCGGGTAGAACCTCTTGTTTTGTAGTTCTGTGGCAGCAACACCTAAATCGAAGAAAGGGATGACACATATATTTTAATGTGTGACATCCTGTTCTAACAAATCGCTGCGGATCATCTTTACATAAACAGATGTGTGCACATGCTCTGTTTAATGTTTTGGAGAACGCTGCTCAGCATCATTTATCATTGATTCACCGCTATCAGACTTTACAGTAACTCACCTCTGGCCAAATCCAGCACGCATCGATAACACCGTTGCACTGTTGGTTGTTTGTTTAATTCTTTGCACTGTTTTTTAGTTTGGTTTCATTTAATATTATTCTATTTTTATTGTATATATTGTGCATTTTTTTTTTAAATTTATATTTAATATTTTTTTTACTACCTTTATTTTTGATTCTGATATTTTTATTGCTTTGCCCTGTTTCTATAAATGCTGCTGTAGGGAAAAAAATCCCCCCTTGCGGAATTAATAAAGTGTCTGTCTGTCTGTCAGATCACTCTTTGGAGAGTTTGTACGAACCGATGCACTTTCGATTCTTGAAGAAAGTCAGCGTGCCGTGCCACGTGTCCAGATGAACTCCGATGATCGAACCTTGTCCAAAACGGGAAGAGAAGTTCATCTTGTCCCCTTTATGATGCAACAAGCCTGAAAAAGAAGAAGAGAACACAACCGGTGACGCCCAACACTTCAAAGCACTTAAATGTCACATCACAGCAGCTTGTGTTGATCTCACCAGTGTAAGAAAGACCCCAGCTGTCTGCGTCTTTCCCCAACAGGCTGCAGAACAGATGTCTGTATTTGTCGAGATTGACATCAGATGTACCGACACCAACCATCTGCGCAGAAATAAATAACCACTTATAAAACTTACAACAAAGCATCCCACAAAGAGCACTTTGACCAAAAAACCTTCTCTCTAACGTCTGGCGATTATTTCGTTTTCATAATAAGCCATCGGCTCGATGGGTTTTGAGCAGCGGTCGGTAGAGGTTTACCATGTCTGTCCCGTACACTGGCGACGTCATCTTGATTTCCCAGAAGTGCTGCCCTTCGATCAGCTCCTTGGAGCCGCGGATCGCCGCGGTGCCGCAACTGTATTCAGAGTGGAAGTTGACTTTGCGATTGTCGCAGCTCAGCAACGTTGCTGTTGATCGGCTGGTAGAATCCCAAACCCAGTCAAACTCTGAAACGTGACAAGTCGTGCAAAAATCATATTGGTAACGTGTGTACTTGAACAAGCAGATAACGCAGTTGGCTGCAGTGGTGTAACACGACTTTGTGACTGTGGTGACGTCACTAAAATCAACCTCTGAATAATAAAACGGAGAAGCAGCAGTTGTCGGGTACCTTGGTCGTCCTCTCCGCAGTGGCAGTCTTTAACTTGGTGAAAACCTCGCAGCCGAGGGTTGTAGCTGGTCTCTGCCTGCGAGTCGCAGCCACAGTAGGACTCTCCGGTGACGGGCACCGCGCTGGGGACCGGAGGGACCGTCACTGCTGAGAAGTCCGCCTCGGAGTCTGAGTCACTGTACTTGGGAGCAACAAGGCAGACAGACAAAGAAAAATCAAACGCCAGTAGCATCGGTTATGTAACTGCAACACAGGTTGTGGCAGCCAACAGCCGAACTGTGGCCTCTGTACTCGCGTCTCTGAACGGTCACGGCCAAAGGAAGACGCCACCTTACTCTCCGTGGGGAAAACAAACAGCTCCGATACAAAGCGTGTAAACAAGAAGCTTTCTAGCTTCGAGCATCAAAACATCAGCATTTCCAGAAACACACTGGAGGCTTTCACTGGATCCCCGAGGGGGAATTCTCAAGGTGACAAATCTTCCCCCCCCCTCCCCTCCAGCATCATGAGACGCAAACAAAAAGCTCACATCTACTGAAGAAGAGTTGTGTTGCTTTACCTCCGGGCGGTCGTAGCTCCATTCTTCACTTTCAGAGGCCAACACCAGGGCCCGGGCGTCCGCGTCCCGCCGTATCCCGCCCCACACGTACCGCCAAGCTCGACTGTTCCTGCTTCGCCTGGACATGACGTCTCGGTGGTGGAAGAGCCTCCCGGGCAGCTCAGGTTCAGGCCAGATGTTGGATCATCAGCATCAGTCCAGTTGCTGGAAAACAAACATGACAACATCATTATCTTCTCGAGAAGGAAGATGACCTGAGCTGCTTTTTTTATAACTGACACACACTTATTTACAACCCATGTACGACACGCCTTTCTATCTAATCCCTGTTTGTTTCAGATAATATATGAATATATATATATATATATCAGCATTTGTATTTATTTCTTACCAAAAACGTTTCCTCCACCTTTCCGTGCTCGTTTCACGGTGTCTCATTTAAAAGGTAATTTAGCACGTTTTTTTCTGGAGCATCGCGAACCGCATCATCCTAACGACATTACGTCATCCTATCTAACAGATAGCAGGCGGGTCTCAGTCCACAAACGACCGACATCACCTTTAATATCAAATATAACCCGTTTGATGCGCGACGTTGTTTATTTTCTCGGTAGCATTAGTTAGCAACCCAGCTAGCACGAGCAGCTAACGCCAGCTGCCTGCTAGTGCGTCGAGCCTCGCGTGCGTGAACACGTCAGCTGGCTAAAACAAGGTCGGAGACTGTTAAACAAACTGGTAGATGTCCCGGACTGTCCTACTTTCACTGATTATTGGACAAGTTAAACAAAAACAAAAACAAAACAAAACAAACTACCTAGCGTAAACGAGCTAGTTAGCCTCCGTTAGCTTGGTGTTGATTTCCGGTCTGTTGTTGAAATGTTGTTCCTTGAATCCTCGTCTGAGCAGATCGTTTATCGCAGGACAGCGGAGTGAGCTGCTGCTGGGCTTCCTTTTTCCATGACCTACTTTCCCTGAGCGTAAACAACAACAACAACAACAGCAGCAGCAGCAGCAGGCCTCTCTGCTTCAACACTAGTTTTCAGTCCCAGTTTATGTTCTGGGAAGAAAAACAAAACAAAAAAAACATCGTTAGATGTTTTTTACTTTGAAGTAAAATTGCAAAAACAAAAAAAAAGAAGAATAAAAACAACCTCTCACCAGCAAAGCAGCGGGTGAAATGCAGAAAGTCCTCGTCGAGAAGATTTGTTGTTACATAACAAGAAAGTCAATAACAACAAGCATTCAGCGGCAACAACAACAACAACAACAAAGCGGCTCTAAAAACACCGCATTCAAAACGGGACTGAGTACCAACGACACGTGCAGGTCTTTCTGCCTGTTTGAACATTAAAACGACTGTTTTGTTGTAATTATTCCCGTGAAATCTGTTTTATTGTAAATGATGGAGGACAAACGTTTAAAAAAAAAAAAAAAAAATTAAATAAAATAAAATCTGCGATTTTAGGAGAAAAGTCCATAAAAACTGAAAACAGATTTGTGTATCAGAAGTTTAGTTTTTCTTCTCCAATAATTTCACAGCTCATCACGCTCCTCTGAGACGTGTGTCACCGCAATCACGTTCCCCCGGGAACGTCGGCGGAACGTTTCCCGGAGACGCAGGTATGTAAATTCAGTTCCACTAACAAGTGTTTTGATTCTCTCATGCGGTTTGAACACATTTTAGATCACGACAGGTGAGACATGTGGCAGCTTCCCACCGGTGCACTTAAAAGAACAAATCAAAGTCTTCTAGAAATATTGTTAAAATCAAGAATTTTTTATTTATTTTTTTTGACCCAAAGAAACATATTTAGTCTCTTAGGAAATGTTTTCATTTTCAGAAAAATGGTGTAAATAAATATGTAAATAGCACCATGTTAGGTGGCGATTCTTGACAATTTCAATAATCACAATGGGGAAAAAAAAAAAAAAAAAAAATCACAAATTTCAGCTTTGGCTGTATAAATATTTTCTTGTATTTTTTTTTCTACCAGATTTTTTATTTAATATCTTTGGGGTTCAGAATGTTTTAGTCAAACTAAATTAATTAAATTAAAAAAAAAAAAAAAAGTGATGGCCACTGTGGAAACCTGGGATGGATGTTTTACAGATCAAACAAACAGTCAAGAAAGTAATAATCAATCATGAACATTAACATTAGCTGTAGCCCAAACTGAAGGCATTATACAAATGATTCTATTTTAAACAAATTGGTTGTTTTCCTCCTTAACTATAGGGGTAGATTTTGAGGAGAAAAATCGTATCAATATATTGACTAGTTGGATGTTGCAGTTAAACTAGATGTGAAGTTTCTGATGGCTGCTACAATGATCACAGGAAGTCCCAACCACTTCACATTTGAACTGTACTTTAGGTCCTTTCGTTAATATATAAAGAAAAATTCTTGACAACAAGGTTCTGGAGGAGGTTGAGTTTTATTTGGAAATCTGACAGGCATGGCTGAACAGTGAGCTCTCAACTTCAACAAAAAACAAACAAAAAAATCAAGACAGCAGCACTACAAGTAAACGATACAAGTGTTTGAGAATGTCATATTAAACATAAATCATCTTGCACACATTATATTATGCACTCAGGTCATTCTCACACACGCGCGCACACACACACACACACACACACACACACACACACACACACACACACACACACACACACACACACACACACACACACACACACACACACACTGTCAACTCCATGTGAACATGTGGACATCCTCCATTAATAATCACACGACATCCAGAGGAATTCCAAGCACTTAGAACAATTACCCACAGTGCAATTAATCTAACTATACACAGATAATTTATATATTTTCATGTATATAGGGTATTCAATAAACAGTATTCCATTTAGACAGTTTCAAATTCTTCATAGCTTTCCATAAATAGTGAAAAAAAAAATAGGATTAAAAAATGGTCCCCGAAAAGAACATGGAAAAAATAAAATACTTAAAGTGCACAATTTCTCAGCAGTCTCGAAACAGCAGAGAATGACAATAAAACCCACAAAAAACAGAAACCGAAGGAGGGGGATGGGCAGCGGGGGAAACGTTGATACTCACACTCACAGCACAGACTGGTTACTACATTTACTGGGGGGTGGAGGGGCTCTGGATCACTGTACACTTTAAGATCAGACAACGAATCAGGCAGACTGTCCACACATCATCCCACAACAAACAGTACATCTTCATGCCCGTTCTGTACGCACAGGACCCGACACAACCGGATGGCTTTAAACAATATGGATAGATCACATCTACTGAGGACAGAGCGGTCGAAGTCGACCGCCAACATGTTTCCGTTGCCATCCCATCCTGTCAGACCCACGGGGTGTAATGGAAGTAGGTGAAAATCTCCTATTTGTTCTTGCTGCTTTGACGTGGAATGAATGAGATGGTGTTTGACGGAGACACTTATTTCGTAGATAGGATGAGGGCCACGATGAGGCCGTAAAGCCCCAGCACCTCAGCGAAGATCAGGATCAGGATCATGCCCACGAAAAGCCGAGGCTGCTGAGCGGTGCCTCTCACGCCGGCGTCGCCCACAATGCCGATGGCGAACCCGGCCGCCAGGCCGCTCAGGCCCACGCTCAGACCGGCACCGAGATGCAGGAAGCTCCTGTTGGAGAAGCAGGAAATAAAACACCACGAGTTAGTTTGTGAAGTTGTGCGTTAGTTTGTGAGTTTTATCTGAAGTCGCCTTATTTTGCCAACGATACACTGAATCTTTGATACACGCACAGCAGGAGAGTTGGCAGAAGCCGAGTGTTTAACGTGGCGTGTCCCTTCAGGAGAAGTAAATCTAATGTCCTTTTTCTTATCTCCAATATTATCATCATTCAGAGCAGCACCATTTGTAGCCGTCAGACAGTGTCGACGATACGAGACAAATGAGGTCAAATGCTTGAAGTCAAAACTACTCAGACTGTAACTTCCATTTCACTTGAACTTCAAAGCACCGTGAACCATAACTGTTTAAAGAAACTATGACCAGTTCTAAATGTTTTTTATTTATTCATTATTAACTCTTTAAATGGGATATCATTAAATAAACATGATATATACTTTGAGTGGTCTGCGATGGAGTAGTGGTTAAGATCCGTGCGTGCCGTTCTCGCTCTCCTTCACATCCCAAAATAAAAACATACAAATTTGAAAAATATTTATAATTAAAATTTGTTCGTCAAGTTTGCGATGTGACACAGCGCGAGAGGACCGTCCTCATGCCTTCCTCGTCTTGCGGCTGCTGCACAGTTTAGCGTCACGGTGTGCTGCTGGGTTCACATTAAAAACGGCTGCTCGCCGTCTGAATGAACCTCCGTCCCACAAACACCGAGTGAACATCAGAAAACTGCAGCCAGCCATTTCCAAAAATAGGTTCTGATGAGTCGGCTGTTTTGGACCCTCACAGCTGAACACAGCAAACACACCACGAAGGAGGAAGACACACAGCCAGTACACTGAAGATGCAGATGTTTTTCTGAACAGCTGGCAGAAATGTTATAGTATCTGACGAATGCGTGAATCTCTTTTAAGTTGCTTCGACCCTTTTAACGACGCAAGTCCTTTTTTTTTAAGCTTTTCTTCGGTTTTTGTCTCGTGTTTTACAAGTTAAGGAGGTTGCGGAGTAGTTTGTGTGCGTGATGCAGCCCAAAGGTAAAAAAAAAACCCAAAAAACCAAAACATGTTCTCTTAATTTACCCATCAGAGGTAACCCGTTGAACAAACGAGACCGTCAGCGCATCATCTTACTTGTAAAGAGTGACTCTCTCAGATATGTTGTTTGCTATCAGCACGGCCACCACCAGCCCGTATATGGCGATGATGCCGGCCATGACCACGGGGATGATGGACTTCATGATGAGCTCCGGCCGCATCACGGACATGGCGGCGATGCCGGTGCCGCTCTTTGCCGTCCCGTACGCTGCTCCTAACGCTGAGAGGGAGAGATGAGAGACCGTGTTAGTGCACGTTCTTTGCAATGTGAGCGACGTGCAGAGATTACAGTTACATTTCTCTACGTAACAGATCAATTCAGACGGAGAAAACATAACCACAACAACCACAACAACAACCACCGTCTCGGTGTAAGCAGCTCGCTCTGAACTGCTTAAATACCAGATGAAACAATATGAGACGTCGGGCTGACGACTCTCGCCCAGTAATAAATACTTTTTTATTTTTTTTTAGGCGTGCATGCAAATCACACATATCCTTGCTTTGTGATAACACCGCCCACCTCTTAAACTTTAATATGCGACTATTTTCATAACTGAGAGCGTCTCCGGCAGGTTTCCTCTCTGTTCTGATTTCATGTTCATCATGTGTTACTGACGCTCGATCTGATCGTCACACTATAACCAACGCTGTCTACAGTTTATTATTCACTGTAATACAGTAAATCACAAACTTTAATCTGTTATGTTTTCTTCTATTTTTGATAATAAATTCTCCTTCCTGTTTCTTTAATCTGCTCTTATTATTTTTGCCACATTTGTTGTCAGATGGTTATATCGTTTTGTATTCGAGGACTTTCTTTATGCCCCAAGGCCAGAGGAGGTGTGTTCATCATAATGTCTTAATTGTGGACTATTTTGTGAATATTACGATGTGAAGTTGTTGTGTTGATGCCATCAGAGGTGTTGACTGGGCTGTAGTTAGTGACGATGTAGTGTTGGATTTCATTCGATTATACCCAAAGTCAATCTAATTATAAAGATATTAAACGTACCTAAATTAATTGTTTTTCTGTGGTGTGCATGAACAATTTAACGTGTTGTGTTTTTAGTTGAAGAGGTGATTGCTTTGTTTCAGGTCAGACCCTCTGGTTGGAAGAAGAAAAAGAGATTTTGCCACCGAGCAGTAAAGACCCCGTCACAGACGTGGAAGCGATTCGCCGTGTTGAGCGCTGATCTCTCAGCACCGGCCGATCCCTGATCATCGTATGCGACTCTGCCGGCCACCAGCTGGAGCGAATGAATAAACATCTCGCACAATAACACAGCTTTCACCACTTCTCTCTCTTTGTTGGCGGCGTTGTCACATTGGACGGCTGCGCACGAAGACTACAACCAGTTTTTCAAAAGAATTGTATTTTTTTTTTTTTTTTTTTAAATCTTCTTTACACCGAGCACCACTTGTCGTTGAAATCTGGGGATGAGATGATATTTTTGCAGTTCACATTTGCGTGCAGTTTAAGATGCGAAACTTCCGGACATCTTCAGCTACACAGATGTAAAGTATTAGATGCCTGATTGAGCTGCATGTCTTTTATTTAAAATTACGTCAGGGCTTCCGCTTCATGCGACCACCACCTTCGAGAAATCCTGGACCGAAGTGTCCAGACAACAAGCAAACGGCACCAATCACAATTCTAGTGACATACGTGGACAAAGTTATCAGATTCTTAGAGATGAAGCTCAAAGCGTGCCGCTGTATCAAAGTGTCACTGTACGCCGATGGTGTAGGAAAAAATGTCAATGTACCTGAGCCCCAATCAATACATCGGTAAGTATTGGGGGATGGAAATGATCATTACATAGTTTGTGCCCAAGAGAGACGACTAACAAGCTTATTTTTCAATTCTTAAAAGTCAAGCTCAGTACACACCGATCAGCCATAACGTGAAAAAGTATCGGGTAAAATACGACAGCCGAGCAACAAATAATATTATTTAATAACATTACAATAATAATGTTATTAAATAGTTGTCAATCAATCTGATTGAGAGGTGTTGATTTATTTAATGGTCATTTGTGGTGCAGTTTAACTGCACTGGGCTACACTGACAGGTGTTCCTAATATTTTGCCCGTTCCATTTAAATAAACTGATTATCAGGAATCAGTATAATCAATATCATGCATTCAGCATAATCAATATCATGCATTCAGCGCTGTGCTATATAATATATATATAATAAGTGTGTTGGTTTTTTTGTAACCCAGTGGATAGCAAAACATAATAACCTTTTCAAAATGACATGTTTTCCCTCACTGCTGCGTGTTGCCTTTAACACTACGCAAATGAATGAACTGTAACAGCTCATGCACACCACGGTTTGTACAGGACAGTCCCAGGAAGTGCCTAAAAAGGTACGCATGACTTAAAGAACAGTCCAGACCACCTGCACTATCGGCTCCAAGCGCGAGGACGTCTTTAAACCCACTTTGATTGAATGATGAACGACCGGCTGGGTGTTGCCAGGGAGTCACCAATCCCCACAACACATCGTTTCGTCGTCAATATCGTTGTGAGATTTTGTGTTTACACTATCGCCTACATTCAGTCAGACACAATGGGCCACCAAAGTCTGTTTGTACTCTGCGGCAATTCCTGGTTTTATGTTATGTCACATAATGAGGCAGATTAAGGAGGGAAAAAAAGAAGAGAGAACTGATATTGGATTGGTACTTTGTCCAGCACATTTCCATAGATGAGAAAATGGTCTTTTCTTTTAGGAAACAAAAGGCTGGATTAGAGCGGGAAGATGTGTATAAAATCAAACCGACATTTTTTCGACCAAATTCAATATCAATAATGCAGCGATGACGGTTGTTGCTTTTACAAAATATGTTCACCATTCGATTTGTGATAAATAATCATCAGTAATGTGGTTATAAGGACTTAGCAGGTAAAATACCAGAGCAGCCAGAGCGATGGAGTAAAGTTCAGGAGGATGGAGATGGATCAGTGCATCTGTAGATTTATCATCTCAAACAAAACCTAAAAATTATTCCAGTTAGTCCCTCGCTGAAGTTATCATCACAATGTAAACACTTTGGTGGAGAATATTTCCTCCGTGCCCGCGAGGGTGTAGTTCACACTGCGTGATGGGCGGTGGAGCACATATCTATGAATGGGTGGATTTCCCCTTTAATTTCTCGCACTGATGCGGAGGCCTCGACGCCGCCTCTCCTGTAGGGAGATTAATACCAACGAGAAACGGGCTCTACACCCAAACTCAGCAGGAATCGTACCGTTTCCTTTCATTAATAATGATCCTGTGCTTTCAGGTCATTTATTAGGGCAGATTACGGATGGCCTGACCTGGGCAGGTGCCACCTCGGTCACAGTCTGCGTCACCGAAAACATCGTTACAGCCTGATTTGATATAAGATGGCTCACGCAGAGGGAGACAGCTGGCTAAGATGTCAGCGATGGGACGAGCTGGCAGCGGTCAGCAGCTTGACGTCTCCCCCCCGCCTCTCCCTCGCATCCCCGGCAGGTGTGTGAGCCGTGACGGACCCAACGACCACCGACACGGTGTCTCCTAAGAGAGACCTCCTCCCCACCCCCCCCCTCCTCCACCCCCCCCCCACCCCCCACCAGTGTCGTCGTATGAATTCAACATCTGGCCAAGCTGACCTCTCGTAAGCGTTACAGCGGTTTATAAAACGAGGTGAAGGAGCTGTTGTAGTTACCGCTGAAGACCATGGCCGCAGAGGCTCCCATCACAGCGAAGAAAGGCGAGTACTCGGGGCTCTCCTCAGAGGACATGCTCGCACTTTTCCCGGGGCGATACAGCTACACAGCAGGCTATCTTCTCTTCAGGGTTTTCCCCTATCCCACCGTCACCTTCGGACAGGTTAAAACACGGGGAGGCGGCGGCAACGGAGCTGACAGACAGCAAGATCACCGGTGTGGAAGAGGAAAATGGCGAAACGGAAAAAGTCACATGATCAACCATCTCGGAAGGATCCACTTGTGTGGACGCGGGGGGGTGCTCGACACAAACAGGCGTAAACTGCACAATTATTGCTGTTTATTAAATCGTTACATGTCTTGTTGAATTTGGTTTTATGTAATAATATTTGTACTGTGATAATATGTTACAGGTGTTGGTAATACAACGATATATGGTGTGATTATTTTGGACAGTACGTGTTTTGTGGTATGTTCTGCTGCAAGTGCACTGACTGCAGTTGAAACGCTGGTCGTCACTGCACGCTGGCGTATTAATTATATAGATATCTAAACAGATAGTTATATACAGCGTGTGTTCTCCATAATTAAAAAAAAAAAAAATACAACAAATGAACAGTGTAATGTTGAGTCGGTCGGAGAACACAGTGACACAGGGTCTGTACCCGGCATCCGTCATTCTGCCGACATGCAGCTTGTGACGGCGTGTTGATGGGAGCATGTAACCTGTCAGGGAAGCGTTGACTTAAAACTGCATTAGATTCCCTCCAGGAGTCAAACTAACTACGATTATCTAGACTGAGGAAGATGGAAACACATCCTGCAGCTGACTTTGTCAAGGTGACATTAAATGAAAATGGGTGTTTCTGATCAGCAAAAGGCACATTTCACATCATATTTAAGGCAGAACATCATTTTTCTATTTTGGGGCAGAGATTTCATTGTTACAAAATCATCCTTCTTCTTTTTTTGCTCTCCACAATTTAGTTTTCTAAAACTTCTATTTTTCTCAGAGCAGTCTTAATAGTTATCAAAGTTTTTCCTTTGGTGCAGGAAGATAGTTGAAAACATTTAAAATGAACTAAAACAACAACAATAATAATAACAACAAACTTTATTTGTATAGTACCTTTCATACAGGAAATGCAGCTGAAAGTTCTTTACAGCAAGAAACTAACTTACAGTGTTTCACATATAAAGGAACATTTAAAAATATAGAAAAATAAATGAAATGCATAAAATTAAACAAAATAGAGTTCAAATATAAAATGAAGCAATAATTATGTTCATCACAGAATGTGAAGACATATGTGCCTTGTATTGCGTAGATATTTACTGCAGCACAACCACAAAAAACTCTAAACTGGTGTCTATTTTTGTTTTGTTTTTTACTGTGTGTTTCCTTGCCACAATTGTGTTGTTAAAAATGGAAATAAGCAAGCTCTAGTGTAAACTACAGGTAGCTGGGATTTTTTTTTTTTTTTAGTCAAACCAGTACTAGGCCCATGCAAACTAACTTCACAATAATCAGTACAAAAAAAAAATGGCCACTACAACAGCAGGGCAAAAATGCACAAAAGTTGACCAAACTACAGCATCTCTGAGAGCCGGACTGAGGTCCGACTGCTTGGATGCAGCAGTGACTCGCGCCCCTCAACGTTCAACATGGTGTTGCGTCTTGCAACACAATGGTCTTGCGTTTTGCAACACCGTAGTGACTTAAATTGCATCACCCTTTTGTATTTTCCCCGCTTTCATTTTGTTATGTCCAGTTCACATTTTTCAAAATAGCTTCATGTTGCAACTCGCCATCCCAGTAAAGCAGAGACAAACATTTGGCACCAAATGCCTGTATCAAAAGTATCATAGTTGAGGATAGACAGTGAACGGAGTATTTCTGCTGATTTCTTATCCTCCTCGCAGCCACGTCTCGCTGATGTGTTCCAGAGCAAAGTACTAAATCCTCCCCTGCTTCGCCATGTTTTGACAATCAGTCAGAAGAATATTATCCTTCCTCTGACACTTTTGATGATAAATGTAAGCACATTATTGCTGCTTCTTGAGCTTTACGAGCTATTTTATATCCGTTTGTTTGAATGGCTCAAGTGCTTTCGTGTTCAACCCAAAATGTTGTTTTTGTTTTGAATCCAAAAGATTTATTTCAGGACTCCAGCAGCACTGGACATGATACAAATTACACCCAGTGCCACAAAATGCTCAATTTTGAACTGCCTTTGTGTGTTGTGTCACTAAAACCTGGCATGAAAAGTTTTAAAGTCACTCCAACTACCTCCCAACTCCCACACTTCAACGGGGTATGGGATAGGATTTATAAATTCTCCCTGAAGGGTCTTTTCCAGTTAGTTTAGTGTATTTGTGTCCATTACACTGCAAGCCACAGACCAGGAGGATTGGGGACATGTTCTATTCCACACAGTAGACATTTTACATGCTGCAACATCTGGATTAAAGAAGAAAACGTGAAATGAACATCTTTCCTGTTGTCCCTCAGTAGGCTCTTTAACTTGTCATGTCTTCTGTTAAGTTACGCAAAAAAAAAAAAAAGAAGCATTTTTCAAGAATAAAAAATTAAAGCAATTGAAAATGAACTGCATACACGTGACTGCCAGCAGTAGAAAAAAAGAAGCCACATGTTTTAGTTCCGGTCGGAGCTCATTCATGTGATCTGTTCCTGCTGAAACCATTATCACCATTTCTGTACAGCTTCAGAACTTCTCTTTTATATATTCTCCCAGATTATTATTATTTTATTTTTTTTATAAGGAAATTGACTTCTTAGCAAGGAGAGTAAATTTAAGAAAAGAAGAAAAAGAGCAATTACAAATACCTGTACTGCCATGGCTACATTTTACAATGGAAATCGTTCACCTGTAACAATAATGTAACGTTATATTAAATCACGAATGTTCATCACACACACACTCAAGGTCTCTGCTGCAATCAAAGAAACCTTGAATAACTTTAATTTGAGAAGTCTGAAGCCCATTCAGTGCTACTGTTGATTCTTTGTTTCTATTTACACCATCAGATTATTCACGAACACACAACTGATCTTTCTGACATTGTTTTAATTTGACTTTAAATATATATATATGTATATATACTGTAACATAACTATTACTGTAAACTACTCAAGTCATTCACTCACAAAATGGCTTTTTTCCCCCCCTCTATGGCTGCATATTGTTTGTTATGTTGTTTAATAAATAGATTTTAAACCCATTAATCCTGTTTGTATTGAATGTAGTAGCCTAATAGAACCAGCAGGTTGTCTACACATTAATTAATCGTTATATTACACAGTATTTTTAGTGCAGGGGTATTGCTACTAAAAGTGAAAGTGAGGATGCTTACAAAACTTGCAATACATATATATTTTTGTTTTATTAATTAACTTCATACAAAGTGATGTAAACAGAAAAAAAACTGAACCCAGTCAATATTTGGTGCAACCACTTTTCAAACAGCACTAATTCTCCTCGGTGTGTTCGCAGTTTTTCATGGCACTTGGCAGACAGGGTGTTCTTAGCATCTCGGTGAACTTGCCGCAGTACTTCAGTGGATTGAGGCTTTCTCTGTGTCTTCTGTCTCCCCATGTCTCCCCATGTATCCGGGCTCCGTGGGGGGGCCACACCATCTGCTGCAGGATCACGTGCTCTTCTTGTTGCTCATGATTCTGGCTGTACATTTGGGATTGTTGTCACGCAGCAGAACGAATCTGGGACAGCATTATGTGACGGATAAGAATCAAAAGGACCTAAAACATTTACACAGTAGTGTCAAGCCAGTTTACCTGCAAACAGAAACCCTCAGCGCCATCTGCTGGCTAGTTTGCTGACCAGTCAGAGCACAGTCAAATGTCATCCTCGGGGCTATTATGCATTTTGATAAGACAGTTTATCGGAGCTCATGAGCTGCTTACAAAACAACATTTTCACCAGAAATTACCAGAACTGAAACAGTCACAGTTAGAACGGTTTGCTCCAACGCTATTATGCAACATGCATCAGCAGATATAAAAAGGAAGTTATGTTGTAAATCTGAAAGCGACGCAGAGGAAGATCACTTGTCAAGTTGTGATCAGAGCCTCTATTCAGCAGTCGTCCCATAAGAAAGTAGGTCTTAAAGAGCTTGTTTGGTTTGAATACTAAGAACACAAGATACACACAAGTTAGCACTGCAAACTTCATTTTTCCAGCATCAGTGTAAATGAGTACAAACCATCCATCTGCAGTGTTGAAATATTCGGACTTGTTGGCTACTGTCTAAATTCTTACTAACTGGTTGCCATCAGAACATTCTTCATTGCACACTGATGCCTAAAAGTCAACGTGAATTACTCCTCATCCAAAACCTTTCATTCTGCCTGCAGGTCGGACAGAAGGCGCCTTTATGTTTTAGGAGTTTCTCTGAACTCGGAGGAGCTACTTTGACCTTTAGGATGATCCGTCTCGTCTTTGTCTCGGTACCGAGAAGAGACACTTCGTCGGCATGCTTTAGTAAGAACATATTTAACTAAATAAAGAAAAGAGTGTGTGTGTGGGCAAATCAGAAGCAAGATTTAAAAACTTGTAAATAAAACACCACAAACAAAAGAACACTAAACAACAAACGGTACTGGCACACTATTTTAATGAAAGATCAGGTTAAAATAAAACATTTGAATGAAAGAAGCAGACGTTAAAAATCACCATAAATATGCTACATTTTCCTAGTCACACTTTGCTCTAACACGGTCTAGCAAATGTATCTGCAAGGGCAGCTCAGTGTTAAGTAATAACACAGACATGTAAAGGATAGATCTCATCAGCATTAAGGAGAAGTGAAGATATCCCAACTGTGCAGTGGAAACTGTAGAAGTGAGCCAACTTCAGACTAATGCTTCTCGACACGGACCAGCTTCAGACGTCAGCGCGAACACTGTATCCACACACACACACACACACACACACACACACACACACACACACACACACACACACACACACACACACACACACACACACACACACACACACACACACACACACACACACACACACACACACACACACACACACACACAGGTACATACCTGTCACACCCAGATTTAAAGATTCATCCAGGACACTTTAGCAGCTTCACTATTACTAATCCAACACCCTGATTGCCTTTGGCAAAATATGAAGAAGGGTTAGTGATCTTACCATAAAAAACAAAACAAAAAAAACAAAACATGAATTTGAGTGATAAAAGACTAAATAAAAATGAGCCCTCTCACTGCTCGAACCATATTAAACCCTGTCATCACTCAAAAATGATCTATGGGTTAAACAAGCCGAAATACTTCACTGAATTTGGGCCAGACGCATCTAAAATATGCACCTTGAACTCCGAGGGAAACCCAAATACCTGCAGCCGACGTGGACGAAGATCAAATGATTTGACTTTGCACATGCCTCGCCACCGCAGAGCGAGACTGGTCACTGCTAAAGGTTCGATCACACACACACGCCGATGCCCGTGTGACGACATCTCCCACACACACAAACCCTGCACTCACTCAGTCCATGTTCCAGCACAACTAGCAATTGGGATAGCAAATATCAGCAAATGTGTTGTTGTGGTCGCCGGAAGAACACGAAGAACAGATAAAGATAAGGCATCACATGCTATTCTTGGCAAAGCTGTATGAAGTGAAAGTGTGGCACAGCAATGGCTCGAACGCGGGATGAAGAAGCTACACTGGAACCCTTTTAATTCAGGGGATGCAACTTTTTTTTCTTTTTTTTTTTTAAAGTCATGAAGAAAGATGAAGACTCCCCTCTCAGTCCCAACCGTTGTCTTTTATCATGTGGGACAGCTCGATGATGTACTTCCCCTCCTTGTACTTCTGACTCAGCTCAAAGGCTTGTTCCTGCAGAAGGAAGGCAGGCAGCGGTGGTTCAGAGACAAAAGTGGAGCTAAAAAAAACACAAAGAATCTGCAAAACCTTTCAGATGTGAAGATTCACCAGCTGTCCTTCAGTTTCATTTCAACCGTGAAACTGGAGCACTATTGCACATGGAAGAAGGCAGCAGTAACATCTGAGCGTTTTGTTATACTGTGCTACACTTTGACATTAAAAGCAAAATAAAAGGAATGTTCTAACAGCTTTGGGTGAGTGAACACGGTTTGGTTGCATGCAATCACACTTCATTTTCTGTCTTTACTTAAATATAAATGTTTTGATCTCCTGAAAAACAAGCAGATATCCAATATGCCATTTACCAAACTATTTATCTATTTGAGTTACTTCAACTTCAAATTGAAAACTTTAAGTTGGAGTTTAAACTTGAAACGATGTAGATTTTTTTGTGTGCTAATTGCTCTCATAACATCGAAACTATTTATTATTAACGTACGTCCTCATGGCTGTTGAAGAATAATTGTGTTGTGTCCAGCATCATAAAGTGTGCATCTATATTTGGGCGTTGAATAGTTATGGTGTAACTTTGGAGCATACCGACGCGACCACTCAGAAATGTAACATGAAAGCTTCAAAGGTATCGTGAAGGGATGACTAGAACTGTGACTGGTCATCTTCGGCCCTTTCTGATGCCGGTGAAGATTGTTGACGAGGACGTAAATGCAAAAAAACAAGGACTCTTCTGCTTTTTTGGTAACACGTGTCTAGCAAAGTCATCTCCACTACAAAACTTCTGGTCACTTTGATCACTTTCCTCCATCGCAGAGAACGAAAGAACAGAAACATTAAAGCACAAAACCGATTCGAAGATGAACCAGAAGGAAAAAGAGGACGGGAACACGCCAGCCTTTTGTTTGCTGGTGGACGTACTTACATATTTCCAGCCCAGCGTGGTGTGACAGTTTTCACAGTAAATGTCGGCCACTGCGTGAAGTCCCGTGAGCAGCAGCCTCTCCTCCGCAGGGCCACAGCCGACGTTGACCCTGAAAACAAAATGCAGCGTCGTCAAAACAGCTGCTCTCGGAATCACAGAAGGATTCACAGTAATTAAACTACTCTCCCGACCTCACACTAAGGGACTACCGCCACCCTGAACGAACGCAGAGCTCCACCTGAACCGACTGAAGATTAAAGTGAATAGATGCTGATGTTAGATGAACTTATTTAATGAGGTCGCATTGTAGTTTGCATTCCTGACCCACTAACCCAGAAGGAGTGTGACTAAAGTGAACTCACTCAACTTCAAGGTCCAGTGTAGAGCAAATCAAATGTGTTTTGTGTCAATATATCTGATTCTAGCAATTTGTTTTCAAAGAGTACTAGACTATTTCCAAAAGCACATACCGGGGAAACAAACAATAATAACGATAATTGATTTACCAACTTCTACTGGAGGGATGTTTAAGGAAGTTGTAAAACAAACTGAATTCAGGTTTGGGAGGTAAAAGTCAAGACTGAAAGCCTAAAATAAAACGAGTCCCTTTTGTACTCTCAGTGTGCCAACATGTGATCATACTTGAAAGAAAAACACTCACACAGAGTTGAAGAGGTAGGCTCGACCCTGACTGCCTTGGAAAGACTAGGAGACAAGCAGGAAAATAAAGTCAGGGAAGAAATACTTCAGGCGCACAGAACCACAACTTGAAATAAATTGGAACAGATTGTCTTTTACAGTTTTTTTTCTTGCACTTTTTAATCTTGCTTTAAAGAAGCATGTAGTTGTGTGCGAGCCACCTGAAATGACAATAAACAACAAATGCTGGCAACGTACTAACCTTAGAGATAAGATCGTCATGGTTGGCCAAATGGGCGCGGCAGTGCACACAGCTGTAACGACGGTGGCAGGAGTCCAGGTAAGCCTGGAATGTCTTGGCCTTTGTCAGCTTCACCATGTCTGAGGAGGACACCAAACCCAGGAAGACAAGAACAGGTTCCAGCTGGTTCACCATGAATTAAGATCAATTCTGTAGAAGGCAATTATTTTCAGACAACAACAATTATTTTCATCATTGACTATTTTCGACATGAATCAATTGGCTGTTTGGTCTTTAAAGATGTCAGAAGATAGTGAAACATGCCAACCAGAGTTTCCTAAACGCCCAGGCTGCAGCCTAAAATGTCTTGTTTTGTCCCGGGCAAATAAAACCCACTCTGTAACCAAAAGACATGTATTTAATTATCAAGAGGACTAAAGGAACCAGAAGCTATTCACATTTTCTAAGTTAGAATCAGTGAACTTTTTTCATTTAAAAAAAAATAAAAATGGCTGAAAACACCAATCCTTAAAACTCTATTTTCCTTTTTCATTCTGATTAATTGTGCCCCTATCAACGAGGAAGTCCAGGACATTCAACACAAACAGGTTGTCCAGCCGCTTTGAACACATCTGATAGTAACAAAACACTGTGAAGCTTTCTCTTCATTTGACCCAACTGCTGGATCAAATGAGGTGAATATCTGATCATCTAAATCAGCTGTCACAAAACGATCAGGTCTGACTTACGACCTTATAACTTTGACTTGAGGAATCACACCGTGGCCCCTTGATCAACAATAAAGACCTGCACCTAACAACGCCTATTGTGTTTATTGTGATTGTTTTGTTTTTTTACCACGATCACTGTCATTATTCTCATTTCAACATTTCATCGATTTTGTTGTTGTTATTGGGACAGATTGATCTGTGATGAACCGAGTTGCACTCTTTGTGTACAACGTGCAGCGGGACAGCACTAGCAGCTGAAACTAATGCTAGCAGACGTCTCACAACACCGTTTGCGATGCAGCTCGCTCCCCGGGTCACAACAGCTCGCACAGACGGTCTTCGTTTCGTTTGGCCTCAAATTGAATCCAACCTCGGTCGGACCGTCTGTGGCTTTCTACGGACACGTTGAACGGCCCCGACGCGTCCATCACTTAGCTCGTGTTAGCCCGCCTGCTAGCTGCGCACTGTCAACACACACACGGCAGCTAATAGCAGCGCAGATGCGCATTGCAGGATATATTCCCCGGTGTCGGTTCACTCACCTGATAACACCGACGCGGTTCCCCGTCTGCACGGCGGACTAACGGGACTGACAGCTGGAAGAAAAAAAAAAAACACACACACACACGACAGAAGCCGACGAAACGAGACGTTGAGCTCGGCAGGTTTCGGCTCGTGCGGCAGACGGTCGACCACCACGCGCTGACGGTTTGAACAACACACAACAACAACAACAACAACAAAAAGAAACAAAAAGAAGAGACAACAACACAGACAGACTCCGGTCGTTGCAGCGGAGCGCGTTTACCCGCGTTTCTTGTTTGAACCACGACCAAGTTTTCGAGGTTCCTCCGCGGCCTTCGCTAAAAACAAAAGCTGGGATCTGACAATGCTGGCAGGCTTTGACAGGGAGAGCGTTGAGCGGCGGGAGGGAAAAATGTGGTTTGTTTATGAAAACACGCAGAGGAGGAAGTCTGAAGAGTGCAAAACAAACCCCTCTGACCAATCACAGCCTCCGGTGACGATTAGAATGTGGGTCAACCAATCAGAGTCGACTTCACGTGAGCCTTTTATGGCTATCACTTTGATTGCTTGTTGGTCCAGTTTCCTAAATGTTGTATGTATTTTATAATGTCCTGCCTCTGGCTTTGGAATAAACCCGAAGAAATAAGGTGCAAACAGTGACTGATAGACTGAAAGGAACCAGAATGATCTTGTTATGTGACTCAGGAAATGTTCACACATTTCCATGGACAGGAAGGATGTGGACAGGGTTTGCTTGTTGTGGTTTCTTAATTAGTGCGCATGTTTCACTTTAGGCTGTGTGTTTGATTTATTTTTCAATGTGCATGTTGCATAACCTGGAGGTCCATATTCTCCCAGCACAGCACAGCACAACCCACCCCAAGACATTTTACCATCCCTAAACAAAATCTGCGAAAGACTTCTCTCTTTCTCTGGTCCATAATAATTCCTGTAAATTTCATCTGGCCTCATTGTCTGAGCGTTGTTTGAAAAGTTTCCATTAGCTAGTCTGATCTCAATTAGTCACTTGGTCTATAAAATGTCAGGAAATGGTGAAAAATCAATAACAAGCTAAAAACAGTGCATAAAAGTTACTTAATTTATCAAAGGTTGTTGCAAATTAATATTTTTTTGGACACACAAACTGATTAATGAGCTAATTGTTTCATCTCTATTGAAATGTCTTCTCTGTAGGCAGTAGGGGGATTTTTAAGGTATCTTCTCATAGCCTGTGATTATATTTATTGTCAACCACCCTCCACCCTCTCCCGCCCCTGAGATTCCTAGAAAAATCACTAATGACATTCTCTCATTTTCTGTACTGGACCTTTGCTCTTTTCTCAGTTTCCACTTATATCCCATTAACTCATTCGTCACACCGCGAGGCACAGCCAACCAGGTCAGAAAAATACAGTCTTTGTTTCACCAACAGACTGGTCGGTTATTATCACAGCAGTGCAGCGGGACTTTGACCATAGCTGCCTGGGAAAGCAAGGATACAGTTGAGCTTTACTGCACATGTAAATCCTCAGCCATGAGGTAAAACAAACGTATTAAAGACAGCCTAGATTATACAACAATAACACTGTATGTATGCATATGGCTATATGTATAGTACCAGTAAGTGTACCTTTTGTTCACTTTAATTTCCAACCCCTTTGCTTATGTTTTCATCCTAATGCAACAAAAGAATGTAAAATAAAAAAAAATCTCAGTGATTTGTCCCAAATCCTTTATTTCTTAAGGCCATCATTTACTCAAACCAATCAAATAATGTCAGAAAATAACATCAGACACAGTCAAACAAAGTCACATTTATTCTGTTATCATGAGAAATGAGTTGTCAGGTGACATAGTCCACCTGGTTAAACATTGACTTGTGTGATGGTAAGTGGAGGCCGTAGGAATGATTGACCTGTAAATCAAGCCTCAAACATGTCATTTTATCAGTAGTGATTGAAGAGCTGAATGTTCTCGCTGCGTAGTGTTTAATAGACAAACGAACACTCTGACTAATCTTGTTATAATTGAAGAAATTAATCTCACACTTCACGTGTTCACATCTTGTGTCTTGTGTTTCGTTCCATTCTTTAGAAAGATGCAATTTCTAGATCATGACTATTGCTGTCAGGCTTCTTGTGCATGGGATCAATCCTGACTTCTGTTTCTGCGGAGGTAGCCTGACAGAAGAGTCGGATAGTCACTCATCACCCCGGTGGCTCCCACTTCGAGTGCTGCCTTTATGTCCTCATCTTCATTGCAAACAAATAAATGCACCTGCAATTACAGATGTATGAGCTATCAAAAGTTTTAAAAAAGGGCATTTCACTGTTTCCCCTTCTACCTCGCTCCAGTTTTGAGGTAAGCTACTGTAAGTATAGTAAGTAGTATAATGTATTTACTGTATATCAACATATAAAGTGGATCTATGCACTTATTTTACACATTGTCCATTGAATCAGGAGGACTCTACTTATTGGAGAGAAAAGGGCTACTTTTATTTTAGGATAATGTCTCCTTGTCTTCACCTACACATGTCTGAAATATGATTTCTTTTAATATATCACATAATGCAAAATCATAGGGAACATACTGGTATTTTGAGCAACCACCCCCAAATAACAACAACAAAAAAACACATCCCCCCTTGTTTGTGCCGATGATGTCAGGAAGACCTTTTTCTTAGTTATTACTCCAGAATTATTAATAAGTCTTTAGATGCAGTAAGACCAGAGTTTAAAACTTCAGCTGTTTTACATGCTCCAGTTATTCAGTGCCTGCTCATGGCCTGACAATGGGAGTGATCTCATCACAGCAGAGATTACTCACATCAGGACAGAGGTGCTGCATTCAGGACACTCACAGTGGTTGTGTGAGCTTAACTGTTTGTCATAGCTGAAGAGTTTTCTGTGTTGAATCATAATGTTTGGGGATTGAATGAGGTGCTGCAGCCGATGATGGGATGACTGGCTCGTCAGCAGCATGAAAATAAGTCATCTTCGTTGTATTGGGGGACTGGATTGGTTTGAGGTTTTTCATTCCACAAATTTATCTTCACGTGTGGGACTAAATTTGACCCAGTGGAGGCTCTGTCGAGGGTTTTAAAGTGTTTAAATGTCCTGTTTGATAAGTTCACACAAGCATGGGTGTGAATTATTACTCTCCATATCAGCCAACTGAAAGCTTGAGCAGACAGACAACTGAGACAAAAGACTTTAAAAAGATAGTAAGAGCGGCACAAATCAATATTTGATCTACTTTTCTTGTGACTATGTTCCTTATTTTAAATCTATATTACAGCATATTAGACTACAACATATTTCACAAACTCACCTTATAACTCATTCTGTAAGACACGTACTATAAACACTTGCGTTAATGGTTTCATACCTGAATTCCTCGTGCTGCGAGGTGTCTAAAAAGACTCTTCCTCATAGTTACTCTGAAATGACAGCATAAATAAAAGTATTAAAAATGATTATTTACATAAACTGCTTTAAAAGTAACCGAGTATATGTATCTGAGGAGCTGTATTTGAGACATACAGTATAATATTTCACTGTATCTGTATTTGTATAGGTCATAGGTGCCCAAATTCTTTCCTATGAAGGGCTAAAAATGAATCTGGATGGAGGGCGGTGGGCCAAAAATAAATGTTCATGTTATGTGAAATTATATTTCATTTAAATGAAATATATTTTACAGGAAATATACATTCTAAATCTAAAATAATATTTACGATTCATGAAAGAAAATACTCTTTAAACTGCTTAATAGTCATTTTATTATTTTGCATAAAAACATAAAGCATGCATATGATTTCTTTTGAGAAAATAAGCTCTGGCTTTTCAAATGCTCTGTTGGGTCAAAACAATGAAAGTGAGCCCCAAACTTCGCCCGTGGGCCCCAAATTGGACGGCTCTGATATAGGTTTACCTGTGCAGGTTGTGACTGACTTATACACAGGCTCCATTTATCCATTTATCCACTGGCTTTAACATGTAAAAACATTATTCCAGGAAGGCCAGTTTTGAGGTTCTTTTTCTGCCCTAGTTTAGTGATTTTAGACTCTTGTTTAATATCAAAGACCAAAATAAGTGAACTGTAATAAAGTTTGCAGTGGCACTTTTCAAAACTTACTTTTCTATGAAAGAAACAGCCAGCCTGTTCCTCAGGATCCCCTGCTCAGGAATGTACGTCCTTCAGCAGACAGAGATGAAGAAATAAACAAAAGACACATTTGTAGTTTAAAACAATTATCTTAAATTAAACATGAAATTAGAGAGAAAAGATATGTAAGAGGTTCAAAGCACACAGATGTGAAGAAGATGGTCATTCCCAACACACTGAGCATGGACACAAAGCCTCTGACTCTGAGAAGAGATGCTCCCATCAGTAACAGGCGTGGGTCCTTAAACAAATACTTTCATGACACACGTATGAACACACACGTTAACTGAAGATGCAAAGACACACACTCCTGTAGTCACACCTGTTGATGATGCGCAGCAAGTAGAACTGCAGTAAACTCTCTCCCAGCGGCACAAAGGGCAGCAGACCGCTGTAGAAGAGGAGCAGAAGCAGGGCGCCCCGCTTCATCGTGAAACTGTACGGCATGGAGCCGTTCTACGAGGAAGCAGAGAGACAGAGACAAGCTGGGTGTCAACACTGGTACAAAGACAGTGTTTATGAATGTGTGGAGCGCTGCTGAAACAGAGTTGAAAAGGAGGAGAGAGTCACAGCCTGTGATAATGTCAGATTTCAAGAAGTCACAACTTCATTTTGCAAATTCAGACTGAGGAAGAAGCTGTTGTTGTTTGTGAATGAGTGTGATGCTGTTCAGGGGACTTTGTCGCCCCCAGCTGGTTCATGTACCGTTCTGCGGCACTCCTTCATGATGGTGGAGTTCACGGTGGCCCACACTGTGATCTCCTCTCTGTTGTAGCGTCTAACCAGGTCAGACACCTACACACAAACAGTGAATTTAACACACATATGTTAAACAGCTGATGAGATACGAAGGTGGAACAGGATGGACTTCTGTGAGTTTGTACAAGAACACTACAGTGCAATACAAGAGTGCTGGACCTGGCCAGTAAACTATGCACATCGTTACATCCGAGGTGGACAAAATATTGCAAACACCACAGGATAAAGGACCTTTACTTTGAAGTAAGAAAATCATTCATAATTTATCCACCTCAATGTCCATTTAAAGGAAATATAAGCTGCAAAAGAGCTTTGACACTTTACTTTTACATGCAGGGATCCACCATATCCAGGACAAAAAATAACATTGTTGTCTGATATTTTGCTGATGTTTTCATATTTTTGAGGGGAAATTGTATTATTATTATTTTTTTCCCCTTTTTTGTTTGTTTTGGGGTGTGCTGTACCTTTTCTATCAGCTGGTGGTTGTTCTCTTTGATCTCAATGCTCACAGGCATCTCGGGGAACTTCCTGAACACGTCCTCAAGCAGAGCAAACGTCCTGTCTGCACCGGTGATGTAATGACCTACAGGATGGGAGGGGTGACATTACACACACATGCATAAATACACACATACACGCACCTTCTGACTTACTTCTTCATTAAAGGACTTTTTGTTAATGATTGACAAAAAGAAAATGAGAGCCGGGAACTCGCCTGTGTAAAATGTCACCTCCATTCTTTCCTTATACAAAGGTAAATCCTGAAAAGGATGAAAAGCCGATGAATGGAGACATAAAAATGTAACCACTATGACAATCATAGTGATTACATTGAAAAGAATTTACATTCATCTTGGGATGTTCTTGGTATAATCCTCTGTTGCAGCTAAGGATGTACGATAATATCAGCACATCATCTGTATGGCCTGATATCAGCTTTTAAATGAAATATGAACATCGGGCTAAAATGAACATTTCTGCTGATACGACAGGCCCATAAATGGACTCTTTAATGATGCCTAAATGTCCGATGCTCAGCTAAATGCTTGACGCCATATCCTTGGCGTGAGGTTGTTCTTGGATCTTTGAGTCGAGCATGAAAGAGGGTGAAGCAACATGTCTGCAGCAACATGTCTGCGGTATCAAGGTTTTTTAAACGGCTTGAAGTGGGGCAAATACTCAGTGTTGGTCAAGAGGAGAAGCCACATCTCATACCTTCAACACTACAAACTTTAAAGTCCATCTTAAGAACCTTCTTCCCAATCATTACGGTGAATTCGTGAAGAACAAAGACAACATGTGCATATATTGAAACTCGAATATCGTGCATGTCCCAGCTGAGTTGGTGCATGCAACAGGTGATAGGTAGGTGGATGCAAACTCAAACATTGACATGAAGACACAGTACTTAAGCAAACACTTACTGAGTAGCCAGCTTTGTTTCTTAAGAAAAACTCAGATGAATTCAGACAGCTCAACCTGTCTGCAGATTATTATCAATCTAAAGGAATTAAACATGTCTCTCATCGCTGCAGGAATTTATGTGGCTCTTATTAACGGGTTACTGGCTGCAGCAAACAGGTATTTGCACAGTTAAATTGTGATGGTATAACACACCATGTCATTGTATCACATCACAGTTCCAGGCAGTTCCAGGTTTAGTCAGCAAAAGTCACACAGCAAATATATCTTTAAGGTGAATATCTGGCTTTTCGTGCAGCTTTTTTGCATTTTCCAGTTAAAATGGAGCAAGAACCGATGATGTAAAGGATTTATTTGACATGCAAATGTCGAACATTGTGTTGTAACTGGCTGAGGACAAGATGAAAATCTCCTGCTCTCATCTTTGCTTTGTGTAACAACCCTCATCCAACATGGCGGCTAAAAACAAATCCACAACTTGCACTTGTCGTTTGAGGATCCGTCCTCCTACCTGTAGATTGAGGGAGGAGATAGTGACATCGTGGCCCGTCTGCCTCAGCAAATTCTCATCATGTGATACCACCACATGTCCGTCGTGTGTCAAGTGACAGTCCAACTCCAGCATCTGCGTTCCCTGCTCCACCGCACTGACGACACAGATACGACAGATTCGAAAAGACAACATATGCTTTTTGTCCCTTACATGTGAAAAAGGTTCATTATTATTGCCTGAGAAACAACATGAACCAATCTGTTAAAACGCTGCAAAACAAACAACAAAAGATGAACATAGTGTTGAGAGAGAACAATATTTACTGTTCTTTAATGAAGCACAAACCTTTTTTTGGTGAGTACACGACTGAATGATTTTGAGCTGCCCTGACTTGGAGCAGCTTTTTCAGAATTAATTTAGATTCCCAGATAATACTATGTGTTGATGAGGCAGTATCCCGTAGCATGTAATGAGATACTGAATGTTTAAACAAAGGAGATCCCTGGATTATCACACACCATCTATGATCATAGAGTGAAGATGAAAATGTACGTGTTCAGTTGGTAGCAGACTCTGAAAAGCCTACAAGTTGGACCTGGTTGACTATTGTTGCTATTTTCTGTTTGTGTGTGTTGAGGACTTTCTTGTTTTATATATAGTATCCTGTAATAACTGAATGCAGTCTTCTTCACCTCCTGAGTTTGGTACTCACTGTGTGAACGCCTCTATGGTGCTTTCTATCCTCTCTCCACATCCTGAAAACAAACAGACCCCGTCATAAAATTTGGGGAATATTCAGACTTAGCAACATTTTGGCAAACGTCAGTAAATCCTATCTGCAATCAGATCTAAATCCTCACAGCAAACATGAATATTTCATATCTTTATTATTTTACATTCATTCACTTTTCAACAACAAGCCAAAAATGTTTTAATACTATTCAAAACATCTTGCAGATACAGTATATTAGGAGCCAAAGCAACATGCTTAGCCACTGATGTGGTCCAACTTTTCATTACAACACATTAAGTAGTCTATTAGATGTTTGCATTATGTTTTTAGCATGATGCTTGTGATATTCTTCACTTTTTACACGTTCATCAATTATATGTAGCAGGTTAAAAACAAAACTGAAAACAAATCTGTAAAATAAAATGATGTTGGTTCAGAATGTCTTGGTTCAAAGAGCTATTTTTCACCCTTATCTCCAAATCTATAATCAATGCAAACATCATAGACACTATATAAGATCTATGGGACTATACAGGAGATATGGGACTGTAGAGGACACTGTAGGAAAGCTGTTATTGTGATTCTTAAACCTACAAAGCAACTGTATACAACTGCTAAAAAGAAAAGAACGTGTGAAATATAGAAGAAGTGAAGCAAAAAAAAAAAAAAATGCTTAAATGGCAAATATCCATCTTCCTCCCTGGCTACTTTCCATTCCTTAAATCTTCATGATACCTGAATGTTGACTGACATGCAGCTACTTGCACTGCACGTCGTGACCAGGCTTTGAATCATGGATCATGGATCATGGATCCCTCCTACAGTCCTTACCTCCTCTGTGTGAGATGTGTGTGCTGTAGAAAGCTGTGCGTTTCCTCCTGTGGAGAATCTGTGGGTTCTTCAGCAGGTACAACGAGGTGAGAGTGTAGCCTCCCAACGCTGGGAGGATAAAATACAGAAAACTGCTCATCCTTCCCTGCAAGCACGTCCAGCGAGTCTCTGACGGAGTCTTTGCAAGATCTCACAGAGCAGGTTGGTCAGAAAAACCTGCAAAAATGAACAAATTAGACAAGTGTGTCTTTGTTTGAAACAGATGATGAAGCCAACAACCCTCTTCTAAAGTGAAGTGACCCGATCTGAAAGCTTGTCTGAAGACAACCAGCTGTCTGTTGTAGGAAGATAAGAAAAAAAGTAGACAGACTTGTAAGACTGGAGAAAAATGTCCCCAACACTCCTCACATCTAAATCAAAGTGCGTGTTTCAGTCACTCTGAGCAAAGACAGCCGAAACCTTCAGCGCTGTAAAGTTCAGTTAATGAAGCACTAGCTCATAATCCAGAGCTCACCTCATTGCGCTCTCTCTCTCTGGCCTCTCCCCTGCCGCTGGCAATTCTTTGTCCCTCTCTTTAAACTGCTTTTGTTCAGCTGGGAATGAACGACTTTGTGAGTGTGTCATACCTGTGTGCTGCATGTTTGCCAACACTCCTCTAGGATTTCTTTTATTCCGCTTTGTTTTTGGGAGTATTAAAAATAAGATACAGAACAAACAGCAAATCAGATTAATGATAGTGCCCCAAATGAGGAATTTAAGGAGTTATTGCATCTGTTGACCTTTCCAGATTTAATGTGTCCCACTTGGATTTAATTATAAGCTGATAATTGGGAAAGACAAAGACATCCCAGGGAGTGCAGCAGGTGTCAAAGCCTGTGTTTGACAAATGGGATGCGGCGTGTGGAGATATGTAAACTTAACCCTAACCCATAAAACCAGAAATATGAAAAGGTATGCCTACAAGTGTGAATGCATACATACCCAAAGTCAGCAGAGTGCAGCATATTGTTCAGCTTCAATAGCAGAGCTGGAATGTGATGAACAATGGTGCGACAGGCCGAGCGTGCTTTGAAATGTTACAACAGAAATCTATTCACTGCTGGGCCATTTGACATTTCAGCATTTTCCAGGTTTTTCCTCTTGAGATACTAAATACATGAAAACACTTCATGTTTGATGCTTGTAAGTTTTCTGTTTTCTTCCTTCTGTTCAGATACATTTTTAAACTTATAATTAGCACAGTGCTGCAAGACTCTGGGAATTTCAGAGGGGGGACAGCCATGCTGAGACATGCTATGAAGGGAGATGGGAAAGCTGCACAGCAGGAAGAACAAGCTGGCTTCCACGTTGAGATGTGCATTCCCAAGACTTTTAGGTTTCAGGTTTTCTTCTGGAGAAGCTTTGAGAAAGAGACTTTTCAAAGCTTTTGAAAGAGTTCAGCAATGCTTAAATAAGGTTTTAGATTTTTTTTTTAAATGCTTAAATAAGGTTTTAGATTTCTTAAATGCTTAAATAAGGTTTTAGATTTCTTAAATGCTTAAATTAGGTTTTAGATTTCACTAATTTACATGCGACAGTTACACACACGAGAAAAAAAAATTCAAAAAAGTGTCTTACTGTGTGTCAACAACGCCACCCTACCCTCAGGCTAACCCACAACTAAAAGCCATGTTTCCATGGTAACAACCAGCAGCTGTGTCCCAATTCTGGGGCGGCATCCTTTGGAGGACACGTCCTTCGACGGTGTGACCTTCGGAGACCGTAGACTGCGAAGGTCAGACCGAAATGAAAACCTTCAGAGCTTCAAAATGGGGGTCAGAAAAAAAAAATTGCGCGAGAACTCTTTCTTTTATTTTCATCATTTACTCGAGGACATGGAGAGGCTTCGCAGCCGGCGTGTGATCGATGGCAGATTGTGTGGACCCTGGCTAGGTGAAATAAATTGGTTAACTTGAGTACTTTTAGCCAGCAATAATACTTGAACTAGTCAACAGCAGTTAATGTATGTGTCATAGTCAGATGTCTTCCCGGGGACAAGGGCGGACGACATTGAATCAAACCTGAAACTGCTGACTAAGGCTAATCGTAAATACAGTCAGACTGTTATTAACGTCGGCAGTAACGACACCCGGTTACACCAGTCGGAGGTCACTGAAGTTAATGTTGAATCGGTGTGCAACTTTGCAAAAACGATGTCGGACTCCGTAGTTTTCTCTGGACCCCTTCCTAACCGGACCAGTGATGATATGTTTGATATGTTCACCGCTGGTTGTCGAGGTGGTGTCCCGCTAACAATGTGGGCTTCATTGATAATTGCAATACTTTCTGGGGAAAACCTGGTCTGATCCGGAGAGACGGCATCCATCCTACTTTGGATGGTGCAGCTCTTCTTTCTAGAAATATGGCCATGTCTCTTAACAGCCCTAAAACCTGACATCCAGGGTTGAGGCCAGGACGCAGAGCTGCAGTCTTACAGCTCCTCTGCAGCTTCTTTACAGCTGTCACTCACCCAAAACCTTCAACATCCTATAGAGGTTGTGTCTATAACCAGACCACCTATATTTAAAAAAAAAAAAAATCAACAAAAGATGTATCAATAAAAATGTAATAAAAACTGATCCTACCAAATTAATGGATCAAAAAAAAAAATCTGACAATTAAAAGCGGATTATTAAATATCAGATCTCTCTCGTCTAAATCTCTGTTAGTAAATGACTTGATAACTGATCATCAGATTGATTTACTCTGTCTCACAGAGACCTGGCTGCAACAGGAAGAATATGTTAGTATTAATGAAGCAACTCCTAATTATCATATTCCTAGAGATTCAGGCCGAGGAGGAGGAGTGGCAGCAATCTTCCACTCAAGTTGATCAATTAATCCAAAGCCTAAACTTAATTATAATTCATTTGAGAGTCTGACTCTTTGTCTCTCACACCCAAATTGGAAAGCACAGAAACCGATTCTATTTGTTGTTGTTTATCGTCCTTATTCAGAGTTTCTAACTGAATTATGACTTTTTATCAGATTTAGTGCTGAGTTCAGATAAAGTGATGATAGTGGGAGACTTTAACATTCATGTTGATGTGGACAACGACAGCCTCAGTTCTACTTTCAGCTCATTATTAGATTCTATAGGCTTTTCTAACCCACTCACCGTGGTAACCACACCCTCCATCTGGTTCTGTCATATGGAAACTGAAAATTTAATTGTATTTCCTCAA